>NW_022111372.1:39177481-39186801 GCF_000313985.2 Echinops telfairi | reverse complement strand
GGGAAGGTAGTCAGGGATTGGTTCTTTAAATAGGCACTAGGTCAGAGTTTTATGTGAAGAGTTTCAGGAATTTTGAGCAATAGGCAATCTCTCTGCAATGCCTGAGAGAAGAACGCTCCTGCATCTAGGGACACAGGCTCCGGAGATGCTGAGTTTAAATCCCTGTTTTACCTCTTACCTGCATATGACCTTGGGCAGGTTGCTTAACTCTCTGTCTCTCAGCGTGGTAGTTAAGGTTTTGTGTCAATTTGGCTGAGTCAAGATTCTCAGTGCCTTGTCAGTTAGCACCTAATAATCTCCCATGACCTGAGTCTAACGCAATGTAATCACAACCAATCAGTTGTAATCCTTCATAATGGGATAAGATTAAAGTGGAATGCAACACCTCTACTCAGATCACAGTCCTCATGCAACTAATTGCCTTGGGGTTTTGGCCTGCTTCCAATACAAGTGGACACTGTAGAGAAGCTTGCTTGCTTTTTTTTTCTGGACCCTACAGCTGGTTCATCGACCTCCAGGTCTTGGACTTGAGCCATGGCCTGCCATACTGCCTGACAATCCTAGGAACTGTCAGTAGCCTGCCATGAGGCCAGCTGATGTTGGATCAGCAGGTGGTTTTCTTGTCAGTCGTGGGTTCCTCAGTCCCCAGAGCTACCAGAGTCAAAAGAAATTTCCAGCCTAATAGTTGGCTTGGAATCTGCCTGAACTTGAAGTTGTCTGTGTTTACAACACTGTGAGCTATTTTCTGGATAGAAATTTTTCTCTACATAACATATACAAGTATCACTGGTTCTGCCTCTCATGAACCCTCAATTAATTCCCAGACTTGAGCTAGTTTACAAGCCCACATTCCCTTGGATGATGGGGAGGCCAGGTCCCTTTGAGGAAGGATACAACTACACCACCACAGGTTCATACTGTTAGCCTTTGTTCTAGCATTCCCCAAAGGAAAGAGCGATTGTTCGTTTGCCGGGCGGGGGTGGGGAGGAGGGGTGGGGCGGGGGAGGCAGCAATCATCAGACTTTTTGGAGATTACTGTAAACTGGCTCTGTTTGGCCCTAATTCCAGGAGATGCAAAACATTTTGAAGGCCCAGCAGAATGAGAGTGTATTAAAGAAGTGTTGGCTCAGGTTTGTCTCACAGAGAGCCCATGGAGCCCTGAACCCATTCTGCAGTAACTTCTCCAGTTCCAGCAGGCATTAAACATGCTCAGCACTGACACAATCTGCATTTGGCTCCCTGGGATGTGGAATAAGGGCTCTCGTGATAAGAAAAGCCAAGTAGAAGCCATTAGAACCGCCGTTGCCTAGGAAAATAGTAAAGCAGAAGCGATACCGCATTCCGGGAGGGATTTCAGAGAGCAGTGCCACCATCAAGGACTTGAAGGGTGCGGGCGGCGATTCCCATTGGCCTGTGCAAACGATAGCAGATTATGGTAAACTGAACCAGACGAAGACTTCAATTGCAGTTGTTGTTCCAGCTGTGGTTTCGTTGCTTGAGCAGACTGATGCTTCTCCAGGTGCCTGGTAGGCAACTACTGAACTGGCCAATGACTTTCTCTAAAGTCTAGTGTGCCTTCAGCTGGCACCGGCAATCGGACATTTTCACAACTCTCCCTCAGTGGTATATCAATTCTCCAACCCTATGCCATAAGTTAGTCCCCGGGACTGTATCACTTTTCCGGACACAAATTGTCACATGGGTCTATTCCATTGATGAATGCATGTGGACTGGGCCCAGAAGGAAGAAGTATCAATTACTTTAAATGTATCAGTGAAGCATCTAGATGTGAGGGGGTGGGAAATTAACTCAGCAAAAAATCAGCAGCTTTCCACCACAGCAAAATTTCTAGGAGTCCAGTGGTGTGGGACATGTAGAGATGTCCCTACTAGAGTGAAGGATAAACTATGGTATCTAAAAAGGACACAGCACCTAATGGGGCTCCCTGAATTTTGTAGGCAGCATGTCCCCCCTTACTTAGGGTGTGCTACTCTGGCCTGTTTGTCAAGTGGCCCAGAAAGCTGACAGCTGTGAATGGGGCCCAGAACAGAGGTCTGCAGTGGATTTAGGCTGCTGTGAAAGCCGTTCTGCCCCTTGGCTCGTATGGTCCAGGTGATCCCCTGGAGACTGAAGTGGCAGTGGCAGGTAGAGATGCAGCGTGGGGTTGTTAGCAGACCCCTATTGGTGAAGCACAGAGCAAACCTTGGGACTTGGGAACAAGGCTCTACCATCCTCTGCAGATAACTATCCCCTCCCCTTCTTTTGGAAAACAGCATTTGACCTATTACTGGACCTCAGTGGAGACTGACTGCTAATGATGCAGCCTGAGCTGCCCATCAGGAACAGGGTGTTGTCTGACCCATGGAGGCCTGAAGTTGGACGTGCACAGCTCACTCCATCATTGAATGGAAGCTGTACACACGAGACGGGGCTAAAGCAGGATCTGGAAGGAGCATGATTGGAAAATAGGTGGGGAGGAGGTGTGGCGAAGAGGCATGTGGATAGACCTCTCTGAATATGAAGATATTTGTGTCTCATATGAATGCTTACCAAAGGGTTGCCTTGGCAGAGGAGGATTTTAATAGTCAGGTTAATAGGATGGTACATTCTGTGGAAATCAGTCACCCTCTTTTCCCCAGCCCCTCCTGTCGTTGCCTAATGAGTGCATGCACACAGAGGTCATGGTGGCAGGGATGGAGGTGATGCGTGGACTCAGCAACATGGACTTCCCCTTACGAGGCTGACTTGGCTCCTGTCACTGCTGAATAGCTCATCTGCTGGCAGCAGAGAACAACACTGAGTCCAAGATATGGGACTATTCCTGAGGAGATAAACCAGCAACAAACCTGGGGGCAGGTTGCTTACATAGGACCACTTCCAACATGGAACAGGCAGTGTTCTGTTCTCACAGGAATAGACATTTATTTTGGATACAGATTTACCTTCCCTGCATGCAATGCTTCTGCCAAAACTACCATCTGTGGACTTTCAGAATGCCTTGTGCACTGGCATGTTAGCCCACATAGCATCGCTTTGGACCAAGGGACTCACTTAACAGAAAATGAAGGGTCGCAATGGGCCCATGCTCATGGACTCCACTGGGGACACTTATCGTGTTCCCCACCATCCTGAAGCAACTGGGTTGCTAGAATGCTGGAATGGACTTTTAAAGATACGATTATGGCCCCAGCTAGGTGGCCACTCCTTGCAGGGTGGGGGTAATGTTCTCTAGGAGGCTGTTAATGCTCTAAATCAGCATTCAATATGTGGCTCTGTTTCTCCAATAGCCAGGATTCATGGATCCAAGAACCAAGGGGTGGACATTGGTGTAGGCCCACTCACTATTACTCCTAATGACCCACTTGCAACATTTTCACTTCCTCTCTCTGCAATCCTCCTCTCCGGCTCTTAGCTCCAAAGGAAGGAATACTCCCATCTGGAGACACAGCACTAATTTCGTTGACTTGGGAGTTAAGAATGTCTCCTAGCTACCTTGGACTCTTGTACCTCTGGGTCACCAGGTAAAGAAGAGCACTACTGCACTGAGTGGTGTATTGATCCTGATTACCAGGGGGAAATTGGATTGGTATTACATAATGGAGGTACAAGAGGATATGTCTAGAATCCAGGAAATTCCTTGTCATCTCTTAGTATTACCATGCCCTGTGATAAAAGTAAACGGTAAGCTACAGCCCCCTAATTCTGCCATGACTACTAAGAGCCCAGACTCTTCAGGAATGAAGGTTTGGGTCACCCCACCAGGCAAATACCCACACGACCAGCTGAAGTAAGTTCTCACTGAGGACAAAGGGCATATAGAAGAAGGTTGTTCCAAATACAAGCTACAACCATGTTACCTGCTGCAGAAATGAGCCTTGTAATTACTACGAATATTCCTCTCTCTATGTCTGCATCATGTGTTTCCATTTTGTTCACTTATAAAACGCAATTAGGGTTAGTGCATCTTCAGTTGTACGCATATCAGTTGTATCACACGAGACACAAATACGATTTTATCGTTGTCCTTGTTTGGACTATCTGTACTTTAAGTTGATGTATACAGGTGCTAAGTTGACAAGGGGTGGACTGTGGTAGGTTTTACATCAACTCAGTGGGCCAGGATTCTCCCAGATCTGATCTCCCAGATCCAGGGGGGGATCTTCTGTGAAGCAGCCAGGTAGTTGTTGGGAGAATCAAAAACACACTGTCACTGAGTTGAGGCTGACTCGCAGTGACTCTACAGGACAGGGCAGAACTGCCCGTGTGCGTTTCTGAGGCCGTCACTCACAGACCTGTCTGTACGGGTCCTTCCCATCTTTCCCCACGGACCAGCTGGCAGGTTTCAAACTGCTGACCTTGCAGCTAGCAGCACAACATGTAACTACTATGCCAGCAGGGCTCCTCGTGGGGAGAACAGAACCCCACAATCTGGTCACAAGCTTGATATGATTGAGGGAGGTTGTGTTAGGGTGTGACCTGCTCTTTGTACCAATTGACAGTGTGTGGAAGCTAGGCCCCTCCTCCTGCTGAATTTGGATCTGGTTCGTCGACCTCCCGTTACCTCGCCTGCCAGCCCCAGGAACCATGGCAGCCTGTCGGCCTTGGATGCACTCCACCCATCATGGATTCATAGAGCGCAGCAGCCTCCAGCCTGCGGTCTTCCTACTTCATCTTCCTGCTTCCGGGCCTTGCAGCGCCAGGGTTGGGGGAAGAAGCTGTTAGCTGACATCTGACCATGGACTTGAACTGGACAGGACCGACTTACCCACTTCTACAATGGTGTGAATCATTTCTTGCTCTCTCTTTCTATACACAGACAAGCCTCACTGGTTTTGCACCCCTAGAGAACCCAGCCCAACACCCTCCGTTTCCCCATCTGGAGAGTCGACATGAAAACAGCATCTCCTTTGCAGGGTTGTTTCGAAGATTGAATACGTAACTCATGGAAGATCCCCAGAATCATAGCTGCCGCACACTAAGCACCTGATCCAGGCGAGCCATTACTAAGAGGTACTATTGTTCCCCGGCACAAGCCAAGGCAATAGCAGTCCACGTGTCTAAACCAGACAGGTAGGCACAGAGGAAAGACGCCCATGAAGGCAGAGATGGGAGGGATGCTGCCTCAAGCCAAAGAACCCCTGGGGCCCCAGAAACTGGAGACAGAGAAGGACCCCTCCCCAGCCTACTCCTGTGCGAGTTTCCAGAGTGTCCGTGGCTCGGCTCACACGGGGAGTTCAGACGTCTTCCCTCCAGAACCGTGAGAGAGGACATCCCTGTTGCTCTAAGCCCCCAGTTTGCAGTGCAGGTTACGGCAGCCAGAGGACACGCAGACATGTCCCTGCTGCTAGGCAAACCAGCTCGGTTGACTCAGCTGCTGCCCTGCTGCAGACATTGGCTATTAGCCCCATCCACTCCCCTCGGTGGTGAGTGGGCGCCCTCCTGCCCTGTGCCCCCAGGGTCCTGGCACACCCAGAGAGTGTTCTGTTGTTTGTGTCTGTCTGTCACTATGAGTCAGGATCCACTCAATGGCAGAGGGTGTGGTGGGCGTCACACAAGTGGGACCGTTCTGCTCCGTGTCCAGCACCTGGGGCAGGAAGGGCAGAGGCCATGTCTAGAATGAATGAACGTCGCTGTCTTTCTCTGGATGGGATGAAGTAGGTACCACTTTGGCCGAAGGAGAGTTTGTGAGGAGGCTCCGAGGAGGGCCAGGGCACCGGGCCATGAGTCGGTGTGGATGGAGGGCCCAAGTGCAAATCAGCAAAACTCGCTGGTGAGTGTGTTTTTCCCAGATGGATACCCCTAGCCCGCCTCCCATGTTTCCAATGACGACAATGGCCTAAGTGGAGACCACGCACGGATCCTGGAGACAGCCCTCCAGCATGAACAGCAGCCTGTCTAGAGACACAAACATGCACTCTGACATTTGCCCGAGTCTGGACCACGGAAGGGCTGTGGGTGGCATTCCCACACTCTCTTGCTCAGGACACAGCAGCTCCCTCCTGGCCCCTGCCACCACACTACTCCTTCACACACAGCTCCCCTCAGAACCCGCCCCTGCCCCCAGACTCAGGCTCCCCACAAAAAATGGAGGCTGGGAGGCTCCAGGACAGAGGGAAAACCATCCCCGGGGCAGGAAACCCACCCTCTGGATTCTAAGACAGGGAGGCCCCCAAGAGCCAGCCACGTTTATGTGGTGGGGCTCAGGACACTCACTATGTGTGTCACTTACATTTGGGGGTCCTGCTTCATGTGTTCGGGGACTGAAATGGGGTGGGTCCTCACTGAAGCCTCCGTGTCAGGACACAGCAACATGTCCAGGTGGCATGTGCCGCTGCTCTGTCTGCATCTGGCCTCCTCTTAGACCTCGCCCAGGGGGAGAGGAAGTCCCCGTGGGGAAATGTGGGGTGGAGAAGGGTTCCCAGGCAGAACCCTCACTCCTGTTCCCTTAGCACCCCCTCCTTGGAAAGTGGTCGCCCCTAACCTCTCAACCACAGAACCTACCCCAGCGTCAGTGGCTTCCCCCACAGTCAGCGGCAGGGCGTGTCTAGGGGCCTGGGTCAGGATCACAGGCCCCTGGGCCTAGGCTCGGATGCCAGGTGAGCTCATCCTGGGACCACATCTGGGTGTGGGAGGGAGGGGGGAGCTCTGCCTCTGGACACGACCGCAGAGCATGGGTCCCCAAGGACCCTCATGTCCAGCTCTCACAGGAGACCCGGGGTCCTCAGGACCAGCCCTCCTGGGGGTCCTAGCAGGCCGGAGATGGAAAGGGCAAGCATTGGCAGGCTGCAGGGTGCCCAGTAGAGCAAGTCGGTGTTGGCACAGCAATTCGTTCAGAACACAGACATGCCCATCAGACACCAGGGGCACCTGCACACCTTAGTCACTTGGTGACCGCCCCTGTGGACACCTCCCAGGGCCACAGAGCAGGGGCTTGGTTTGCTTGTCTGCTCTCTCTGCTGGTGTCCCTCTGGCCCGCATCCTCCAGACCACGGTCACCATGGCCAGTGTGGTGAGTAAGCAAGCTCCCAGCAGCTGACCATGGACTGGCCACCAGGTGACAGAGTGCCTTCCTCTGTGGAGTTCTGACTATGGACCTGGAAACCTGCGCTGGCTCACTCCGGGAAGCAGGATTCTTCTCTACTACATCTAGGAGGCCCTGGACATGAGGGGGAGCTACGTTTAGGGTGCGGGGTACCGAGATCCATCAGTGGAATAGACACACGCACACTTGGAGGGTGGACACAGGTCTGCTGTGACTTGGAGGTAGGTTCCCCTGAGACCACAGGTGGGGGCTCCATCCTGCCCTTGACCTCTGTGAAGAACAGGAGGCCCAGGGCTATGCTGAAGGATACGACTGGGCTTCTACCTTGAGGGTCCTGGGCTTTGCTGGACCATGACTGTAGGGTGTAGTCCTTCCTCCCTCGCTACTGGCTGTGTCCTCAGCTGGAGTGGGGTCTCTGGCTCCCCCAGAGCCTCCAGAGGCAGTGAGGCCCTGCTTGGCATCTTCATTTGGGCGTTCTGGCCTCCAGCAGAGAGGCTGCATTTCGGTGGACTGGAGCCCCACGGTGAATGGAGCTTTGTTAGGACATGGGACACGCACGCGCCTCTGGGCAGGCCTGTCTGGTACCCTGGAATGCCTAACACCGTGTGTCAGCGACAACAGGAGCCTGCAGGGACACCTCAGGTCCCAGCCCAGTGGTACAGCCTGGGCCATCCCCACGCCACCCCCTCAGGCTCACTGGCCAAGACACCCCACAGGCCTCCCACCCCTGCCCCCACGTTCCTGAAGGCCCAAGTTCTTCTCCGCTTTTGAAAATCCCGAGTCCTTTGCCAAACCGTCTGCTGACCAGCAGCTCAGGGCTGTGGGCCACAGCTGCCCCTCCCCAGTGTGGGGCCCGTTCTCTCTTGTTCTAAGCTTGTCAAAGGGCACTGGCGGGCCCCACTTCTCCTGCCCTCCCAGAAAGGGGAGGCAAGCTCCGGGAGAAGGGCTCCCCTGCCCTCTTGTGGCGACATCGCCCGCATCATTGCAGAGGGAACTCAAGGAAAGGGAACATTCAGAAGCAGTCAAATGCAAAGGGCAGGATAAACAAGAGGGGGCGAACAGGCCGCAGTCTCCTCTGGAGATGCGGGGGCCACCCTGGTGGGAGAAGAGCCCTGCGGAGACCCGGACATCCGGATGTCAGTGAGGTGTTGGGGTCCAGCGGTCAGGGTGTGCTAGGACAGCCACCACAGAGAAGGCAGCCGGCATCTGGTAGCTGCTCCAGCCCACAAGTCACCATGTTCAACCCCTAGGCATGCTGTGCAAGCCGTGTCCCAAGTGACACACAGGTTGACCAGCACCCAGGCCTCAGAGCAAGACCTAGATGCCCAGCAAGGATGACCCCAGGCCCTGGTGCACGGCCACATGCCTGCAGAGCCCAAGGGTCAGAAGACGCAGGAGTGGCACAGGTGCATGTGGTGTGGACTCATCAGGGGTTCTGGGGCCAGGCTGAGTGATCACTAGGGAGACACACATGCCCTCCTGGAAATAGGTCTTGGGTGTGTTTCTGGGCATGTACCTGGACCCTAGGCGGTCACATGCGTGGAGCTCCCCACCATGTCATACACCCCGACAGGCCTGCAGTCCCCAGTGAGGCGCAGTGGGCGTGGGCCACCTGTGACTCAGCTGGAGCCACGTGGGCAGGAGGTTCAAACCCGGTGTCAGGCACCTGGCGTCTCTGGGGATGGGGTCCTGGAGGCCAGCCAGGGAAGGAGACGGGCGGCCCCTGAGTGGCTTGTGGAGAGGCTGGCTTGGGGGCCAATGTTTCACGTGGCGACAGTGGGCAAGTCCCATCAGGTAGGGGATGCGGAGTGCTTTTCCCTGCTGTGCAGCCTGCCTCCTCGTCTAGTCTCCGTAGCAGAGTCTTTCAGAGAGGGAGAAAGAGAAGCCCTGGTCACCGTGCCAGCCCAGCTCCCAGCCACCCTGTGTGTCCCAGAGTGACGTGAGCGGCCAAGGTCTACTCAGGCCGTTTTTCTGGGTGGACTCAACCCCCCCTGACCTTCCTTGTTTCAAAAGCGCCCAGAGCCCACGGCCATCAAGTTGATTCCAACTCATAAGGACCCTGTAGGACAGACTAGAACGGCTCCTTGAGGCGGCCAAGACTGTGAAAGGGAGCAGCCAGCCTCAGCTTTCTCCCACGAAGAGGGGGAGCTTGAATCATCAGTTTGGTGGCCCAGTGCTTCATGGACTACACTTCCAGGGTGCTGGTCTCAAAGAAGAGGCAAGGTTGGAATGTGACGAAGTCCAATCTCCATTTACTTTTTCTTTTTTTTTTTTTTTT
>NW_022111372.1:39159327-39177077 GCF_000313985.2 Echinops telfairi | reverse complement strand
CCCCCCACCTTCCCTTCCCCCTCCCCTTTCCCCCATGCCCCCCTAATAATTTATAAATTATTCTTGTATCATTTACTTTTTCTTTAATGGCCCATGCGTTTGTGTCCTATCTAAGAAACCATGGCTCCGCCCAAGGTCACAAAGATTTGCCCCTGCTCTCTTTTAGCGTGGGGATAGCTTTCACAGAGACCTGCGATCCTCTTCGACATCCTGCATGTGAACGATGGGTGGGGAGTGGTTCTTTCCCAGACGGCTGAGTGATCCCGCAGCATCTGCTGGGAAGATTCTGCTCTCTGAAAATGAATTACCTTGAGACCTTGGTTGAGAATCAGGTGACCATACACACCCTAGTAGGCTTCTGGTCTCTTGGTTTGGCTCCGTAGACTCGCATGTCCATCCTTTTGCCAATTCCACGCTGACGGCAGTAGCTTTAATATGTCGATACATCTAGTGACTGACAGACGAGTGGTGGCAGACAGACAAGTTTGTCGTCTTGTGGTGACTTGTGTGAGGCTGAAGCCTATGTCGTTGGCATTTCAAATGCCAGCAGGGTCACCCAAAGCGGACCGGTTTCAGCAGAGCGTCCAGACTCAGCACAGACTATAAAGAAGGAATCGGTGGTCCATTTCACAGCAGTTAGCCACGGAAACCCTGATGGAGCACATCGAAACATCGTCAGTTCCTGAAAACCTAGAGACTGGAAGCAGAACGTTGTCGGTGATACTGCCAGGAGATGAGCCCCTCAGGTTGGAAGCTTCCCAGAGTCAACCAAACCATAGTGACACCGATGGAGCAAACCTTTCGGACCTTCATTTGCTAATTGGGCATGAGTGAAGATGAGAGGAAACAGATGTAAACATCAATTAATAATTGGAACTTGGCACGTACGAAGTGTGAGTCTAGGAAAATCGGAAGTCAAAAATGAAATGGAATGCATGAAAATAGATATTCTAGACCTTGGTGAGCTAAAATGGACAGGTATTGGCTATTTTTAATGAGAAAATCATATAGTTGACTATACTGGGAATGAAATAATCCAGAGGACTGGCATTGCATTTACTGTCAGAAGGGACATTTCAAGATCTATCTTCAAGCACAATGCTGTCTGTGATAGGAATATACCCATGCGAACTCAAGAAAATCCAGTCAATATAATATAACTCAAATTGATGTCCCAACCACTAAAGCTAGTGATAAGGAATTGTACCAACCTCTTCACTTGGAAATTGATCACACATGAGATCAAGATGCATGATAATTACTGGTGATTGGAGTGCAAACGTTGGAAACAAAGAAGGGGGAATAATAGTTGGAAAATACAGTCTTGGTGATGGCTATAGCCAAGCTGGAGATCGCCTGGTAGCATTTTGCAAGACCAATGACTTGTTCATAGCCAACACCTGTTTTCAAGAACACAGGATTGCCCAGAAATAAAGTCGACAATATCTGTGGGAAGGTAATTATGGAGAAGCTCAATATCCGCAGGTAAAGTCAGGCCAGGCGTTGAAAGCTCAGGTTAAAGCTGAAGAAAATGATAACAAGTCCACGAGAGCCAAAATACCACCGTGAGTCTATCCCACTGGGATTCAGAGGCCATCTCAAGAACAGAGCCGAGTCATTAAACACTAATGACAGGAGAGCTGCTGAGCTGTGGGAGGACATCAAGAACATCCTACATGAAGGTCACTGAAATGATAAGAAAGGAAAGATCTAAGTGGATGTCAGAAGAGACCCTGAGACTTGCTCTTAATCATAGAGTAGCTGACACCAGTAGAAGAAATGATGAGGTCATAGAGCTGTGTTTCAAAGGTAGCTTGAGAAGACAATGTCAAATACTATCATGAAATGCGCAAACCTCTAGAGTTAGGAAAACGAAAAGGAAGAACAGGCTTGGCATGTCTGAAACCAAAAGAACTCAAGAAAAATTCAAGCCTCGAGTTGCACTATTGAAATATCCTTCGGGCAAAATGCCGATTGATGCAGGAAGCACAAGAAGATGGAAAGAATACGCCAAATGTCACTGTACCGAGAACTCGTCCACATCCCACCATTTCAACAGGGAGCTCATGAGCAAGAACCAATGGTACTGAAGGAAGATGTTCCGCTGCACTGAAAGTATTATTCAAAAACAAGGCTCCCGGGATTGATGGAATACAAATGGAAATGTTTCAACAAGCTGATGAAGCACTGGAAGCACTTACTCAGCTATGCCAGGAAATTTGGAAGACAGCTACTTGGCCAACTGAGTGGAAGGAGCCATATTTGTACCCATTCCAAAGAGAGGTGACCCAACAGAATGCTCAAACTAGAGAACAATATCATTGATATCGCATGTAAATAAAATTTTGCTGAAGATCATGCAACAATGGTTGTAGCAGTACGTTGACAGGGAGCTGCCAGAGGTTCAGGCCGGGTTCAGAGAAGGATATGGAACAAGGGATATCATTGCTGCTATCAGATGGATCTTGACCGAAAGCAGAGACTACCAGAAAGATGTATACTTGTGTTTTATTTATTATGCAAAGACACTCGACTGTGTGGACCACAAAGAACTATGGGTAACCTTGAACAGAATGCTCATGCCAGACCTGTACATGGATCTTGTGGCAGTTATGTGAACAGAACAAAGGCATCCTGCATGGTTTAAAATCAGGAAAGGTGTGAGTCAGGTATCTCTCCTCTCACTTTTCAATCTGTACGCAGAGCAAATCATCAGAGAAGCTGGATTATATGAAGAAGAATGCAATATCAGAATCGGAGGAAGGCTTATTAACAACCTGCAATGTGCCGGTGCACAACCTTGCTTCCTGAAAGTGCGGAGGACTAGAAGCACTTACTGATGAAGATGAAGGATTACAGCCTTCAGTATGGTTTACTATTCAATGTAAAGAAGACCAAAATCCTGAGAACTGGTCCCACAGGTCAAATCATGATAACTGGAGAAAAGATTGGAGTTGTCAAGGATTTTCTCTCTCTTGGATCCACAATCAATGCTCATGGAAGCAACAGTCACATTACATTCGGTAAATCCTCTGTACAAGACCTCTTTAGAGTATCGAAAAGCAAGGATGTTACCTTGAGGACTAAGGTATGCCTGGCTCAAGCCATAGTACTTTCAGTCATTTCATATTCATGTGAAAGTTGGACACTGAATAAGGAAGATCAAAGGAAGAATTAACGCATTCGAATGATGTTGCTGGCGAAGATTATTGAAAGGACCATGGACTGCCTAAAGGACCAACAGATGTCTTGGAAGAAGTACAGCCAAAATGCTCCTCAGCGGCATGGGTCGTGAGACTTGCCTCACGCACTTCAGACGCAGTCTCTGGGGAAGGACATGGTGCTTGGTAAAGTGGAGGGACAGAGAAAAAGAGGAAGGCTCTGAGGGAGATGGATTGACACAGAGGTTGCGACAATGGGCTCAAGCATCGGCACAACAACAATGCCAACCAAGTAGTCCTGGTGGCATAGAGGGTTACGCTTTGGGCTGCTAACCTCAAGGTTGTCCGTTTGAAACCACCAGCCTCTCTAAGGGAGAAAGACGAGGTTTTCAGCTCCCTCTAAGCTGTCATACAGGCTCACTGTGAGTAGGGATCCGCGGGCGGCAGGGAGTTCGGGGTTCGGGGTTCGGGAACGCACGACGACAGAGAGGAGGCCGAAAGATGCAGGGGGAAGGCGCGTTCCAGAGTTGCCATGGCTAGAGAGCCCCGCCACAGGAAGAAGGGGAGGGGCGAGCTTCCGGTTGGGGCGGGCCTTTCAGGGTTGCCCTGGCTACGAGGGACGCCCGCCGGCCCTGACGCGTTTCCGGGGCGGGGGGAAGCCGCCGGAAGTGCGTGGCCGCCCGGGGCCATGGCGGCTCTCGGCGTCGTCTGCCTGCTGCTCTGCGTGGCATCCTGGTCGCCCGCCTCAGCTTCGGGCGAAGAGTTCTGGCCTGGCCAGTCGGCGGCCGACATTCTGTCGGGGGCCGCGTCCCGCCGACGGTAAGCGCGCCTCCGCGCCGGCCGGGGGCCGGGGCAGGGGCGGTGGGCGGGGAGGGGGAGCGGGCGTGGGGGCGGGGAGCCGGAGGGGGCCAGGCGGGTGGGCAGTGGGAGACGTGCGTGGCCCCCATCGCCCACGCTGCCCCACAGACGACCCCTGGCCTGTGGTCCCGAGTGAGGATCGCCCCCTTCCCTGGGACCCTCGGTGGACAGCCTCCGGAGACCCGCCGCAGGGAGGACCGCATCCGTTCAGGCTCAGCCTTGAGTCCGGACCCGGGGACCCCGGGGTAGACGTTTGACCCGAGTTGGTGGAGACTAGGCATCGATGTTTCAATGGGCTGCGTTTTGAGGAAGCCCAGGCTCCTTTGTAGGGAATCACGTAGTCTCCAGGTAGCGGATGTTTGGGTTTATGAATCTCAGGGGTAAAGGGCGGGGGCCCAGCGTGGGGTGGCCCACTTCCTCAGGGTCAGGGCTAGGGAACCTCTTTTCTGCCAAGGGCCATTTGGACATGTATAACGTCGTTGATCACAAACCATACTATTTAAACACTTTAATTAGTTCACCTCTTTGAGGCCTGTGACGTTAGCTGGTTTTGATGATCCCACTACCCTCTGGCCAGATGGCCCCCAGCCCTGCCCTAGCTGCTTCCTGCCTTGCGATCCTTGGGTAAAGCCGGTTTTTCAACATCGCTGTAATCTGTGGTCTGGGGACTATGTGGGTCAGGAGCCAGACTGGTAACCCAAAGGCCTGGGGATCAAACCCACCAGCAGTTCTGCAGAAGAAAGATGAGGCTGGTTGCTCCCTGGAAAGGTTTACGACCCCGGAAACCCTAGAGGGCACCTCTGCTCTGTCCTGCATGGTTGCTGTGAGTCAGGATTGACTGGCAGCAGTGGGTTTGGGTTAACAAAGAGGAGTGGACTCAATGCCGGTGGTTTAGTGGTGGTGGTAAAGGAGGGAGAATGCAAATCCAAGAAGAGAGGAGTACATTCAAAGCAACTTCTTTAGTGGAAGCTGGGGGCCTCCGGGTTGGGTTTTTCAAAGAGGGGCGACTTGCCTTGGGTCAGGAGATAGTTCCTAAAGTGTTTCCGGGGAGTCCTGGGCCTGAAGAGCCATGGTTGTACTACTACTGGCGTCTGTTGCCATCGAGTGGCCGGTTTTCCCGCCCAGCCTCTCAGCAATGTGATGTGGGGTTTTTCCAGTCATCTGTGACCTGGCAGCAGATGGAGTGTGGGAAGCAGACAGGAGAATCCAGGATGGCCAGACCTTAGAAACTGAGATTTATAAGATAAACAATACTGCCACTCTTCAGTTGTCCTGGAAAAATGTAGTTATTTCTCATCAGAAAGGTTACTTAAGAAACATTTAATGAGGCTATTTTTAAAATTTTTTTGAATATAGGAGCTATCGATAGATTTAGCCCACATAAACAAAAGGATTGTGCATAGAGGGGGGAGGGCAGCGGGGGTGGTCTCAGTCATTAAGAGGGTAAAAGGAGTCTTTAGCCCCAAAACGTGGGGAACCACTGGAGTAGTGACTTGGACTAAATGATCCTGAGGGTCTAGCCGCTTAAGGCGCAGTTAGTCAGTGTTGAATTCTCTGAACGTTGAATGGATGTCCAGATAGCTGCTGCTCCCAGTCCTGTGTAAATGGGTGAGCAGCTGCCCCACCCCCCATCAGAAACTAGAAGCCACGAACAGCGCCTGTGGTATAAGCAGCAGGCTGTGGATGGTGAGCGGGCTGTGAATGGTGAGCGGGCTGTGGATGGTGAGCGCTTGCTGGGTTTCCGTTTGGAGACCTCTCCCTAAAGCTCTGCTGCCCTCCCTCCCTGCTCAGATACCTTCTCTATGACGTCAACCCGCCCGAAGGCTTCAACCTGCGCAGGGATGTCTACATCCGCATGGCTTCCCTGCTGAAGACTCTGCTGAGGACCGAGGAGTGGGTCCTCGTCCTGCCCCCGTGGGGCCGCCTCTACCACTGGCAGAGCCCCGACATCCATCAGGTCCGAATCCCCTGGGCCGAGTTTTTTGATCTTCCAAGTCTCAATAAAAACATCCCTGTCATCGAGTATGAGCAGTTCATTGCAGGTAAGGGTCTTGGCAGGACGTGGGGCCAGCACTCACTCTCCCTTGGGGTAACTTTAGGCCAGCCCCATATCCCTGACCAGCTGGGTCAGCCTCGAAGGCGCCGGTGCCCCAGCCACACCTGTCCGTCAGGTGTGCTGCAGTGGCTGTTCTGCCTAAGGGCCACTTCCCTTTTCCCCACCAGAGAATTTAGCATAACCATCCTAGGGGGAGAGAGCCGGAGTTCATGAGCTGTGTGTTTTCATCTGTGAAACCCACTACGGAGAGAGCGTACGATGGCAACGATGACAAAGCCACAGCGGCACAATCACAGGGGCTACCCAGTAGGCCTTGTTCAGATAGTACCTGGCTTCCCCCCAGGCCGTAAAGGTGTCTTTCCTAAAGGAACATCTCTAACGGGATTCCTTGTAGTTCCTGTGTAGTGTCTCACTGCCATGGGTGGACACATTCATAAAGATAGATTTTGTTTGGTTTAATCCTGCTTAGTCTTTGAGATTTTTTTCAAGCAGAGGAGTTAAAGATTTCCCTAGAATAAAGATACTTAGAGTTGATGGCTTTGTTCAGGAGCCCTGCTGGCGTGGTGGGTTTAGTGTTGAGCTGCCAACCGCTGGATTAGCAGTTCACACCGAGCAGCCGCCTGACTAGAGAAAGAAGGCTTTTGCTTCCAAAAAGCCGAGTAGCGCCGGAGACCACCGACAGGCGGTTCTGCTCTGCCCTCCAGCACGGTGGCCGTGGGTTGGAATTGTTGGCAGTGAGTCTAGTCTTGGTGTAGGGCTGCTCGGCTTGGGAGTCATAGACGCCCCTGCCATCAAGCCAAGTCCACCTCGCAGCGGCCTAGAGGACAGAGTAGCACTGCGCCTTTTGAGAGTCCAAGGCTGAATCTTGACCAGAACAGGAAGCGGCATCTTGTTCCTGTACTGAGGGCTGGTGGGTTTGCACTGCTAACCCTGTGCTTGGCAGCCCGGTGCTTCACGCGCTGGGCCACCGGCTCCTCAACCTCCCTGCCGAGTCCATGCCGAGCTCCGTAGATATAGATGTCAGTGGTGCTTTTTCCCAGGGACACTTGAGAAGTTTTAAAGCTTCCCATGGGCAGCTAACCAAAATTTTGGAGGTGTTGAGTCCACCCAAAGCGCCTCCGAAGGCCAAGTAGCAGTCCACCTCCAAAAGCCCCCCCAAAACCCAGGGCCGCCAGTGCAGACAGGAGTCCAAGCCAGGAAGCACGCTGCTGCTCTCAGCGCCTTGAGTTGTTGCCCCACACCGGTGGCAAGCTCACCACCGTGACGGCTGGCCCTGTGAGGAGTGGCTGCGCATCTCCATTTCCCCCTCTGGGCCAAAGGAGCCCTGGAGGCCACGTCTTTGAGTGCCTGGCTGCTAACCCAAAGGGGGGCAGTTTGAGCTCCCCAGCCGTCCCACGGGAATGAGCGGAGGCAGTCTGCTTCTGTCATGATTCACAGCCTCAGAAACCCTATGAGACAGTTCTACTCCAACCAGTGGGGCCTTTAGAAGTCAGAGCGGACTTGATGACAACGGGTTGGGTGGGTTGTGCCTCTTAGATTTTGTCACTGTGGGTCGGCCGACTGGGGAAGCATCGTTCACTTGGGTTGGGGAGGCGTGTCACAAACACCCTTCCCTGACCCACCTTTTAAGTGCACTCGGGGGAGCACTTGAGACCTGTGCCTGGGTGCTAGTCTCAGGGAAGGCCCCCAGAGAAGGTGCATCCTGGCAGGGGTCTCAGGCCTGAGGTGGGAACACCCAGTGTGCCCCAGACTGATTGGGAGGCTGCAGGCGATGATGAGAACAGTGTGGGGAGCTTGTGACCGATGTGAGCACTGGATTCTGCTGGAGGGAAGGGGGAGAGCCCTGCAAGGGAGAAGGAGCCAGGGGCTGCCGAGGAGCCCTGGGGAGAGGAGGAGCCCAGGGGGGTGACCCGAGCATTTGAGTGGGGCTCCTGAAGGAGCTGTGCCCTCCAGAGGTTCCCCATTCGCCCCCTTTGGGGACTCTGCTGTAGTGGCATTTATTCAGTCCTATGGGAGTGAGGTGGGGTTCACTGGATTACTGAGAGTCACATCTGCACCCGTGCTGCTCCGGGACGGGCTGCCCTTCGACTCCAGCTGCCTTGGTCTCTTTCAGAGTCAGGTGGGCCCTTCATTGACCAGGTCTACGTCCTGCAGAGTTACGCCGAGGGCTGGAAAGAAGGGGCCTGGGAGGAGAAGATCAACGAGCGGCCCTGTCTCGACCAGCTCCTCTACTCCCAGGACAAGCACGAGTACTACAGGTGCGCACGGCGGGCCAGGTGGGCTGGACTCCGGGAGTAGTGGTTCTCAGGTTTGCAGGTGCCTGTTCACATAGCCCGTTTACATCTCGACCCAGCGCCCTGTCTCCTATGGCCGGGCTGCTGGCCCCCCATTCCCCGTCTGTGTGACCCCACTGCCACCCACACCACGAGCATGAGTGGTGAGAGGCCGTTAAATGCACCCTAAAAAGCTGACCGAACCCACCCTCTATCAGAAGGCAGTGGAGGCCGGATGGCTGTGGAGCTGGCCACCATGACCTGCCCAGCACCCACAGGGCCTCGGTACCCCGCAAGAGGCTCCAGGCTTCCCCGAGGGGTAACTCCCAGGTCTGCTCAAAGCTGAGCCGTGGGTGGGTTGTGCAGGAGAGTTCATCGCCTGGCAGAGCAGCTGCCAGGGCTGTGTGGCCCTTCAGGTGTGAAGTGTGGCACCGCCAGCCTCTTCTCCGATGAATGAGAAACGCCTCTGTCTCGTCTCGGCAAATTGAGTTTTGTGACTTTCTTCTCTGTGTTGTGCAAGCGTGTGACTGCATGTCAGATTCCTCAGGGAGGCAGCCAAGCCATGTGTGTGGGGTCCGTCCTGAGACAGCCACTTGTTGCCTTGTGAAAACATCCAATGCTGACCGGTGAGCTTGGCTCTTTCAGGGGATGGTTTTGGGGCTATGAAGAGACGAGGGGCTTGAACGTTTCCTGCCTGTCTGTCCAAGGATCTGCGTCCATCATCGCACCCGTTCTTCTGAAGAACACCTCAGCACGGTAAGTCACCCACCGCCCTGAGCGGCGTGGCCCAAGCCGAGCTGGTGCCTGCTGCTGGGGACATGTGCAGAAGGCTCCTCTCGACTCAGGGAGGCTGAGTGTAGAGTGTGCCCATTGACTGCCACAGGGTGCTCACCTCTGGGGACCGGCACGCACCAGCTGGGGTGGCGGAAGTGTCAGGATCAAACACCCACCAGAGCCCGTAGGGGTCTCAGACGTGGGGAATTCCCAGCAACCTTGGGAATTAAGTCAGGCATGTGAGTGGCCAGTGAGCATAGCTGACAGGCCTGTGGGGGACACTGGCTGTGCTGATTCTTTCTGGGGAGGGGTGTGTGAGACCGGTCAGTGGAGTGACTTGTTACCGTGGTCCAGGGCTGTAGATAGAGAGGAGCGGGGGACACTGGTGGTCCCTACAGCTCCACATGCTGTGCAGTTGCCCCCATGCACCACAAGGTGGCGGGCTGCCTCAGTAAGGAGCCCAGATGCCCATTGGGGAGGGGTCCGGTCTGTGTGGCCACTCCTGGGGTGGGGGTGGGGGGTGTCTGGTGGCTTCTTCAGGAGAGTGGCTGTGATGAGCCTGCTCTCAGCCCGCCCATAGCCCCCAGTCGAGTCGTAAGTCTCAGAGGCAGCCCCTGAGGACCCTTGGGACTGAGGGATAGAGGGAGGAAGGCCCAGCTGCACAACTAACGGGTCTCACCTAGGTGTACAGACCCCTCGGGATGGAGGGCAGCAGTGAATCTGCCAGGGTCAGAGCTGCTGCCCCCAGCTCAGAGGCCGGGAGGATTGCCCCCGAGATCCCTTTCCCTGCTCCCCTCCTCCCCCCTCCACACACAGGCGAGGTGGTGGGCAGGACACAGGAGAACCGATGGCATATTGGCTGGGGAGTCAGGCTGTGATGTCCAGAAGGCAGGAGTGCGCAGCCGCCGCGGGAACCTGACGGAGCGTGGCTGTGGGCGTGGCCACCCTCTCAGAGCAGTTCTCTTCACCGGGCCTTCGGAAGCAGGCCTGGCTAGAGTAGTGGGCCTCTGAACCGAGTGGGCTGTTTCCTGGCCCCTCCTGCCCACTACTGGGGTCTCTGGGTCACTAAATTAGAGGAGAAACTGACACCAAGTGTCCATGTCACCCCCGTGTGGGGCACTTGAGAGTCGGTGTGTGGGCAACTGGCTGGCAGAGGAAGGCACTGACCCTCCCAGGAGTGAGTGACACAGGCCCCTCTGGTCCTGCCCCCGATCCACACATCCCAAGGCTGTCTCCAAAGACACGGCCACCTGGGGGGGGGGCCACCCCCTAGCGAGGGCAGCCAGGCCAACCCCGCAGGTCACGTCACCTAGCCGGAGACGCGACGACGTCCCTGCTCTCGACCCTGGTGCTCCTCCTGGCCTGGGAACTCCACCAGCCAGCCAGCCTTGCGGTGGTCTGGTCGGTTGGTTTGCTTGCTTTTCTGTTAATCCCTTCCTCACCGCTGGTTTTTGTGGTGGTCTTTTTGCTCAGCCTTTGACACACATTGTGGCCTGTGAGCCTTGCTCAGGGAAGTTCTGGGGGCACAGTGACCTGTCGCCCCTGCAGGAAGGCCCTGGTTGCTCTCACAGGGTGGGTCTGTGGGACACCTGGGGCGTGCCACAGGGACACCCTGCTCGCTCATCCTCAGGAGAAGTGTCTGAAGGGGTGAGTGTGGCTGATACAGACCTTGAGCCTCTCCAGGGAGCCCCTGGGGCCCTCCCCAGCTCCTCCTACCTCCCTCCCTGTGCTGTCCGCTGGCCTGGTCTTGGTTTCCGGTGCCTCTGAGAACCTGGCAGGCCCATCTTCGGAGCCACAGCAAATGCAGCCTCTGCCCTTGATGGAGAAACGCGTTGGGGTGACCAGCCCCGCCCAGCCGCTCTTCCACAGACAGTTCACCTAGGAACCCTGCCGCCAGCTTCTGGTCCCACGAGGCTGCGCATGCGCACAGGGGCTGTTTTCAGAGCAAGGCCTCTGGGGTCAGTGGGCAGGTACAGGGCAGGGGGCAGCCCAGCACACAAGCTCCCGTCACCCAGAGCTGCTGCCTCCCAGCACCGCACGCTGCCTGCACTTGAGAACCGCCCAGGACAGATAGATTGAAGAGCGGGTCTGCACATGGAGCAGGTTAGAGTAAAACGCACCGTCCGCCTCAGTGTAACTGTCGGAGAGCAGGAAGGGGAAGACCTTGGGCACTCGGTCCGGCAGGACTTAGAACAGAGACTGTGGCACGGTTAACTCAGCATGGCTCAGCCGAAGCCTGTACGTAAAGCTCAACTTCTCACCATCCAAGGAAGCCATGCCTACGTCGCTGGGCAGTGGGAAACCAGCGCAAGTGATGCCGTAAAGGACCTTGGGGTTGGACAGGGAGGTGAAGTGCATCCAGAGAAGGCCCAGTCAGGACCACAGACACACACACACCATTCGTGTGGCCACATCTGGACAGGCAGAGCGTGCCCGCCAAACTGAGCCTCTCAGACGAGATGCACGGGGGTTAATCAGCTTGTCTCTGCTGCCTGGCCGTCCAGGGTGCCCTGGAGTCATTTGGGTCTGTATGGATCACAGTCACAAGTGAGTCTCGTGATGCCTGGCGTGTCACCTAGGGGCATAGTGGCTATGCATTGGGCTGCGATCTGCAAGGCCAGCAGTTCAAAACCACGAGCTGCTCCTTGGGAGAGAAATGAAGCTTTCTACTCCCATAAAGACTTACTGTCTCAGAAACTCACAGGGGCAGTTCTACCCTTGTCCTGTAGGGTCCCTGTGACGCAATGTCAACTCAGTGGCCAAGTCTGATTTTGGTTTTTATTTGATGTTTAGAATGGGTTAGGGATTAGAACACCACTCAGAATCACTGTGCAGAAGGCCAGCCACAAACCTTGTAGTCTGAGCAGTAATTGGCCTAAATGCATGCTGGTGGCCCCGAGCGCTCAGTGTTCCCACCCAGGCAGTCCTGGTTTCTTCCTCGGCCTGGGGCTCTTCCGCTTTGTGCTTTCCGGAGAGAGTGATGTACTCGCTTTAAAGTCAACTTGTAGTTTTCTCTGCTGGCAGGTCTGTGATGTTGGACAGAGCTGAGAACCTGCTGCACGACCACTATGGAGGGAAAGAGTACTGGGATGTGAGTACCGCCTGGCCGGCCACTTCTCCCGCTGTGGCCTTTGAATGGGCTGCTTTCGCTCTGAAAGATTCTGAACGTACGCCTCCTAGAAGTCATGGGTTTGGGCCAGGAGCAGTTGACTGAACTCCAGCCACTAGCACAGCCAGCCTCCCTGGACCCAGCTCCTGGGGAGTCAGTCCAGACAGAAGACTCGCTGTCTGCCTTGGGGGCTCTTGCAGAGCTAGGCGCAGCGCCCTTCTTTGCTTGTCTTTCACTGCGGAGTATAGGGATGTTCTCCCTGCATGAGTCCTTAGTCTTCGACTCTCTGTGCTTTAAGGGGAGCGCGGGAGACAGCAGGGCTGCGCCTCCCCCTCTCCCCTCCCCCGCGCGCCCAGCGCTCTCCTGTGGCCCACAGACGCGGCGGAGCATGGTCTTCGCCAGGCACTTGCGAGCAGTTGGGGACGAGTTCAGGAGCCGCCACCTCAACTCCACCAATGAAGCGGACAGGATCCCCTTCGAGGAGGACTGGACCAAGATGAAGGTAGCCGAGACGGCGCGTCTCCTTCACAGGGACCTCGCTCAACACAGTCAAGGGTGGGGGTTTGCCCAGGGCCCAGCGACCTCTGAAGCTGTACTTTGAAGATGACGAGATGACATGTGAGAAGAGACGGAGGCTCTCTCTCTCTCTCACACACACACACACACACTCACCACCACCACCCCCACCACCACCACCCTCCGAGGAGGAGCTAGGCTCCCGGGCAGCCCCATGTCCTCCTTAAAGTTGACACTGTGTCCGTGAGCACTTTCAGGTTGGCACGTCCTTGGACGATCTCACCATCTAACGGGAAGTGCTTCCTAGGGGCTTGTTCTTGTGTGAGAAGTTTGCGTCCACTCTTGTTTGCTTTTGTGTTTAAGGTTTCCTTTACTAGCGGGGGTAGCTCTTCGCATTAGATGCCCCCCCTCCCAACAGTCTTCCCAGAGAATCCCCTAGAGGCAGTGCTGGAGGGCGCTGGGTGGAAGTGCCCGTGCGTGCTCAGACCCCCTGCATCCCCAGCACTCTCTCAGCACCACTCGCGTGTGCCCATGCGGCTCTCCCCAGCCCCGTGCAGCCCAGCTCCTGCAGACTGGCCCCAAGCCCCGACTGCGCAGATGCCAGCGCGGAGCCTGCGTATTTGGCTGCAGCGTGTCTGTGGTTTTTTGATAGGTCAAGCTGAGTTCTTCGCTGGGGGGTCCCTACCTTGCTGCTCACCTGAGGAGGAAGGACTTTATCTGGGGGCACAGAGAGGACATGCCCAGTCTGGAAGGCGCTGTGAAGAAGATCCGCAGCCTCATGAAGACCCACCACCTGGAGAAGGTGTTTGTGGCCACCGATGCAGTGAGGAAGGGTACGGCCTGTGACCTTTGGCGTGCACCCTCTCCCTCGGTCCTCTCATGCGGTTCCTGGGAGGCTGGGGACTGCTCCTGCTGACTGCTGCCCTGCCCCCTGGTTCTGCCCGGCCCGTCGCTCCTGCAGCTCTGCGAGGCGCAGCGGGTGAGTCCACGCGACCTGTACCCCCTGCACCCCCCTTAACTTTGCAGACTATGAAGAGCTGAAGAGACTTCTGCCCGAGATGGTGCGGTTCGAGCCCACGTGGGAGGAGCTGGAGCTCTACAAAGACGGGGGCGTGGCCATCATCGACCAGTGGATCTGCTCCCATGCCAGGTGCTGCCCGGCGTCAGAGGCCAGCCCACACTCGGGCACGGCCCTCGCTTGCTCTGCCATTTACCATGTGTCTAGCATGTAATAAATCTCCAGCCATGCAGAGGGACAAGCAGTGTGACCGATAAGTTAAACAGGAGCAGGCCCCTAGGTGATACATGTATCAGTAGAGTTAACAAATAACAGTGATTGTGTTAAAATAGTAATAGAAGTCACACACACCCTGAGAGCACCAAAGTCTGTTATGCAGTAACCCCACCCGTCGACCCCTAGACGGGTCAGTAGAACCCCCAGACTGGAGCACAGAGACGGGAAACAAGCCACATCAGAGACAGGAGGGCCCCCAACAGCCTGAGATAGGGGGGCTCAGGATTCTGAGGGGATCAGACAATTGAGGCAGTAACAGGAGAGGAAGAGGTGCCTGGGATCTCCCCCAAGTGAGGGTGGACGTTCGTCCTCCCAGCAGGTAGCCCCGCCTTGCTGAAGGACTCCTGCCCTTGTTTCTGACAGTTCCACCTAGCCCTTGTTTTTTAATCACCCCCTCAAGGGGGGTTATTATGCCATCTTTGCTGCCAGTTCCCCCTCCCCTTCCCTTCCCCAACCCTCCTGACGTCATCCCCCTTGGTGCTGTTTCTGAGGGATTGTCTGTCCTGAATTCCGTACATTGAAAGTTCTCGTCTATACCGATGTATGTTTGCAGGACTGGCTGCATTTTCGATGTAGGACTGAGATCCTAATACGGGGGGATTGAGGACACAGAGAAGTGTTGTGTGATTTGTCGGTGTCACACTGCCCCCGGGTGTCTTCTCTTCCGTGTGGCCCCTCTGTGCTGGAATGTCCAATTATCTCCGGATGGGCGATGGATGGGCTCTGGGTCTCTGTCTCAACCCCTCTCCTTCACCTCGATGAGGTGGTTTATTTTTGGACTTCTGATGCCTGTTCGCATAACACCTCATGATCACACAGGCTGATGTGCTTCTTCCATGTGGGCTTTGTTGATTCCCTGTTAGATGGCCGCTTATTTGGCTTCAAGCTTTTAAGACCCCAGACGCTATACTTTTTAATACCCTGGCACTATCTGCTTTCTTCACGTTTGCTTATGTACCCACTTAGCCTTCAGTGATCGTGTCGGGAAGGTGGCATCGCCCAGTGGCAGCTCGTTAGAACCAAGAGTTCTTGTGTGAAGGAAACGGGTAGAGTCCCAGTGTCTTGCCTTATAAATACGTGTGCGTACTAGCCCTTGTTTGGGGCACTTACTCTGCTTGAGTTGTGCTTAGCAGCTTCAGCCTCTGCACATCAGCCCCTCCACTGTCGGCAGCCGCAGTGGGCAGGTGCTGCTGGATTGCAGAGATGGGGCAGCCAGGGCGCGCGCGCGCGCGCGCGCATGCGTGTCCGTGTCCGTCCTGGGGGGTGGGGTGATGGCCGCGCCTCACTCCACCCCCTTGTGTTTCTCGGCAGGTTTTTTATTGGCACCTCGGTCTCAACGTTTTCTTTCCGAATTCACGAAGAGAGAGAGATCCTGGGCTTGGACCCCAAGACCACGTACAACAGGTTCTGTGGGGACCAGGAGAAAGCCTGTGAGCAGCCCACCCACTGGGAGATCGTGTACTGAGGCGCTGCTGTGCCCGTCCCCCGCGGGTGCTCCTTCCCAGGGTCTTGGAGTCCCGTGCTGGCAGGGAGGCAGGTGGGCACGCCAATGCCCCTGACAGGGCCCCAGGCCCGAGGAGGTGGCCCGAGCAGAGCCGAGGTGGAGCCTGGGGCCCAGGTGCGTGCAGCGGCCCTGCCGGCTGGGAGAGTGCATTGCCGCTCTGCACGGACTGGTGGCGGGCCGGGCCGCGCCTGTGAGCGCACCTATGCTGTGTGATAGACAGAAATAGTGTTTGCCGTAGCTGCGGTTTGGGGGCTGGCCTCCAGCTCCCGTTCCTGCTTATTCTGAACGAGGCGTGGGTAGTGCCCAGGGCCCGGCTGTGTGCTGCACTCCTGGCTGACCGCGCGCGGACGTGTCCCGATGCTGGACGTCTCCTCAGGGGCGACAGAAGAGCCTCTGCCCATCCGCAGGCGCGCTTCCTCCAGTGGCCTCATTGGTCCGCTGCGTGGGCCCGGGAGGAGGGCAGAGGCTCCGGGGGTGTGTGCCCCTTCTCCCCACCTGATGGGTGCCAGAATGTCTCAGGCCGGTCTTCAGAGTGCGGGCCAGCTGCTCACAGCCTGTGCTGCCGCCTCCACTGCCCTGCTCGCGTCCACCCACGACCTCGGGAGCTGTGGGCACAGCGTGGGCGAGGACTGATGGCACACACACTGGCTTCGAGGGCACCTCAGGTCCACCGCCGCCTGCTCGGGGCTCGTCTGGGGCAGGTGCCCCTCCCGGTGCTTCAGCGCTGCTGCTGTGGGGCATCTCTGCCAAAGAGGCGCCGTTGGACAGACGGCCGCCGAGAGGGGCACCCGAGCTCTCAAGATGGCACCCACCACCCTCCCTCCCACCCGGAAGCCCCACCATCTTTTCCCGCCACAGTGCGTGACCATCAGCCAAGGAGTGGCAGGCAGGACGGGAGCCTTCGGACCCAGACACTGCCCTCAGTCGGCGCTGGCTCTGTTTCTCTGGCTTCCCTCCGGAGCCTTTCCACATGCCTCCCTCGTCTTACTCTGCCGTCCGTCCGTGCCGGAGCGGTCCTCGCCGCTGAGCAGGGTGAAATGATGCAGTATTTATTCTTTTTCCATTTGTACGTGCAGATGTTGTTAATAAAGGTAATTTTGTAGGAAGCTGCCGCTCTGTTGGTGCCTTTCTCTTGCACGTGCAGTGAGTCGGCCTGGAGAGGGAGCCTGGTGGGCTGCAGGAGGCGGGCGGCCAGCATCAGCGTCGCGGGCAGGGCCCGGGGTAGGTCTCAGTGGGGACAACAGCTGGAGGAAGGGGGCCCACTAACCTGTGGGAAAGACGAGAAACAAGTGCGGGGTGGAGAGAGCTGTAACCAGATTGGGGGGTGGGGGGCGCTGCCCACAGGGGTTTGCTGTAGTGGTCAGTTCCTGGAGGAGTAAGGGCAGACCTCCAGGGAGGCTCACGGAGCTCAGGGAGAAGCTGTGCCCAGCCTGCAGGACACTAGCTCGGCGCTTCCACCCCGCCCCACAGCTCGTTGGCCTCTGGACCCACTGACCCTAAGCTCCACTGCTGGGGTGCAGCTCATGGCCAGGAGGGGTTTCCCGAGCTATGGGCTGATGGGCCCTTCTGAACAGCACCCCTGGTCCCCAGGTGGCCACCGCACCTTCCCGGGGACTCTGACCAAGGAGCCACTTGCCAGTCCGTAAAGACGAAGGGGAAGGAAGCGCCGAGACAGGCGGACCAGCTGCCTGCCCTCCCGGCACCTTGGAGCTGCTGAGCAGGGCTGGCGGGGACGACCGGTCACCAGAAAAGGCCGAGAAGATGGGAGGCGACTTCTGAACAGGACAAGCGTGGATGTATTAATTGTCCTCCTGACAACCAGCCACTTCCATTTTGCCTCTGCCCCGTGTCCCAGCACAGCCCCTCCGCACCTCTGAACCTAGTCAGTGGGTAGGGTGGCCATCGGTGGCCTTGTCGCTGTGCAAGGGCCCCAGGGCAGTGACCAGTCCAGCACAAACCAGGGGTCACCCTGCAGCTCCTGAACTGTTGGTTCTGACCTTTCCGAGCAGTGACACCCACTCTTTCTCTGTCACCATCATGGCTTCTGTATTAGTCTAGGTACTTTGGAGAAACAAATCCACAGCGACTCATGTATAAGAGAGTTTTATGTAAAGTGTGCATCACGAAAACATCCCAACCCAATGCTGCCCAAGCCCACAAGTCCAACTTTAACCCATTAACCCAACACCAGTCCACAAAGTCCTC
>NW_022111372.1:39145633-39156959 GCF_000313985.2 Echinops telfairi | reverse complement strand
GAGCTGCACCAGGACACCTTCCCGGGGCCACGCCACTTCAGAGATTCAGGGAAGCAGTCATTTGCATCCTGCAAACCTGAGCTGCAGTTTCTCCACCCTCCATTTCCAAATCCCCTGGGTGCTGACAAGTGGTCTGTGTGTTGGCCCCCGATCAACCTGGCTGCCTGGCTGAGGGCTCCACGTGGACAAGCTGGGGACGGGAAGGTAGGTTGGAACTTTGGGACTGCACATCATGCCCTCCTCTCTAGACGGCCCCCATGCCTCCAGGCACAGATCCTTCGTAGCTCAGTTCTAGGGCTCTAAGCTGAGGACACTTGGACACACGTCTGCAAACCAGATCAGACGTAGTGCCGTGGATCCTGACTCCGCATTCCAACCCCCGCCCCTCCAGTAGATCAGGGTCGAACTGCCCTCTTTGGAGTTCCAAGTCTTCATGGAAGCAGAGAGCTCTCTCCTGGGAAACGGGGTTCCCACTGCTGCCCTTGCAGTCAGCAGCCCAACTCCTAAGTCCTCAGGGCACCCTCACGTTCTACCAGGAGCCCCCAAAAGGAACTTCCTATACTGAGAGGCTCCCCGCCCACCACTGTAGGAAGCAGCACCCGCACGCCCAGCTCAGGATGCCCACGGCAGCACCGTGGACTCAGTGATGGTTTTGTCTTAGAAACACCGCTCTCAGCCCCTCAGCACCTGCTCACATAATCGCACCTCCCTGTGGAATTGTTCTCTCTCTCAATCCCACGACAGCCCCTCTGTGTCTGCTCACCTCTGCCTGACTGGGCACTGCCCCTCCATGTGCCCTGTAGCACCACCACCCCCATCTGGGTGTTGGAGCACCCCAGGACGGCCGTCACACCAACTGGGTGGCTGTAACCACACAGGCTTATTGTCTTGAGACTTTGGAGCCTGTGAGCCAGTCCCTTGTGCCTGGGGCAGCTTCTGGGGACGGCCAGCAGGTGCTGGCTTTCCTGGGCTCCTAAGTCTCTGTCTCCTCCTCCGCGTGGCCGCCACCCCCCTTCCCCTCTGTTCTCCCCTTTCATGGTGTAGGCCAAGTTATTTTACCTGGTGTCGTTAGGAGGCGTCTTCCTTCCTAAATCCGATCTCTGTGGAACTTGTACCGCTGGACACCCCACTCAAAGACAAGCAATGCAGATGTCGCCCAGAAAGGCCAGGTCATACTGGAACATCTCCGTCTAGTCACCTGGACGTGGCCGGTGAAAAGGTGGGATTTACTGTCTCATTAGTCAGCAGAGACATCCTGGGACTGGCTGGAGAACCTCCTGGTCCTGTCTGCTTCCTCTTGGTCCACACTGTTTCCCAGGGTTCCCCTGAAGCCGGAGTGGAGGGGAAACGTCTATACGACTCTCCAAGGCGTGAATTCCAGAGTAAGATGCGCTCATCTTCCTGGCCCGTGTGAATTCTGACCTCAAACAGGATGCCGCTGAGACAGCTGGCTCTCTGACGTCGGTCCCTCGACAGGGACGCTTTCTAACCGAAGTTTGAGTCCCCCTAGAACTTGTAGCGATAAACCAGGCAGCTCTGCCTCTCCCGTGACCTAAGGCCTCGGCTCGTACTGCATTAGGCCCTCCTGCTCCAGGAGTGACGTTGGGTGGTGCAAACGATTGACGTGCTTGACTGGTAACAAAGTTTGCAGGTTCGAATCCACCCAAAGGTATGTTGGATGAGCCACCTGTATTGCTGGAAAAAAACAGCCATGGAGAACTACAGAGAGCAGCTCTGCGCAGGTACATGAGGAGCCGGCTCCAGACTGGCTGTTGCTTTTCTACTGCAGGTGGAGGCCACGGGGATTCCAGACAGAGCCGCACAGACTCTGTGCCCAAACAGAGCCACGGCCACACGGGCAGGGTTAGGACGCCAGCCCATTGCCTGCCTGGGAAGGGGGTCAGCTTAGGAAGCACAGACCTGCACCCCGCACGACCCTGCAGAAACTTTGGCTTCTTGCTCGTGGAGTGAACACTGGGTGGCCGTGGACCCACCCCAGCCTCCACTGCTCGCTTGGCTCACACTCGGACCCTGGGGCCACCAGACGAAAGCCCATTCTGACCAGTCACACTCCGTGCAGGCCCACAGCCTACCAAGGAGCTGCAACCCAAGGCCATGCTGTTGAGCCAGGAAGGCGGGAGGCTCCGGAGGAGGAAGAGGAAGACAATGGGACGGAGTTCTAATCCTCTGCCCTGCTGGTCTCAGCATTCCCAGGGACAGACAGTCCCAGGTGCAGCATCTCCTACAGCATCTAGCTTACAAGGCTGAACCCCACAACCACTGTGTCCCGCTTCCAGACAGAGTCCTGGGGGCTAAGTCAGACATCATCCACCAGGCATGGCATTGGACGGGCTCTGTTACGGTTGGCATTGTGGTCCTGAAGTAGATGTGAACTTGGGAACCCGAGCTGTGAACACGGCCTGCTTTGGGAGCAGGGTTTGTTTTTTTGTTATTCGTTGAGCCAACGAAATTATCACACCAGAAAGCTGCCACCAGGTCACCTCAGATCCAGGGTGACCCCAAGTACCACCGAAGGAAACGTTGCCCTGTCCTGCACCATCGCTAGGGTCTTTAGGATGTCCAAGCCCATGGTCAAAGTGATTGTGTCAATCCATCTCATTGATACAGAGTAGGCAGTCCCTACCCCTAGTGCCCTCTGAGTAAAAACTCCAAACCCACTCCTAGTGACCCTGTACAGGGCGTCCAAGGCTATAAACCTTTACTAGAGCAGACAGCCTCATCTTTCTCCTCAAGAGTGACTGGTGGGTTTGAACCACCAACCTTTTGGTTAACAATCCAACATTTATCCTTTTACCCAATACCCCCATCAGGGCTCCTAACCCCCTGTGCGTAGTGTCTTTTTTTTAAATTGTTGACTTTTTATTTTCTTTTTTTAATCATTTTATTGGGGGACTTGTACAACTCATCACAATCCATCCATCTATCCATTGTGTCAAACACATTTATACATTTATTGCCATCATCATTCTCAAAACATTCTTTCTACTTGAGCCCTTGGTATCAGCTGCAGCGTTTTCTGAAAGAGAAGGGCAGACGGAGCAGAGACTCATGGGAGGCGCTCTCCATGCACGAGTGCGGGAATTCTAGGGGTGCCAGACCAAGAGACAAGGGCCCTCCACTGCAGCCTGGGAAGGGAGCCGGGGCCTGCCGGAGCCCTGAATGACTCCCAGCCTCCAGGACTGTGAAACCGGAAGTCTCTGTTCCTGTAAGTGGCCCGGTGCGTGGTGCCCTATCACACCTGCCCCAGGACACTCAGTGCTGTCACACCGCCCACTATTCCGAGGACAAGACAGCCTCCAGCTGCAGGCTGTGAGGTCTCCGCTGGGAGCCTCTGTCTGTCTGTCTGGCCTGACTGAAGGGGAGACCTGCCATGGGCCCAGCAGTCAGAGGTGATGTGTGATCTTCCCCCACCCCCCGCTGTCCCACCAGGACCTACGTTTCCAAGAGGGAAGCAGAGGGGATGCCCCATGAGAGCACCCCAGCCCCACAGAGAAGCAGGGGTCTGTTTGCCAGCCACGAGGCAGGAGGCAGCCCAGGCATCAGATCCCGGCACAAAAGGCTTGCCGGAGAAATTCAAGCAGGAAGTCAGCAAGAAGGGTCCTGGCTCACCTGTGGTCACACCGGGGGCCTGTCCCAAACAGTCCCCAAGGCCACGCTGGTGGACATCGTGGGCACCTCGTTGGCAGTGAAGCTGAGACGTGTCCTCTCCCAGGTGGCGTTTAATGCAGGCTCTCAAACAGCACGGAGCTGCTTCCTGGGCTGCAGTCACCTTGCGGACAAGGTCACATTCTGCAGCCCAGAACCTCCAGCCCTGCCCTTCCAGAATGCTGACCCCCGGAACCACGGCAGATAAAATGATAGCCATCGTCTTACGCCGCTAAACTCGGGAGTGATTTGCTGTGCAGCAATGGCTAACTGGGACACCTCCGGCTATAAAATGAACAGGCAGGCTTCCCAGGGTCTGCTGGGAGTTTGGGTCCCTCCACCTCTCAGATGATTCAGTTCAGGAGTCACCCAGTCTCCAGGCTCCCCATCAACAATCCCTAGAAAAGTGACTGTCCTTGCGTTTTCTGGAGGTGATCCGTTTTTAAAGGGGTCCTCTGTTTTTAGAGGAGACCCTGAATGGGGCGACCATTAGCCCTCTCAGCCACTAGCCAGAAGGTGAGAGACCCAGGCCTCCCAGAAGTGGCTTTAAAGAAAGAGGTAATCAGGATGTACTCCAGCTCCTGGAGCCCTGGTGGTGGGTATGATTTGGGGTGCGAACCGTAAGGTTAGCAGATTGAAATCCCCAGCCGCTCTGCATGAGAAAGACCAGGCTTCCCAGTCCGGTCAGGAGTTACAGTCTCAGAAACTCACAGGGACCATCCTGCCCTGTCCTGTAGGGTCCATCTGAGTTGCCATGGACTGGGCAGCAATGAGAGTTGGCCACGTCCACCTCCCACAGCTTGCCTCTGCCAGCATCTCCCCGCCTGGGGCTTCGGCCTGAGTCTGCTGGGATCCTGGCAGTTAAGAGAGCAGGGATCAGATTGCCCACTCACAGACCTGAACCTGGGCCTTGGGAAGCACAGGGTCACCAGGGCACAGGGGACCAATTCTGCTGGTGTTGTCCACACCAGGAGGGCACAGCTTTCTTAACCCTGCCCTGCATGGGCCTGCTATCGGCAGGAGCCCATCTTCCTGACTCACTGCTGAGACCATCCCTGCCCACGGGCCCCCCTGGAGACTGAGGTGGAGTGGGTTTGCCCCTCACTTAGCGCAGAAGTCGCACCAGGTGCAGAGGGGTACAGAAGAAGACCTTCACCCCCAAAGAAGGTGGCCAGACAGGGACTCTCTCCAGGACCTCGACAACTTGGGTGTTAGGATTGTGCTGCTGGGGTCCCTTCCCTCACCCCACTCCTCCCTGCACCCCTCAATGAGCCAGAAGGTAAGGAGTTGGCAGGAGAGAAGGGTGGGATGCCTGGGCTGGCGCCCAGCTCCCTTTAGAAGTTAACTGAAACAGGTTTGTGAATCCAATAACCCGGTTACTAACTTCACAGGGGATGGGGGGGGGGGAGCAGGACAGGGACAAATGGTCAGGAAGCACATTTTGGGGAATGGCCATATAATTACACCTTTCTGCTGGTACCAAGTGCCATCTGTTTCTGGGCAGTCCATCCCATTACTCCTCACTGCCACATTAGCTAACTAATGAAGGCGAGATGCTGCAAGAAACCGCCTGTGACAAATTAAATTGCTCTTTCTATTAAAGGGCCTTTTCAGGACAAACCTGGGCTGCTTTGTGTCCCTTGGGCTGCCAGTCCTCCCAGCTGGGCTGTGGGGTGGCAGTAGGGGCTGTGAGTACCGTGAGCCAGCATGTGGACTCTCTCTCCTCTTAGGGTCAACAGAATACTGCATGCCATTGACCCTTGCCTTGCAAACAAGCAAGTCCAGACCTACAGACCCCTTGGGATTGAGGTTCGAGACTTAAATCCAAAGCCAGTCATCTTCTGGGAAGACTCACATGACCACAGGCACTGGCTCACTGGAGAAAGGCCAGACTGCTGTAGGATGTGAGCCAGTCTGTAGAGAAGCTTTCTACGGGGTTGCTGCCCACCTTCCCCTCCTAGACTCATCTCTCAGTGAGCTCGTGCGAGCAGGCAGAATGGCTGGTTTATTGCGCCCACTGTGGAAGCATCGCTGGGCTGGGGACATGAGTCCATTGCCCTCCCAGCCCTGACTTTGCTTGGAATGGCAAAGAAGAGCAAAGCAAGGACACGAGTGGCCACAACAAGAATGCGATTGGAGAAAGAGTGAGGGTATAGTGGAGAGGGTGGCTTTGCAGAGCGAGTGGGATTTTGCTACCAGGACTGCTGGGAGCAGGAAAGATATTTGTGGCTCTGGCTGGCTGGGGCACAGCCTGGGGGAAGTGTGGAGCGGGAGCTAAAAGGACCAGGCCAATTTGTTAGATGCTTTGAGTGCTGGGCTTAGAGTTTGTGATAGGTTTATTGTGCCAACTAGGCCTCCATAGGAACATGTGGGCGGAGTTCTATCTGGTCGAAGCTTGATTGGAGGGCAACCAAGATAAATGTTTTCCAAGGCCGGCTTCCCTTCTCACTTTCTTCCTGGTGATCAGTCCACTGTGCTGCAGCTTGAGCTAGTCCTTTGCTTCAACCATATGCTGCACTACCCATGGCCGAGCCGACCTGTGGATCCGGTCACCATGTCATGTAAGATCTTTGAACTTGAGGCTCCTTCGAGACTTGCTTTGCCACAATGCTGGTGGATCATGCCATCCTGCGTATATTGCTAGAGCTTGAGGCGCCATCAGGACCCGCTTCCCTAAGCTCCTGCACGATTGACTGTTGCTGCCCCACCCTGACGACTGCTGCCTGTGGCTGGCTCTGCCTGTCTCGCCTGAGGGCAGACTCCCCTGTCTGCTTCCTTGACCTTGAACCGCAGCCTGCGTGAGTTGAAGGACTTCATATATATATATATATTAATCAGTGTCCTGGTTTTGTATCTCTAGAGAACCCTGCCTTACACAGAGTTGAACTTGCAAGGGTTGCGAAGCAAGGTTTTGGTGTCTCAGAAGGACCATGCCAATAACTCAACTTCCAGCAAGATAATAGAAAAGATAAGGAGAGGGAACCTAAAAAATACCCAGGGAAGTAGTGTTTGAAGATGGTTATAAACCTAAAGCCAAGCTGAGGACAATGTAAAAGGATACCCCAAAGGCCAGAGACCCTCAAAAACAAAACAAACTCACTGCCATCAAGTTGATTCCAACTCATAGTGACCCTCTAGGGCAGGGTAGAACTGCCCCTTGGGGTTTCCGAGACTGTAACTCTTGACACGAGTAGAAAGCCTCAATTTGAAGTGGCTGGTGGTTTCAAACTTATGACCTTGAGGTGGCAGCCCAACTTGAAACCACTATACCACTAATCTGAGGACCATGTAGAAGGACTGACCCAAAGACCAGAGACCACACAAAGTGTGACCCCAACAGGGTAAGTGAGCACTGAAGTGCTGCTTGTCCAGAGGGTCAGGAGAAACCTCAGACTAGCAGCAGAGGGCAAAGTCTGAGATCTGTACAGGGTAGAAGGTCAGAACCTAGACGTAGTGTCCCCTGCATTAGGCCAGGCGACCAGAGGGACACCATTGGTGGTCAAGCTGGAGAAAACCTGCCCTTCAGAGTCAAGTGAGAAGGATGGATTCCTTTCTGAGCTTCAGGTCTGGGTGGAGGGAGCAATAAAAGAAAAGCTCTTCCCTGGGAATGTCCAATCATACACCCATGTGCAAGCAGGTTTAGAATGGGAAGTGTTCACACACACACACACACACACACACACACACACACACACACACAATGTATTTCCGAGTGGCTTGCCTCAGGTCCTGGCAGAAGCAAACAGAAATATTCCAAAGAAACTCCCTTCCGGAAGCCCCAGAGAATTACACAACACAAGGTCATCAGACTCATAAGGAAACAATCTGCCATGTGCAGGAATCAACAGACACAACACGATGTAGACTTAGATTTTTAACTGTAATACTGGAATAAGCATAGCATGCAAAGTACTTATGATTAATATATTTACAGAAATAAAAGGGATCATTGATGTACGGCAAAGATACTCTCAAAACGAAATATATGCAGACTTGAAAATATAAGCATTGAAAATTATAAGTTCAATGATTAAATTGTAAATAAAAGACTATTGGAAACAACAGGAAATTGGATGCTAAATCTGAACATGTTACGCAGAATGCAGCATGGACCACCTGGGAAAGAGAAAAATGAAGGAACTACTAAGGAGCATAGGAAAAAAATAAGCACAGATTTAATCCTTATCTAATAAGTATCCCAGAAAAAGAGATCAGAGCATAAAGAATAGGTCATATTCAAAGAAGTATTAGGCAAACATTTTTAATATTAATGCTCATATTCAGAAGGCCCATTGAATCTTAGCAGGTTAATTTTTAAAATCCCAGTCTGGACTCACCCACTACTGTTGTGTCTCCATTGAATAGTGATCTTATAGGACAGAGTAGAACTGCTCCATAGGGGCTGTAAAATCTTTACAGGAGCCTCATTTTTCTCCCACCAAATGACAGGTGGGTTCAAACCATCAACCTTTCAGTTAGCAGGTCAATGCTTAACCTACTTTGCCATCAGGGCTCAGTGTGGTAAAACTGATAAGCAACAGAAACACGCTCTCAACAAGAGAGTGACAACAGAGGGCCCACAACAGAACAGCAACAAGACCAACAGCTGAGTCTTTCACAAAGCGTTGGATGCCCAAAGCAAGGGAAATAATGTTTTCAAAACACTCGGAGAAAAAATCGTCAATCTAGATTTGAGTTACTAGCTAAACTATTTTTAAAGAATGAGAGCAAAATACATTATGTCCAGGCAAAGGAAAGCCAAGGTGGCTTACCATAAACAAACCTCATGAAGGAAGTGTCTGGAAAAATGATAACCAATGCAAAGATAGAAAACAATTACAGAAGAAACAGTGAGGATGTAAAAGGAAACAGTAAAGCAAGGAAGCCATAAACCTGAGGGAAGCTAAGCACTGAATGAACAACAACAGGAATAACCATGGTAATGTCTACATTGTGGAGCTAAAAAGACATACAACAAAAATAGTGCTCAGTGATAGTCATAAGCCAGAGGTGGTGACCAGAGGTAAAATGTTTTGCAGAATTCACAATGTTTAAAAAGAATGGAGAAGTTGAGCAACTTTAATCTCTTGAAGATAAATGGTAGAGTTGAAAGTTTTAAAGTACCCTCCTAACCACTAGGAATAAAGTATAATCAACAAAAAATAATCAAGTCCAAGACAGCAAGGGTGGGGGAGGGGTACACATGGGGAGGAAAAGGGCACCATGAGAAGCACAATATAGAAATGAATAAATTAATCCAAATAGTGCAGAAATTGTAATTAATGTAAATAGCTAGTTTTAATTAAAAGATAACAATGACCAGATTGAATTTTTATAAGTCTATTTATACACTGCTTCTAGAAGACTCACCTCCGAGAGACTGGAACCCTTGCACACTGCTGGTGGGGCTGTAAATATGTACAACCACTGTGGAAAGCAGTAGGGAACTGCCTCACACAAGCATACAAGGCATACGACCCAGTAACCCATCTGCTGAGCACATAAGGAATTAAGAGTCATAGCATGAACTGACATGTGCACATCCATGGGCATCAAGCACTGTTCACAATCACAAGAAGATAGAGACAACCTAAATGCCCATCGGAGAAAAACAGATAAAGAGCTCTGATATGTACACACAGTGGGATACTATGCATTACTTAGCTCTTTTCCTTTCCCTTCTACTGTTAAGGACTCATTTGATCACATGGAGTCCACTCAAGTGTTGTTGATAGGTACCATCTTTCAGTTCTGACCCATAGCAACCCTACGCACAACAGAACACATCCCTGCCCAGTCCTGCACCATCCTCACAATTGTTCTATGCTTGAACCGATGATAGCAGTCACTGTGTCAGTTCATCTCATTGAGGATGGTGATAGGTTTATTGTGCCAACCTGGCCAATAGGAACACGTGGGCTTAATCAGGTCGCAGTTTGATTGGACGGTAAAGAGATAAATGGCTCTGCAAGGCCCACCCACTTCTCTTGGCTGTCTGATGATTGGAGCATGCTGGATGGTGCTGCTGCTTTCGCTAGTTCTCTGCCTCAACCTGTGAGCTACACTACCTGTGGATCATGTTGCTAGAGCTTGAGGCTCCTTCGAGACCTGCTTTGCCACCCTGCTGGTGTGTACGTCACCTGAGTTTGATGGATCCTGTCACCTTGCATTGCTTGAGTTTGATATTCCATCTGGGCCTGTTTTGCTAAGCTTCCAAGCCATTGACTGTTGGTGACCCACCCTACTGCCTGCTGCTTGTGGACAGACTCTGCTTCCCTTGCCCAAGGGAGTACTCTCCTGTCTGCTTCCTTGACCTTGGACCCAGCAGCCCACGTGAGTTGAAGGACTTCCAGTATATTAATTGTTCCACGGAAGTGAGTTGAACTGAACCCTCTGTACTGCTGTGTAGACGAATTGGCTGTTAAATTCCTTCTTGCTGTATAAACCTTCAGTCTCTTCTCCAAGTATCATGGTGTCACCGATTGATCCAGTTGTAAGGTTTTTGTTCTTTTGTATGTTGAGTTGTAATGCACACTGAAGGCTGCAATCCTTGACCCCCAGCAAGTGCTCCAAGTCCTCCTCATTTTCAGCAAACAAGGTTGTGTCATCTGCATATCACAGGTTAATAAGCCTTCCTCCAATCCTGGTGCTGTATTCTTCTTCCCATAATCCAGCTTCTCTGATTATTTTAATTGGATTGCCCACCCAGGCGGTCCAGTGTAACCTCCTATTGCAGTGCCAGGTGATCATCTGCAAAGTCCCTTTTGCCAGATAAGAACACATTCACAGACAATCTCATCTGTGGAGTCGAGACCAGGGGACCCAAGCTCTGCTAACCATACCTCATAACAAATTTGAGGAGCCATCCTATCAGGTTTCTAGAGTCCCGGTGGTCACATTCTCATAGATGGTCAGTTTACTCACCTGTACCCAAGGGATTAAAGAACACACACACACACACACACACACACACACACACACACACGCACACGCACGCACATGCACACGGTGGTGCCGTGGTTTGGTGGCAGCTTGAACCCTAACTGCTCCGTGGGAGAGAGATGAGGCCGGCTGCTCCTGTAAAGATCTAGACAGTCTGACAAACCCCATGGGGCAGTTCTACTCTGACCTGCAGGTGGCGTTGCCAATGGCAACAAGTTTGGCTTTTCATTTTGATATCTATGAGGAGCCTTCACCACGTTGTGGGAACATGGCTCTTGGAGACCAGGTGGCAGAGCTGAGGTGTTCCCGCTGTCCCTCATGCAGTCGTCAAACCTCCCGGCCCGGTCCTCGTCTGGTGGCCCTCCTGTGCACTTCTCTTCAACGTATAACAAGGTGACCACACAACTTCCAAATCGCATGGCGTCCTGTTTCACATGGACGCACCCTGGATGTTAGGTGACATGCCCGTGTGCATTTTTGATGTTGTTTGTCTGTTCTAGGTGGGAAAATATTTGCAAGCACAAATCCTCCCCTTTTACATCCAAGTGCTCGCTCATCAGTAACTGCGTTTCCCCCTCAAGTGCTGGTGCGGGTTGGGCATGGGCAAGCTTCCATCTAGAGCAGCCCCTCGTGCCCTTGGCCCCATTGCTCACTCAACCCACGAGAACAAGTGACCCCCAAGGCCTACTGCTAGGTGGCTCTAGGGAGAACTTCCTGA
>NW_022111372.1:39130036-39145503 GCF_000313985.2 Echinops telfairi | reverse complement strand
CCCCCCGAATCCGAGTCCCAAGTCTTGCCAGCTGTGTGGCTTGGGGGAGATATTTCTCTACGCTCCAGTTTTCATTCCTGTAAAACAAAACAGGGCTGATCCCTCCATTTGCTGTGAGAATGAACTTGAGAATTAGTTTCCTGTAGCATTTTTCTCACGTAGCAAACGTACTGCAGCAGCAAGAACCTACAGAGTCCAGTGAACGCTGATTAGCGGGATGAGTATAATCAGTCAGTGAATCTTCTGACATTGACAATTTGTGGGGTTTTTTTTAAACCAAGTCAGTTATGGTACAAAGAAAAAGATGATCAATTAATGAACAACAGCGGATATAATAGCAAAATAAAACTAAACCTGTAGCAGCCAAGTCAATCCTGACTTGCGGTGACCCTGTCAGACCGAGGACACATGTCCTCTGGGGTCCCCAACACTGTGGATCTTCACAAGAGCAGGCTGACTGTGTGGCCTTTTCTCTAGTAGGTAAGTGCTTAACCCCTGCGCCAGGTGGACGCCCCCTTTTTGGACCGAAATACACTTTGTTTAACTCATCTGTAAGATCCTAAAATTGTCTGTGAGGGGTGGGGAGCGCTTAGCTTATTTACGGACTGAATTGTGCCCCACCTCCAAAATACAGGTGTTAGGATCCCAACCCCTATGCCTGTGGGTATAATCTAATCCAGTCTAAGGATAGCATCTTCCACCATGAAACCAAAGGCGATCTAAACTCTGCGATCCTGCCAGAGTAGAGTGGACGTCAAGTTGATTCTGACTCACAGTCAATCAAAACCCAACCAAACACACTCACTTCCATCGAGTCAGGGCTGTGGGTTTCCGAGACGGTCACTGCTGACAGGAGTAGGACGTCCACTCGCGCTCCTGGTAGAAATTACCAGGAGTGGCTGGTGATGCCAGACTGCCGACTATGCAGGCTGCAGCCCAACTACTCAGGACTCCCCCGGGGCTCCTCTGACTCCTGGTGGCTCGTGTTTTACAGAGCAGGACTGCTTGTCAGGGACCCTCATGCAAACAAACAGCCAGGCCGCTCTTCTGTGGCACCACTGGGTAAGTCTGAAGCACCGATCTGCAGGTTAGCAGTTGAGCACAAACTGTGCCACCCAGGGCCAATACCAGGGTCGGGTGGGCCCTAAATCTAATCACTTCGGAGTTGTCACATAGAGAGTGACACGCTCACACAAACGGGACCAGACAGATGCCGTCGGAGGATTGCCCGAGAAGGCAGGCAGGGCCAGGGCTACCAAGAAGGAAGGAATTGGTAGGGCCAAGACCCTGATCTGGACTTTCAGCCTCTGCAACTGTGAGAAAAAAGAAAGAAAGAAAAACCTCCTGTTCTTTACTCAAAGATTGGGTTTCTTGTATGAGTGGTCATTATTGGTCTTGGTCATGTGCAGCAAAAGCCATAGACGGTGCCTGAGACTTGACTTGCAATCCTGCTCTTGGGAATCAGCCTAAGGAGAGCATACACGGGAACACCATCGCTGTGGAGACGTTCACTGGCGCTGTCTACATGACCCGGACAGGGTTGCAGAAGAATCATCTGACAAAACAGCGGAGAGATGCTAAGCAGACAGCATTTTTAAAATACAGTAAAACTGTAAGGCATACAGAACATTATTTGATTTGAAGTAAATGTGGAAAACGGACCACTTTGAAATAGTACAAGACGTGAAAATGGTGTGTTCGTTTGGGTCAGTCACGGGCCACGAGTTGACTTTTAAGCTTGTCTTTCATATTTCTGGTTTCTCGTTTTACGAAACGGCTTTTCAGTGATTATGGTGTGATTGACATTATTATAACACAAAGACACATCTACTGCTAATTTCCCAGAATGTCCATTTTTTGAGCTCAGTGGTTCTCAATGTTTAAAAAAATGTATTGTGATTCGAGTGAAGGTTGATAGAACAGATCCGTTCTCTATCCACCAGCTCCTCTGCAGTTTGCTTGGTGCCCCGACAGCAGACCCACAGGGCGCTGCCACCAACATTGGCCACGCCACTTCTCTCAGCACTGAGCACCGGGTGGGATACCCTTCTTGGTAAAGAGAAGCCTCGTCAGCGCCTCGGGGGTAGATGTCCCCAGGAAGACCACTTGCAAGGTTTCTGCAGCCCAGGCTCGCCTTCTTGCAGCCACCAGCAGTGACCATGGCCACCCACCCCCCCGCCCACCCCCACGGAGCCCAGAGGACTCGGCAAAGGCAAACTAGCAGTGGTTGCCTCAGGGAAACAGGGAGGCAAAAACACTGCCAAGCCCCGACGCCTCACACAATTAACTCCAAGCCTCAGAGAAGGAAGCTGGGTCTGCCTGGACTGGCCTGTCCAGTCCATTAGTCCCACCATTAGGGGGGATAATTAGGCTGAGTGTGTGCACCCACAGTTCCTGTAAATAACAAAGTCCAGCTCAAGCAGATTCCCCCATCATTAATTCTCCTCCGGGTTCCACGGCCCAGGGCGCTTGGCATGGTTTTGCATGCTGTGAATGGCCCATGCGTCCCGCCCCTGGGCCAGGTTAGACAGTGAGGACACTCACCCGGCCTGCTGGGTCAGTGCCCTCCACACAGCTGTTCCTGCTGCGCCCAGGGCCTAAGGAGGGGCCTGCTCAGCCTCCAGCATGCACCTTGTGCTCCCTCCTCCAACCTGCTGGGCAGAGGGCCGCCCAGACTCGGAGAAGCATGAGTCTGAAGACACAGGCATTCCCCAGTCCAGGAAAAGCATGTTCCACAGCCAGGTGCATTTAGGAAGCGCTGGTCACACCAGCCTCTTTATTTCAAGACTCCTCTGAGCCGATAAACATTCCGATCATCCTGGGCGGGTATCCGAATCTCTCTGTTCCTGCTATGCCTCGATCAATATCTCACTGCCCACTGACTGGGGCACAGAGAAGGGGGTGTTTGCACACGCATGATATTAGAGGGCTCATGGGACTTTCTGTGGGCCGGAGAGGGAGTGTCTGAGGACCCCGGGTCACACAATTGTGGAGGCTTTGGGGTGACGATCGCATTCCTTTGGCCTGAAAAACACTGGGGCAGACACTTGAGTGTGAGAGAAAGGTCTAACATCAGCCTCACACTGATGTGGCCAGCCTGGAAACGGAGCTCGGGCCTCCCCAGCAACCTGCCTTCTCAGCACTGACCATCCTCATGGGCCAAAGGCTGAGAGCTAGACTCCCAGAGGCCACCACCTTTAGGAGCCCAGTCTCCAAAGGCCACACCAGTGCTTCATGATCATCGTGTGCTTCCAGTGCCCAGCGCCCAGAAAGGAGGGAGGAAAAGCCTCCCCTGTGCTCAGCTCAGCTGCTGTTGGCCAACCAACCATCTGCCCCAGAAGAACCAGGCACTGGCTGCATCTGCCGCACCTCAGCCACCAGGGGCAGCCAGGTGACCCACCTGAACCATGCTGGTCACCATGGGCCACACGCACTGCAGAGGATGTGACACCCAGAGGCTGCGCAAGAGACCAGGTGATGCGATCAGAACAGGTGCCCTGTGGGGCTCTCCTCAGGTACATCCCCCTCCCGCTGCCTCCCATGGACTCATAGGGTGGCTGTTTGTCAGTGACCCTGGGCCACCGCTCTGGCTCCCGGTGAGCTGCAGTGGGCTCAGTGGGCCTCCCTGACTGTCTTCCTTTTTAAAAGTCATTTTCATTGGGAGTTCTTACAGATACCCTGTCATCCCACAGTTCAATCACATCAAGCAGTATTGCACAGTTGCTACCACCGTCGGTTTCAAAACTTTTTCTTTTTTCTTGAATTCCTTGATATCAGCTCCCCTCCGTCCTCCCACCCCATGCCCTAGGTGTCTGTATTCCTTTTTTGTTTTTGCCGTATCTTACACAATCGAATATATCCATTCACATACAGGTCTGTGATCTGGTCCCATCAAATGGAGTTACACAATGATCAATGCTATCAGCTCCCCTTCTCAGACCACCCCCCACTTTCCCAAACCTCTGGGAACCATTACTCCCATTACTGTTTCTGAAGGGTTATCTATCTTGGCTTTCTGCCCTTGCTCCCACTCTCGGTGCTCGGCCTGCCCTCCCCAGATACAGCGTCAGCACGCTGTGTCCTTCGCGGCCAATGTGGGCAGTCAGAGCCCAACCACGAGGACACAGGGCGGGAAGACGAATCTTGGTGACCTCTAGTCTCTGGAAGTACCGCTGAGTAGACCCCCCAACCAACCCTTGCCAAGAAAACCACCAAACAGTGGATGAAAAGAAAGCACATCATTCATCACTGAGCTCTCAAGAAGATGAAAAAAAACGAAAACCAGGGCACCAAACGAAGGGAGATAAGCCACTGTCAAAGCCAACTGCCAACGTTTATGCTGACAGTCACACAGGACCGAGAGGGCTGGGAATCAGGCCGAGGAACCTTCCAAGGTGGGAAATGCAGGAGTGGACCCTTCCTAAAGCTGTGATGCAGCACAGTGAGTGAGAAAGTGCCCTTGACACAGACCCACAGGGAAACATTCCAGTCTCATTTCTCACGCTGTGTGCAGACGACAAGACTCCCCTGGGAATTCACGCACCCCACCCAGACCTCCATGAAGCTGGTGATCCGAATGCATGCGCCCTGGCAGCACGATTCCCAGTGGATTCTCCTGGATCCACAATCCAAGCTCAGGGAAGCAGCCGTCAAGAAATCGGATGCCCTATCACACCAGGCCAAACTGGTGCTCAAGACCTCCTGAGAGCGTCAGAGAACAGAAACAGCCCTCTCAGGATTGCAGCACGCCTGAGCCCAGCCATTGGGTTTGCGATCGCCTCACAGGCATGCACATGAAAGCCGAACAGGGAAGACCAGGGCAGAACTGGGGCCCTTGCACTGCGAGATGGTGAAGATGACGCAAGCCCCGGAGATGGCTGGAGACGACAAGCCCCGGAGACGCCCGGAGACGACAAGCCCCGGAGATGCCCGGAGACGACAAGCCCCGGACATGCCCGGAGACGAGCAAATCTCTCGGGGCTGTGCAAGCAGAAGGTCCCTGAGAAGCTGGGTGCCGAGGCTTCTCGTCGACCCTGGGTGTGTTATCAGGAGGGCCGTTCCTGCTTGGAGAAGGGCATCCTGCTTGGTGCCGAAGAGCGTCAGCGAAAAAGAGAAAGCTTCCGTGAGATGGCTTGCCACAATGGCTGCACTAAGGGTTCAAAGGGAACGCCCGTGGTAAGGCTGGCCCAAGAAGGGCAGTGTTTGTGCTATTGTACACAGGGCTGTCCCGAGTCGGAGTGACTGCCGCAGCACCCACCCACCACACGGTCATCTATAGCTGGCATGTCATGTGACAGAAACTAATACACATTGTTTTTATCTGAGAAAAATTCAATCCAAAAATTCAACCAATACATTTCCAAGATAAATAAGAAGATCATTATTAAAAAAAACAAAGTAAAAACCAACCCATTCAAACAAATGAACCAAATCATACAATTCAATATTTAAGCAACAGACTGGACACAGCTGAAGAGAGAAATAGATGCAGTGGTGATTGTACAATTCCCCTGGATGTGACTGTACTATTCAATGATATGATATGTGAACTATGTGCCAATAAAACTGTTGGGATATATATATATATTTTAAATATTTAAATATTTTTAAATATATATATTTAAAAATATTTCTAATGAATGAATGAATGTCATAGTTACAAAAAAAATAAAATAGTGAGCCCGAAATAGGGAAGTGGAGAGAAGTAGCGATTGAAGGAAGTACGAGAATGCAGTATGGACAAAGTGTGAAAACGTTAGAGCGTGAAATAACCCAGGAGATAGGAGCTGACATCTCTAAAAGGACCTCTTCAAAGGAATTGTAGCATAGAGGAGAGTGTTTGCAAAGATAGTAGTAAGTGAGGCATTTTCACATAGTTGAAAGACACCACTCAGATTCAAGAAATCTGCTGAATTCAAAAACAAAAGCCAACTAGCGGCCATCGATTCGATGCTGATTCATAGCGACCCTTAGGACAGGCTGAAGCCACCTCTGTGGGCTGCTGAGGCTGCAGCTGTGGGTGGGAAAGCCTCCTCTCTCCCTGGATGAATGAAAAGGGTGGCAGGCAGTGAACTGATAACTAACTAAAGGGTACTGAAAGCACAGAAGGCAAGGGGGAGCGGGGGGAGAGAGAATCTCTCAGATTCTTTACAAAGGAATCCCAGTCAGATGGAATGGTTCCTTCTCGTTGTCTTCCTTTTTTTTCTTTTTAAATCGTTTTATTAGGGGCTCATACAACTCATCACAATCCATACATGCATCAATTGTGTAAATCACATGTTACTTTCATTGCCCTCATCCTCAAAACATTTGCTCTCCACTTAAGCCCCTGTCGTCAGCTCCTCATTTCCCCCCTCTCTCCCAGCTCCCCCTCCCTCATGAAACCTAGATAATTTATAAATTATTATTTTGTCATATCTTACTCTGTCCGATGGTCTCCCTTCACCCACTTTTCTGTTGTCCATCCCCCAGGGATGAGGTTATATGTAGATCCTTGTAATCAGTTCCCCCTTTCCATCCCACCGTCCCTCCACCCTCCTGGTTTCCCCACTCTCACCACTGGTCCTGAAGGGATCACCCATCCTGGATTCCCTGTGTTTCCAGTTCCTATCTGTACCAGTGTAGATCCTCTGGTACAGGAAGATTTGTAAAGTAGAATTGGGATCATGATAGTGGGGGAGGAAGCATTTAGGAACTAGAAGAAAGTTGCATGTTTCATTGGTGCTACACTGCACCCTGACTGGCTCATTTCCTTGCGACCCTTCCATAAGGGGATGTCCAGTTGCCTACAGATGGGCTTTGGGCCTCCACTCCGCACTCCCCCTCATTCACAATGATATGATTTTTTGTTCTTTGATGCCTGATACCTGATCCCTTTGACACTTCGTGATCACACAGGCTGGTGTGCTTCTTCCATGTGGGCTTTGTTGCTTCTCAGCTAGATGGCCACTTGTTTACCTTTAAGCCTTTAAGACCCCAGCCGCTATATATTTTGATAGCCGGGCACCATCAGCTTTCTTCACCACATTTGCTTATGCACCCACTTTGTCTTCAGCGATTGTGTCTGGAAGGTGAGCATCATGGAATGTCAGGTTATTAGAACAAAGCATTCTTGCATTGAGGGAGTACTTGAGTGGAGGCCCAATGTCCATCTGCTACCTTAATACTAAACCTATACATATATGCACATAGATCTATGTCCACATCCTCATATATAAATATATTTACATATGTACATGCATTTATTTAGACCTCTATAAATGTCCTTTGCCTCCTAGCTCTTTCCTCTATTTCCTTTGACTCTCCTCTTGTCCCACTATCATGTTCAGCCTTCATTTGGGTTTCAGTAATTCCTCTCAGTTATATTACCCTTGGTCAAGCCCTACCAGGCCTCCTACACTCTCGTCACCATCGATTTGGATCACTTGTTGTTCCCTTGTCTGTGGGTTTGTTACCACCACTTCCTTTCCTGCCACACCCTCTCCCATGTCTCCCTGGAACTGTGTTGGTCCCGTTGTTTTCTCCTCCAGATTGTTCATCAAGCCTATCTTATTTAGACAGACCTGTGGAGACAATAACATGCACAAAAACAAGACAGAGCAAAACCAAGCAACAAAACAAGCCAATGACAAAAAAATAAAAAATAAAACAAAACACAAGAAAGAAAAGTTTGTAGTTAGTTCAAGGAGTGTTTTCCCGTCGAGTCTGTTGGGGCACCAAGCCCTGTCCCCAAAGTCTATTTTCGGTATTCCCTTGGGACTTCATTGCTCTGTCCCCCTTGCTGTTCTGTTCCACATCCTAAGTGTTTTGCCTTGGTGCAATAGGATCAGATCGGGCAGAATACCCACAGTGTCTCCAGTGTTGTCCCCTGTAGGGCTATGGGTCAGTGAGGGATGTTGTGTCTCGCAGTGGGGTCGGCCATATGGTCTTCTCTGTGGACTGGCTGCTCTGAGAGGAAATATTGTTCTGAAGGGTTGGTGGGCCACGGTGTGATCCACTCTCTCTTCCTCCCCCTTCATCTGCTCCCGTGTGTTCTCATCAGACATGTCCCTCTCCCTGAGCTGCAGATTCAGTGCTGTCCTCTGAAATAAATTCTTTTTGGGGGAGGAGCAGGTGTCCACGTAGTTGGGATTGGGGTGGGCCCCTCAGACCTCTCCACTGGTTCCCTACTCCATGCTGGCATGTTTCACTCACATCTTGGAGCACTGGGTTGAAGTCTGGTCCCTCTTTTCCTATGGAGATAAAAACAATAACCTCCCCTTGGGTGGGTTAGTGCCCTGTTCCCCCACTACCTATTTCTTTTATATATTTTTTTCCTTTTCCCACCTACTTTTTAGTTGGTTGGATCTTGTCTGGCCCCTGCCATACTACCTGGTCCTCACCCCAGGAATGTTTATATATAGTAACTTTTTCCCTATGCCCCTTTTGTATTTTTTTTTTAAGCTTACCTCAGTGGACCCATGTTGTACTTGTCCTTTTGTGCTTGGCTTACTTCGCTTAGCATGATTTCCTCCAGTTCTGCCCATGCAGCGATGTGGTTCATACGTTCATCACTGCTTTTTAGCGATGTGTAGTACTCCATTGTATGTATGTACCACAGCCTTTTAATCCAATTGTCAGTTGATGTGAACTGTGCCACGATGAATGTCTGGCCGTATTTTATTTCTTGACTCTTCTAGGTATATGCCCAGTATGGGGATTGCTGGGTCGTATGGTAGTTCAATTTCCATCTGTTTTAGATATCACCCCTCCAACACTTGTTGCTTTCTGATTTTTTGAATTGGGCTATCTTTGAGAGTGTTAGGTGGTACCTCATTGTTGTTTTAATTTGCCTTTCTCTTATGGCTAAAGATTGGGAACATTTTCTCATATGTTTATTGGCCATTCGGATTTCTGCCCCATGAAACTTCTGTTCAGATCCTTTGCCCACCTCCTTAGTGGGCAATTGTTTTTTTTTATTTTTGGAAGCTAGCAGAGTATTGTAGATTTTAGTAATAAGGCCATTGTCTGATGTGACATTGCTAAAGATGTTTTCCCAGTCCGTGGACTCTCTTATTACTCTCTTGGGGGAATTATTTCGATATACACAGGTGTTTTATCTTCAGTATATCCCATTTGTCAATTTGTGCCACCTCTGTGCTTGTGTCCTTCCCTATTTCTGATAGCCTATGTATTCCCTGTGCCAAAGTTCTCAAGTTGGTCCCAATTTCCTCATTGATGGGCCTAATAGTTTGGGGTTTAACTTCAAGGTCTGCGATTCACCTTGAGTTTATTCTTGTGCATGGAGTGAGATAAGGGTCTCGCTTCATTTTTCTGCAGGTAAATATCCACTTTTTCCAGCACCACTTGTTAAAGAGGGCATCTGCTTCCCATTAGATATTTTATGGGCCCTTATCAAAGATCAGTTGTCTGTATGCTGATGATTTTATTTCTGGGTTTTCAGTTCTTTCCCATTGATCTGAGTATCTGTCATTGTACCAATACCATGCGGGTTTTGACAACTGTGGCTGTATAGTATGTGCTAAAGTCTGGTAAAGCAAGCCCTCCCACTGTGTCCTTCTTCTTGAGGAGTTCTCTGCTAATTCTAGGCTTCTTCCCTCTCCATATGAAGTTGGTAATCAGTTTTTCCATTTCTTTGAAGAAAGATGAGGGCAATTGTATCGGATGGCATTAAACTTATATAGTACCTTTGGCAGAACTGATATCTTGACTATATTGAGTCTTCCAATCCACAAGCATGGGAAATTCTTCTATTTGTTGAAGTCTCTCTTGGTTTCATGTAATAGTGTTCTGTAGCTTTCCCCATATAGATCTTTTGTTCTTTTAGTCAGGTATATCCCTAGATATTTCAGTTTGTGTTTGGCTATTGTGAAGGGTACCACCTTTTTGATCTCCTCTTCTGTGGTCTTATCTGATGTGTATAACATTCCAACGGACTTCTATTTGTTGATCTTGTATCCTGCCACTCTGCCAAACTCCTCTCTTGCTTCCAGTACTCCCCTTGTGGAGCTTTTGGGATTTTCCATAGATAAAATCATATCATCTGCAAATAATGATAGTTTCGCCTCTTCCTTTCCCAAACGAATACTTTGATGTCTTTTCTTTGCCTTATGCTGTTAGCTAAAAACTCCAGCACGATATTAAATAAGATTGGGACAAAGGGCATCCTTGTCTGGTCTCCTTTTCCAGTGGGATTGTGTTAGTCTTTTCTCAATTGACTACCACATTGGCTGTTGGTTTTTCATATATAGCTTGTATTGTTTTGAGGAATTTTCCTTCCATTCCTATCTTCTCCAGTGTCTTAAACAGGAATTGGTGTTGGATGTTGTCAAATGCTTTTTCAGGATCTATCGATATTATCATGTGGTTCTTATAGTTTTTCATGTCACTGTGATGAATAATACTAATGGTCTTTCATATGTTGAACCATCCCTGCATCCCTGGTACAAATCCCACTTGGTCATGGTGAATTATTTGCTTTACATACCTTTGTATTCTGTTGGTTGGTATTTTGTTAAGGATTTTTGCATCAATGTTCATTAGGGATATTGGTCTGCAGTTCTCGATTCTTGTGGGATCCTTAGCCTGGTTTTGGTAACAGAGTTATACTAGCTTCATTAGAGGGAGTTCAGGAGTTTGCCATCTTTTTCTATGTTCTGGAAGAATATGTGTAAGATTGGTGTTACTTCTTCCCTAAATGCTTGGTAGAATTCTCCAGTGAAGCCATCTGGCCCAGGGGATTTTATTTGTAGGTAATCCCTTGATAACCTTGTCTATTTCTTCTATTGCTATGGGTCTGTTGAGATTCTTGACGTCCATCGAGGATAGTCTAGGGAGGGATTGTTTTTCCAAGAACTTGTCCATGTCTTCCAAATTTTTGAATTCATTGGAGTACAAGCCTTCATAGTACTGTGTAATTATCCTTTTGATTTGATTAGGGTCTGTCATAATATCCCCTCTTTCATCCCTTATTCTTGCTATTGAAATTTGTTCCCGCCTTTCTTTTGTTAGGTTTGCAAGTGATCTGTCAATTGTGTTTATCTTTTCAAAGAGCCAACTTTTAGCAGCATTAATTTTTCCATAGTTTTCTTATTTTCCCTTTCCTGAATCTCAGCCCTGATTTTTATAATTCCTTTTCTTTTGCCATTAGTAGGATTGTTCTGCTGACTCTGCTCTAGTTGTTCTAAATTTTGTGCCAGCATATCAATCATGAGTCTCTCTTCCTTTCTCAGGTGTGCATGTATTGCTATGAAACTTCCTCTGATAACTGCCTTTTCTGTGTCCCATAAGTTTTGGTACGTCGTGTTCTCATTCTCGTTGGTTTCTACAAATTTCCTAATTTCATCTGATCTGTGCCAGTACACATTCCTTTTGCAGTAGAGAGTTATTCATCTTCCAATTGTTTGCTCTTGTTTTCTTCGTTTTCCTTTTGTTGATTTCCAGCCTTATGGCATAGTGGTGAGAGAGAGAGATTTCTGTATTATATCAATGTGCTTAAATTTATGTAGATTCGCCTTATGCCCCAGCATGTGGTCTACCTTCAAATATGTGCCATGTGGGCTTGAGAAGGCTGCATTTTTTTTTGTATTTGGATGAAAAGCTCTGTAAATATCTATCAGGTCAAATTGTCTAATTGTAGTATTTAGATATCAAGCCTCCTTGTTGATTTTCTTTCCCTGTGATATATCTTTCTCAGAGAGCAGTGTATTGAAGTCACCCACTATAATGGTTGAGGCTGTAATTTTTTTTTTTTCTTTTTTCATCTTTTGGAGTGTTTGGTTGACGTATTCAGTGGGTCTCTCATTCAGGGAATATATGTTTACAATGCTTAGTGGTTCTTTGTCTACCATTCCCTTGAGCATTATATAGTGTCCCTCCTTATCTCTTTTTATGGTTTGCACTTTGAGGTCAATTTTATCTGAGATTAGATTTGCAACCCCTGCTTTTTTTGAATTGCTGTTTTCTTTGTATGCCTTTCTCCAGCCGTTGATTCTCAGCCTATTTTTGTCTGGAGCCTTGAGATGTGTCTCCTGTAGGCAGCAGATTGATGGGTTGTGTTTTCTAAGCCAGTCTGCTAGTTTCAGTTTTTTAACGCCTGAGTTCAGGCCATTGATATTCAGGGTTTATTTTCTCCATCTGCACACTCTGTGATGTCATCTTATACCTTTTGTGTTGGGTGTTTTCCTACTTTCCTTTCTCATTAATGTGTTGTGCATGTGTGTGTGTGTGTGTGTGTGTGTATGTGTGTGTGTGTGTATCATTCTTGACTTCTTTCCATCCTTAAGCCAATGCTATCTTGGGGTCTGTTTTCTCTTTGTTGCCCTCTGAGTGAGGTTGTTCTATGTGGCAGTCTCTTATTTATGCTTGGTGAGTGTTGTTCTTCTGCCCATACTGGGTCGGCAAGGATCTTTTGTAGGGCTGGTTTCTTCTAACGTATTCTTTGAGTTTTTCCTTGTCTGGGAAGACTCTAACTTCTCCATCTATCTTGATCAATAATTTGGCTGGGTCGAGTATTCTTGGGCTTGCGTTGTTTTCCTTCAATTTTTGGAGTATTTTACTCCACTCTCTCCTCTTCTTCATAGTTTCTGCTGAAAGGTCTGAACATATTCTTATTTGGGAACCTTTATATGTGATTGCTTGTTTTTCCTAACTGCTCTCATGATTTTCTCCTTTTCCTCAAAGTTATGTGCCTTGGTGACGTCTTCTTTGGATCCAGTATAGCTGGTGTTCTTTCAGCCTCCTGAATGGTTGCCTGGTTTTCATTCATTAAGCTGGGGAAGTTTTCATCCAAGAAGTCTCTCACTATTGTTGCAGATGACTTCTTTGTTGTGTCTTCCTCTGGTAATACAATAATTCTAATGTTATTCCACTTCATAGCATCAGACATAGCTCTTAGGTTTTTTTCAGCTGCTCTGATGATCTTATTAGATTTTTGTTCGCATTTGTTGAAGTCTGCTTGGCTGTCCTCCAAGTCACTGATGCGTTTCTCTGCTTCCTCCAGTTGATTCTCGAAGTCTGTGAGTCTGCTACTGGTTTTTGAGATCTCTTCCTTAAGCTGTTGCATTTCCCTTTGGTGTATGGACTTTATTTCCTCTATCGTTTCATCCTTTTTCTGTATTGTTTCCCTCATATCCTGTATGACTCCAAGCAGCATTCTGAAAGTTTATGTGGCAGCTCAATGTCTGCTTCTTCTATGCATGTCGTTAGGATAAGGACATCTTCTGCCATTGCCTTTTGTTTCTCTTTTTTCAATTGAGGTCATTGGACCTGATAGCTGTTTGCGTTGCATTGTTTCAGAGGAGCCAGGTGCCATTTTCCAGGGAGACAAAGAGCACTGGCTCTCTCTGGGAGACTTGTAGGAATGCTTCTTCGAACTACCTACAGCTAATTTCACTATGGAATTAGTCTACCACTTTATCCTCCTGTGGCTTCCCTCTCAGGGGAGTGCCCCACAACACTGGTGAGTTGCCTGCTTTGGTGTATAGCACCTCTAATAGTGGACGGAATTGCCTTGGCCAGGTAGATCACTGCGGAGGTTTGGCAGAGGTTCCTGCAGCAGCTTGGAATATTGGTGAGTGTTGGCCGAGCTGCCTTAGGCTGTGTGAGGCAGTATGACAGTCGGGAGGAAGTTCCTTCAGTCACGTGGGACAACATAGGAAAAAGAGGAGCTCCCCCACTCACACAGTCAGGAATTCCCCAGTAAGAAGTCAGGCATACTTCCCTGGTAGATGTCGGTGGGGCTTTCCCCAGCCTCTGGCTAGCTGCCCAGGGTGGAGCTCACCTAATTGGGTGTGTGGCAGGCGTAAATGCCCTAGGCTAAGAGTAGTGGTCAGAAGGCGGGGAGTGGTCTGGAGGTCGGCAGTGGTATGTGAGAGAATAGGAAAACTCAAAGAGTAAAAAAAAATGAGCCCGCTGAGACTGTGGGGGGGACAGAGAGCAGAGAGGGAAACAAAAGTAACAATATAACTGAGCCCCGATCTCTGCCTGTGGGGCTGCTTTTAATCCCTGCTGTGGCTGTGTTGAGATAAAGCCCCTGCGCTGGCTCCAAATGGTCCCAGCTCCGGCTGAGACAGTGGTGGGGCTAAGGTCTAACCCTAGCCAACCTCCACTGAGGTAAGCCAAAAGCCCCCAGCTCCTCAAAACCTTGCGGATCTGTGCCTACTTATCTTTATGATGCTCCTCCTGTGAACTACAGGGTTTAATTTCCCTCTTAGTAACTCTCCTGGGCTCATTTCTGCGGAGTCCCTCTGGTATGTGTTACTCAGTCGCCATCTTCCCGGAAGTCCCCTCTTGTTGTTTTCAGTGGAAATCAGAAGATGGAATAAGGGTGTCTTGCAGTGTACTGAGAGAAAATAATGCCTTAGAATCCCATAACTGACCTAAGTTTAACGAGGGTGAGGTTTCTTCTTCACACAAATGAGAACTTAGAGAATTTAGCAGCACAGCAAGAGTAAAAAGCATTCGTTAACCTGCATTGTCCAGGATGTGAGCTACTATTTACACACAATCATTTACATTTAAAAAAGTATGCTGTGGTTGCTGCTGAAAATGTGTAGAACAGAACACACACCAGTTGTATTAGTCTGGCTACTTTAGAGAAACAAACCCACAGAAACTCATGTTTAAGAAAAAGTTTTATATAAAGGTCAAGTGCACATCAACAAAACATCCCAAGCCAGTGCTGCCCAAGTCCACAAGTCCAACATTAACCCATATGTCCAACACCAATCTACAAAGTCCTCTTCCATCTCATAAAACAGACGCAATGATGCTGACTGCAGGAGGAAAGTCTGATCAGTGAATGTGTAAACATCTCAGTGCCGGCAGGGGTCTCCACATGGGTGTTTCAGCACCCATGGCTTCATTTGGCTAGGTCCATTTGGCTTCTCCTCGCGGATGTCTTGCAGGAAGTGAACCTTGCCAGCTAAATCAGGGAACTGGCTAAGGCAGCTGCACCCTGGTCGGACCATCGGAAAGCAAGAGACCCGAGAACTAGAAAGGCGAGGCTCACCGAATCATTTATCCCTCCATCCTTCAATTAACCCCACATGTGTTTATTGGCCAGGTTGGCACAATAAACTAACTCACCAGTTCAGCGGTGTCTACACCGACAGTGCAGCCACATGGAGCACATGCATGGAGCCACACAAGCATACTAAGCCCCTCTTTGGGGTTCCTCCTCCTCTCATCAACTCACTGCCCCCTAAATGTCCATCTAATCTCTCAGGCTGCTGTCATCACTTTGATCCTCTGGAGATAATTCTTAAAAGCACATCATTCTGAAGGGAGACTTTCTTTTACTCGTGATGCTAAACGACTTAGTGGTTTTAAAATTACTCCAGTGGATCCTTTTTTTTGTTTTTGTTTTTGTTTTTTAACATTTTATTAGGGGCTCATACAACTGTTATCCCAATCCATACACACATCAATTGTGTAAAGCGCATTTGTACATCGTTTCTCAAAACATT
>NW_022111372.1:39119790-39124856 GCF_000313985.2 Echinops telfairi | reverse complement strand
GAGGTAAGCCAAAAGCCCCCAGCCCCTCAAAACCCCATGGGTCTGTGCCTACTTATCTTTATGATGCTCCTCCTGTGTTCTAGTTGTGTTAAAGTTCCCTCTAAGCAGCTCTCCTGGGCTGGATTCTGCGGAGTCCCTCTGGTACGTGTCACTCCATCGTCATCTTCCCGGAAGTCCCCATTTTTTGTTTTTTTTAAAGATCATTTTAGTGGGGGGTGCTTTCAGCTCTTGTAACAATCCATACATCAATTGAATCAAGCATATTTGTACATATGTTGCCATCATCATTTTCTAGACATTTACTTTCTATTGAGCCCTTGGGATCAGCTCTTCTTGGTTTAGGTTTTAAAGATTCTCTCAGGATAATGTTTTCAGAGGTTCATTCAGCCCCTATAGCCCCAGCAGGTCTAGAGTACTTGAGAATGTGAACTTCTGTAACTATTTAAATGTATTCAAAATAAAATGTCAGTTTCTCATCCACCCTAGCTACATCTGAAGTGCCCAGTTGACACATGTGATCACCTGTCTTTGTTTCTTAGGCTGATGTAACTGAAATACCCCAGTAGGTGGTTTTAAAGAACAGAAATGGATTTTCTCACAGTTCGAGGAACTGGCTGTAGGGAAAGGCTAAAAAATTCTGAATCTCTGGGTTCTCTGGCCAACTCCAAGTAACTGTCCCAACCCCACCCTCTTTATGCATGTTTGTCTCTGTGTCTGTACACCTGTTATGGCTTCACAATGATTAGACTGAACACACATCCCACAGTAATAGGGCCTCTTTACCGTAACAATCAAACTACATTCCCAAGCACAGAGATAAGGGCTGAGATGTCCAATACATAATTTTGGGAAACAAATTCAACCCACATACTACCATATTGGCGGCAAAGATAAAGGACATTATTCATTTACCATTGTTCTCTTGGACTACTGAGACTTAAAATGGAAGAAAAGTTATATTAAGTGGAAGGATCAACTAACAGGATATTGATGATGCTGCTGCGGTCGTGAGGTGTCATTGATTGGCTCTGACTCAGTGACCGTATGAAAATGGTAAAAAATGATGCTTAAAAAACATTTTAGAAATTGCTATCAGTGGCACAGTATTAGAGATGGAGATGGCTCTGAAATCAATGTTGTTCGTACATATTCAAATATGTACAAAACTGATAGTTTCATTTTATGTCAGTAATGTTCAGAAAAACAAGATAGAAACATTTTTAATGCACATGATTTTGTTATTTAAATTTACAAGGAATTTGTTTCAAAAAATACCTTTGAATATAATTATTTTATTAAAATTGAGTCAATTTTTATTTACCAATAAATAACTATTCAAAGATATATCATTCTAAGGGAGGGAGCCCTGGTGGTGTAGTGGTTCTGCATTGGGCTGCGATCCACATGGTCAGAAGTTTGAAACCACCAGCAGCTCCTGGAGAGAAGGACTGCGCTTTCTACTCCTGTAAACAGTTATAGTCTTGGGTCTGTGTGAGTTAGCATTGACTTGACGGCAGTGTTTGTTAGTCTATCGTTCTCATGTTCTTGATGCCTACTTTCATGTTGCAGAATGCTCTGTGTGGGATATTTCATTATATGGTCACTGACTTCTCGTTTCCGGTTTTATTGTGTGTGTGTGTTTCTTTCTCCATCTACCTCCATGTTCCCTAATCGCTGATATTTTACTGCTTCTTTTCTCTCTGCACCGTGAAGCCTTAGACCTACCTTCCAATTCAGCGATTCTCTCTTTGGCAACAGCTAACCTGCTGTTGTCCCGAGGTGAGGCTTGGCAACTCACCAAGAGGTTGGATGCACCCAGAGGCGCCTGGGTAGAAAGGCCTCATGATCTACTGCCACAGGATGTCAGCCGCCAAAACCCCTGTGAAACTCAGTTCTACTGAACTCATTGAGCTTGCTGGAGGTCACTGGAGGTCACTGTGAGTCAGAGTCCACTCAATGGCAACTTGTTTGGCCTGGTGTGTAATCAGCAGGCTAATCCGTGCATTGTATTTTTCATACGGATCAGGCTATTTTCCATTTCTAAGACTTTGATTGGAAGGAGCCAAGTGGGAACTCACATTTGAATGCCAGCACTTGGTTCCAGACAGACAGACGGCTTCCTAAATCACCTGCTTCTCCTCTTGAGGGGAGCCAGGACATGGTCCTTGGACTCAGCCTCTCCCTTTCCATTACCTGCTCCCAGTGCCCTGAGGAGCTGCCATCTTTAATAAGGCCTGGAGTTGGGGGTCTGGGAGGCCGATCCCTCTGCCTAGGCTCATCCTCATCAGTATGCAGTATGCGGCATGGCCAATCCCTTCCCACAGCTCCAGTACCTGATGCTGGCTTGCCCATTGGGGGTGGGAAGGGGGGAGTTATAATGGGGATTTCTAGACCTCTCCTGAGCCCCCAAGGGACAGAGTGAAACCAGACACCACCCCACCCCCGAGAGCGGGCCATGGGGCAGGGGGAGTGGGATAGGTGGGGTACATGGTCCACCCAGCATGACAGGTGCCTCATTTAAGAGCAAGCCATTGAGAGTTCTTACAATTCCCAGCGATTTACACAGAGACAGTCTCTCCAGGACCGAGTGCTTCCTGTGCAGTCTCCTACCCGCTTTCTCCCCTCTGGGTTTGGTTGTGGAGAGGAGCGTCAAATAGACACCCCCTTTCTGGGGTGCAGGTCACCCTCTTTGTCACGGGAAACCAGCTTTTGTTCCGAGCAACTTGTTAGTCTTCAATGCAAACACAGACAGGTAATCCTAAAGAGATTACTGTCGTCTCCGTTCCTGCTGTGCAGGTGATGGGAACTGAGAGGATGCCAGGCCAGTGCCCAAGCGAGCCAAAGACTGGCTGCCAATGGATGGAGGAGATGAGGGACCACTGGCAGCTTGCCACTGGGCAGGCGGCAGCCAGCGTTCCACCTCGTCAGCATTTCTGCTCGGGAGTGGGGCCCAAAGCAGGGTGGCCAGTGCCTGCCTGCCAGGCGACAAGGACAGCTTTCCAACAGAGACCTTCCAAGTATGTCCTTTCTGAAACCTTCGCAGGGCTTCTTAGCAGCCCGGAGGAAAGCTCTTGATTAAATAACACATGAAAGGTGAATTGCAGAATGAGCTGAATCCCCTATCTCCCTGGGTCATCCAGGCATCCGTGCTAAGCTGATTAGTTCAGGGCAAAAGGAGAAGAACAAACACTGGTGGGAAGGTCACCCTCCTCTGACTGTGCTTAGAAAACCTTGCAGCTGCAAGCAAGCCTCTCAAGCTCAGGCCTTGTGCCTGGGGGGTGGGGTGGGGGTAAGAACTGCTGTGTTCGCTGTGTAGGAGGCACGGAGGAGGGGCTGGGGGAATGGCACAGGAAGCCCCCATAACATCCAGCAAGCCTTTCCAGCCACAGGGGAGCATCTCCCTGCTTCAGACATGTAGTGACCTGCCTGGTGGTGATGGTCAGGCCTGCGCAGGGGCAGGGAGTGGCCCAAGGTGCACTGACAAGGGGTCCCTGGAGCCATGGGGTTGCCTGGAACCTTCCCCAGGGTCCCCAGTCTGGGGCCGACCTGCCTCTGAGGTGCCCTGGGTGGTAGGTCCCCCAGGCAGTGAGAGAAGGGGTTCTGCAGCCTGATGGGGAAGGGATGTACTAAGGGGGGGGGGGGGGCTGCAGGGAAAGGGGCCTGAAGTCGTGGCTTTGTTCCCCATTATCTGGGAGAGGGTGGAAATCTGTAACCCTCATCCATTGTTGTGGCAACGAAACCTTTGCCCAAGACATGATTTACTTATTTCACAAAGGGTGTGGTTTCAGGCCTCATAGGGAGAGGGGTCTAAAGTCAGTTCATGACGCTATGAGTGAGGGTCTGCAGCTCCTTCAGCCTGGGTGTGGCACCTGATGCCTGCCTCACCACGCCTGAGCCTCCTCGCCCCATCTGCTCCCCCGTGGCCTAACCCTGTCACTGGCTGTCCGGGCCTTGCTCTGGCGTGGAGGTGGCCCTCTGAATGAACAAGGCCCCGGGTCAGGGTCTCACTGTCTGTCTGGAGAAGCTTCCAGAGACCACCTGGCTCCCCCAGACAGAGCTCAATATGTACTCATGGAGCGGGCGTGGGAGGGACTCCCTGAAACCTCAATATCTCCCGCTGCCCCCTCTCAAGGATCCGTGGGTGCAAGGCGCTGGAAGCCATTCCACTTCTCAGAATTTAACCTTGGGAAAGAAGTCTTAGGCTCCCCTTATCCTACTTCTCTGGAGTCCTTGGGAGGTGAACACCTCGAACATCTCCACTGCTCCCGCGAGGCTGGAGGTGGAGCCCACCCGAGGCATCTGGGGAGAAAAGCCCTGTGAGCCACCAGCACCCTCACTGGCGCCCTTGACCACCTGCTGAGCAGAGCGGACACACGTGGAGCCCCCGTGAACCGGAATCGAACCGAAGGCCACTGCCTGGGCATCCTCGACACCACAACAAAATATTTACGCGTCAGCGTGAATTTGGGTTCGCAGACTCAAAGCGCTGGCTCATCATCTCTCTGGGTTGAGCCATCCTTCCAAGTCCCACGAGTCCACGGCGTGTCCAAAAGCCAATTACAGACCTATGACAAACGGCGACCATCAGCGATTAGGCACGAAAGCAGCCTTTTACTGAAAAGGCCCCCTTTAACGAGCTGTTTCCCCTCCTGAGACAGGGTCCGACCCCACTCCAGGGCTAGTTTGGGGATGACGACCAGGAATCCCGAGGGACCTGGCTTTCAGGAGTACCCACGAGGAGACGGGCTGTAGCAATGCCCCTGAGGTCTGGCTCCTCCACGTTCGGTTGCCAGAATGAGAAGCTCACCTGCACTAAGAGTCACAAGCATTTGGCGCTCCATCGACCGCACCCAGCTCGCATGGTCATTCCAGGATTTTGACTTACATAAGGATTTGCTACCAGTCCACCTCAGCTTCGGGGGAATCTGCCCCAGGCCTCTCCTGCACTTCTCCAAAGCCCATCATTAGTCACGCTCCTCTGTCCCTCCCTCGGTGGCACTTTGCTTAGCCCCACATATTTTGAAGGGACTGGGGACATTGAAAGGTTCATTTCAACACCCCCCCCC
>NW_022111372.1:39116457-39119690 GCF_000313985.2 Echinops telfairi | reverse complement strand
CCCCCACGACCCTTTCGCCAATTCAATATATTCTGATCAACATGCTTTCACGGTGCCAGCCTTACACGCCGCCTCATGGAAACCGAGTTGCAGGTCTAGCGTGTGCTACTTATGGTGCATTTAGCCCACCGTCAAATCCTCCTTGTCAAACTCAGACCGACTTCCTGTCGGGGAAGTCTGGCCGACTTTTTGGATTCAGGCAGACACGATAAAGAGAAGAGCCACCGAGAACTAAATCACAGAGCGCCTCTCATAAGAGAAACGACGAAAAGCTGGGGCGTGCGGGCACCGCCCACCTTTCAGTCACCAGGCCGCTTGATCCCAAGGCACGAACCGAAGCTGTCCATGCATGCCCAGCTTTCTTACTCCGCTCGCAACCACTTTATGCAGCAGGTGGGTGAGCTGGGAGGAGGAGGGGAGCCTTGCAGAAAGGGATGGCCAACCTCCTGCCGAGAAGCTGGCCCTGGGGTCAGAATCCGCTGGAAATCCAAAGACCAGCTCCCCCACGAACTCTGTTCCACATCCTGAGCGCCGTGTCCTCGGTGAGCACGGGGGAGAGGGGGCGCACTGGTACGGGTGCAGTGCTCTGGGGAAGAGGTGGCACACGGGTACGGGTGCAGTGCTCTGGGGAAGAGGGGGCGCACTGGTACGGGTGCAGTGCTCTGGAGAAGACCCGGCGCAATGGGACCGGACTGTACTCCTGGGGGACTTCTTTCTGCAGAGAGGAGCAGCAAGGAATGTACAGGACCCAGGAGTCCAGGGGTCGTGGGTAAGTAACTGAGCTGAACTAGAGTGGACAGGAGGGGGTGGGGAGACCAGGGAGCTCTAGATGATGATGATGTTGTAAATCACCTTGCGGTCCCCTGCGGTCCTTGACTTGCCTGATGGCCCACTCTTTTCTGTCCCAGACTAGTGTTTTTTTCACTTAAAAAAAATCATTTTATTGGGAACTCATACAACTCTTATCACAATCCATGCATACATAGCGTCCAGCACATTTGTTGCCATCATCATTCTCAAAACATTTGCTTTCTGTTTGAGCCCTTGGTATCAGCTCGTTTTTTCCCCTGCCTCCCTGCTCCCCACTCCCTCATGAATCTTTGATAATTTATAAATTATTATTTTGTCTTATCTTACCCACTCCCTTCACCCACTTTTCTGTTGTCCACCCCCCAGGAAGGAGGTTATATGTAGGTCCTTGTAATTGGTTCCCCCTTTCTATCCCACCCTCCCTCTACCCTCCCGGTATCACCACTCTCACCACTGGTTCTGAAGTGATCGTCCTGGATTCATGTGTTTCCAGTTCCTATCTGTACCAGTGTACATCCTCTGGTCTAGCCAGATTTGTAAGGTAGAATTGGGATCATGATAGTGGGTGGGGAGGAAGCATTTAGGAACTAGAGGTAAGTTGTATGTTTCATCGTTGCTACACTACACACTGACTGGCTCGTCTCCTCCCCAAGACCCTTCTGTAAGAGTGTGGGGGGAAGTCAGATACTTGCTGCCAGACTGCTGTCTCATCCCACAGCAGGGCTGGGCCTGCTCCCTGCTGCTGGAGACAATAGACTACCTCTCTCTAGAGCCTAAGGCCATTAGCTTGGTTCCTGTCGGAGGGGTTTGCACCCTACTGATAATGTTCCTATGGAGATCCAGAGACCACCCCCTAGACCACCCTCTCATTGCTGTGTAGCCTATAGTGCAGCCCCTCCCTGTGACGTATGTCTCTACCTGTAATTAGTGGGCTGGCTTGCCCCCAAAAGGTATATAGGCATGGGTCAGCAATATAGGCTCGAACTTCTCTCTCAGACTCTGACCTCCCTGACTCTTCCCCCTCTCCCTTGTTCCCTTTCCCTCCTTCCCTTCCCCCTCTCTCCACGTGGACCACCAAGCTGGGCTGAGGTGAGCAATGTTGCTATGTATCATGCCTGACTCTATTATTGTATTATTTCTCATGCTCTTGATGACTTTAATATAATGCTTATATATCTCAACCGTACAATTGTGCATTACTGAACCCAGAAGTAGTATTACTGAACTCGTAGGAGTAGCAGCAGGTGGGGGCTGATCCCCTCACCCTCCGTCTGCATCTTTATTTTTTTAATTTAATACTACAGTAAGAGGATGTCCAGTTGCCTACAGATGGGCTTGGGTCTCCACTCCGCACTTCCCCTCATTCACAATGATTTGATTTTTTGTTCTTTGATGCCTGACACCTGATCCCTTCGACACCTCGTGATCACACAGCTGGTGTGCTTCTTCCATGGGGGCTTTGTTACTTCTGAGCTAGATGGCTGCTTGTTTACCTTCAAGCCTTTAAGACCCCAGAGGCTATATTTTTTGATAACTGGGCCCCATCAGCTTTCTTCACCACATTTGCTTATGCACCCACTTGTCTTCAGCGATCGTGCCGGGAAGGTGAGCATCATGGAATGCCAGTTTAATAGAACATAATATTCTTGCATTGAGGGAGTACTTGAGTGGAGGCCCAATGTCTGTCTAGCAGAATATTTATGTCAAAATGCTACTCATCCCTGTTGCTGTGCCATGCCTCAGAACTCCACTTGTCTCTGTGGTGGCAGGTCTGAGGCATGGAGCCTGCTGGAGAATACAGGCCTTGTTGAGCCAAGCTCACAGATGGACTGGTTGCAGCAGCTCCCTCAACACTGACTCCTGGCCACCATTGAGTGTCAGAGCAGAGCGGAGCTCCTCAGGGCTTTCAAAGACTGACCTTTAGAAGAGAGAGCACTAGGCCTTTCACCAGAAGTGCCTCTTGGTGGACTTGAACCCCCAGCCTTGCAATGAATAGCTTTAAACTAACAGTCTGCTCCACCCAGGAACTTGGGGCCCCTTGTTCACGAGGTAAATGAATGTCTTTGATATGCTCTCATGGAACAAAGGATGTTTTATATTCCTCCACCAAGAAGAGCCTCTCATCTTCCTGGGGATCTCATGGAGACTTTTGTTGTCACTGTGAGGCGCCATCCTGCTGGCTCTGACCCATAGTGACCTTATGCACAACAGAAGGAAACACTGCCTGGCCGGTCCTGCGCCATCCGCACAATGGTTCCTAGTCCTGAGCCCATTGTCACAGCCATTGTGTCTGTCCAGCTCCTTGAGGGTCTTCCTCTCTCCTGCTGCCCCTCTACTTTACCAAGCATGATGTCCTTCCAGGTCATCTAACGTAGACTTAAGTCTGGGTTATTCAATGTGTGTATCTAGTGTTGTCATAACAA
>NW_022111372.1:39039598-39116343 GCF_000313985.2 Echinops telfairi | reverse complement strand
AGCCCACAAGTGGTGACTTTGAAGAATAGGAATTCAATTCCTTAGTTTTGGGAGACAAGGGGCCTGGATTTAGGGTCCTGACCCTGTGTTGTCCCTTTGTGGGCCTCTCTCCTAGAGTCTGCTGTCTGTCAGTCCCTAGTGGCCCTTTGCTCTTTGGTGCCTGTCCACCCCCTGGGCTCTCAGCATCTAGTCTGTCTTTTGTGTAAGACACCACACCGAAGGAATTAGGTTTAGGACCCACCTTGCTCTGGTATGGCTTCATATACACGACAGAAGAATAGCCCTGTCTCGAAGCAGGGTTAATGCAGGCACAGGAGTGCGAACCTCACGTAAGTCTTGAGTGGAGCGGCCCCCTCCGCTCCCCAATGTATCAGTCCTCTCTTATGTTGACGCTAACATTTTATAAAGGACTCCACTGATAAGAGTTGTACGAGCCCCCAATAAAACAATTAAAAAACAAACAAAAGAAAACCTCAAGCCTCGAGCGTGACAATGACAGATTCTATGTGCAAAATTCTGAATGAGGCAGGAAACATCAAAAGATGGAAAGAATACGCAGGGTCCGTATACCAAGAACCCGTTGACATCCTGCCATTTCAGGAGGTAGCATCTGAGCAGGGACCCATGGGACTGAAAGAAGTTCAGCTGCACTGAAAGCATTAACCAGGAAGAAAAAGACAGACAGACAGAGAAAGGCTCCAGGAATTGATGGAATACCAATGTTTCCACAAGCTGATGAAGCCCTGGAAGCACTCACTCATCTGTGCCAAGACATTCTGAAGACAGCTGCTGGGCCAACTGACTAGAAGAGATCCATATTCGTACCCATTGCATAGAGAGGCACAGGAAGGCACTAATTTGTAATTATGCAGGATTTCTGACCTCCCATGGCATTTCCCTGAGGTTTTAAAAAATCATCAAACAATTATGGCAATGCTTGAAAAACAGGAAAACCAACAAAGTGAAGCGTATCTCAGCCCCACCATCCACAGCCCACCCTCAGACCAGACACTTCCTGGGGCTGTCCCGTGTCCGGGAGCGTTCTCTTTACAATCAGGGAGTATGAACACAGCTTTGTAACCCATTTCCCACCAAATGTCCAACAAGAGTCCTTCCAAAACACAAACAGCTCTGCAGTATGATTTGATGGCTGCATCGTTCCTGGTACCCACACATCCCGACTGAGCGGGCGTTCTACCCCCTTGAGATGTCAGCCTCGGAAACGCACAGGGGCAGCTCTGCCCTGTCCTATAGGGCTCTCTGAGCTGGCATTGGCTCGATGGCTGTCTTTATCCGATGTAGCCTGTCAGCCACAGCGGGTGTCAAGGTTCTTTTCCAGGGTCCCCTTGCTCACGTGACCTGGACTTTCACTTAACTGTGACAACTCACCTAAGCTTTTACCATTGTCCCTTTAGAGCTGGCGGCACACTCTGGGAAGCTGTGTAATTTCCTCTGCTGCCAGCCTCCCAGCCCAGCCCCTCCCCCAGCCTGCCATACACACAATTCATGCGACCGTGCTGCACTATTGCCACGGGTCCAGTGCCAGTGGCCGTTGGGTCAGCGTGGCAGTGCGCTCCATGAGGTGTACAGGGGCTTCTTCAGAAGCAGGTCGCCAGACCTCTCTTTCGAGGTGCCTCTGGGTACACTTGAACCTGTAACCTTTTAGCTGGCAGCTGAGCATGTACGTCATTGGAACCCTCAGGCCGGCAGCTATCATGACCAGAGCCCATTCATGCTACACAACGCGTGCTTTAACGTGTCTGTGTGGCCAGAGGGAGGCTGAGACGGGCTCTCTCGGTCAAACTTTGGCTCTGTCTGCATCACAGCAAGGCCCCAACAGAGCACTGGCTTCCAAGGGATCTGCTGGCCGGTGAAACCCAAGGCCGAGAGGTCGGCTGGGTGGTGTGTGTGTGTGCTACAAAGCTTGTTTTGGTGGATGTCAAAAGGGCATCTTCAACAATTTTTCTCAAAGGATGCAGGATGATCATAGGGGCTTGTGAGAAAAAAATTCTTTTAAATGGGAAACTGCATCGGTGAGACAAAAAAAACCAAGGCCCTGGGGCATTGTGCCCCTCGCGACACTGCGCCTGCTCCTTGACAAAGGGCCCGTCCACCTAATTCCCATGTCCTCTATCACCCCGCTCTTCCCCTTTGAGATTTATTTTACTTCCCAAACTCAGAGGACACTGGAAAAGAACACCATCGGAGTGTCCCAAGGCTGCTAATCTGTGTGCGGTGTGTCACCAGGTCCCCCTGGGAGCAGGGCAGGAGAGGCCGGGACTCAGCCCTCAGAGTGCAGAACTAGATGGGTCAAGAAGCAAGAGCTTTGCATTGTGCTTACCTTTCTGCTTCACAAAGGGTTCTAAGAGTTTGTAGCCCTACTTTTTGACTTACCCACGTACCCTTGGTGTAAGGGACTGGGGTGGCCCTGTGAGCAGCAGCGTTGGGGGTGGTGAGGAGCTAGGGTGACACAGACATGGAGACGACCTGGCGTGGGTGGCTGGAGTCACAGTTGAGGGCAGGATCAGACAGAGGAACCTGTAGCTCCCTTAGCTGGCCTCTGCCGTAAGGCCACACAGCCCCCAAAGCCTCCTTTCCCAACCCCATTGGCCGGGCCCTGTCCCAGGCCTGCCTGGGAAGAGGCAGACTCTGGAGAGAGCAAGGACATCGGGGACACAGCAGTAGTGAAACAAGGTGTTTTTATTGACAGCGTCTCCGCCCTGTCTACATGTGACAGTCTCATGCTCGGTCTGGCTGGTCTCGTGTGGAGGCGGCTCATGCAGGCGGCGCGGTGTATATACACACATGTACAGACAGAGACACGGAGCACAGCTGCTTCATGACAAGTTCCCCGGTGGGGTCAATTCATAGAAAACGTTCAGATTCTAAAACCAAGTTACAGGGCGCGTAACCGAAAGGCCTGGAAAGCCAATCCCTCGGGCGGCTCCCTTCAAGTTCTGTAAACTGTGCTTGTCCTCCTCATGTGCATGTCCCCAAGAGCTGCCGCCAGCTCTTCCCCAAGCCCCCCGCCCCGCCCCACCCCCAGCCACCTGCAGAGGGGCAGGCCAGACCTGAGAAAGCGAACACACCCTGAAACCACCGAGGGGCCAGTGCACCCACCTCCACTTACTCCTGCCCCAGGAGAGCAGTTTCCCCAATCCCGCAGCCCAGCCTCGGGAGCAGGACGGACCGGGCACCTCATACCTGCAGGGGGAGCTGCCACATGACGGTGGAGGGGACAGGGACACACACTCAACACGGAGCCTGCCCTGCTCAGTCTGGGACCGACATAGGACGAGACAGGGAGGGATGCTCTAACCCGCAGAGTTCACAGGTAGAAAGTGGTGAGTTTATGTCTCTTGGATCACCGAAGCAATGGTGGGCACACCTGTGTGTGTGACATAGTTCTAGAAAGGGAAATGGTCCCCCATGGGTCCTGTTTCCTTTCTGAATGGGGGAAGAGAGCACAGCCCGCCTGGCTGGCTCCGCTACTTCCTCCATCTGCCCTGTCTCTCCCCCGGGCACAGGGCTGGGCCCCCAGCCCGAACACGCCCGCTGGCAGGGAGCGTCGGCTGTAAAGTCGGTTCATGAGTGAGCAAGAGTGAATTCTAGACCAACGACGATCTTGAGAGATGTGGAACTGTACATTGAAGAACGAGTGCTTTTAACTAACAACTCTCCCACCCACCCCACCCCAAGCTTGGACTGGTACCTCAGAGTGAAAGCCTGGGGGTGAGAGCTGCGCTCTTTGTCCCGCGGTGGGCCTGGGCCTCATCTGCTCCCAGCCAGGAAGCCCTGCCAGGTGAGAAGCACCACGGGCACCTGACACTTCCTGAACCTGCTGACCTTCCTGGCCCACCTGTGGTCCTGCTCCCGGCCACCCAGAGGGGCCTCTGGGGACTGCTGAGGAAGGCGGGGGTCCACATGCTCCTGGTCTAGCTGAAGCAGCAAGACAACAGGCAATCCTCCCGGCTCATTTGTTCAGATGCCCTCAACCTTGTTTCCTCAAGAAGTAAAGTTCTCAGTCCTGTCAGATTCCCACAGACCCCAACCTCCTGGTAAGGGGAGAGTGTGCACAGGGGCGCCCCAACACTATGGCCTGTCAGTGTCCTCCATGTCCAGCTGGTCCCCGGGCAGACCCGAGGGGAGGGGCTGCCCTATTGCTGACCCAGATAAGCTGCTCCAGCTGCACCATCCCAGGCCTGCCCCTCAGCACACTGCCTGCCTCTCCCAGCTGCCCAGTGGGGCCGCGGAGAAGGAAGGGGGCCTCACAGGCAGTGGTCCCTCAGAGGGGTGCTTGACAAGGCTCCCCCTTCCCAGGTGGGATGACATGCTCCTGCCCACAGCTCCCCCAGGGTGGGGGGTTGGGGCCCAGTGGTGTGTGCACACAGTCTATTTCCACTGGACTCCCCAGATAAAACCCATACATATAGATATATATTAAAAACTAAGTCCATCTCCCATCCCATTACAAAAAATATGATCTCATAGAGAGGAGTAAAAACACATGCCTGCAAGGCCTCCCCACCCCCGCCTGTGGGGAGCCCACCCGCACAGGCCGGTGCCTCAGGCCCCAGCACCAAGGTGGAGGGGCTGCTGGTTAGAGCAGATGTGGGCTGGCTGGGGTCCCCAGCCGGCAGTGTCAGGGTGCCTGGGTCCACATGGGCAGAGGTTCAGATGTATCCTCAGGGCCAGGCCATGATGGTGACCAGGGGTTGCTCTGCCTGGCCCTTCCCTAGGACAGGGCAGTACCCCACCCTGTGGGTGGCAGCAGGCCAGCTCAACCCCAGAACCACACCCTTAGGTGGCAAACACAGCCAGCAGGGCCCCTTCTCCATGGCTTCTCTCTAAACCTGAGTGGGGGCAATAGATGAGGCGGTCTCCCCCAGAGGCGGGGGTGGGTCCTTCTGTGGGGCGTCCAGTGTGCAGTGGGTACCCCACCGCCACCCCTTCCTTGTCCCTAGTCACCACCGAAGCTCCACACAGGCCCAGTGTCACCATGCCGAGGGCCTCTGGTTGGCCCTGCCCGGTGGCATGCAACTCACACGCCTCCATGCCTGGACCCTCTGGCTTTTCAAACGCGTCTTTGACGAGGTCAAACAGAGAGTTTAAAACCATGCCTTCAGTGGTGTGTCCCAAGAAGGGCCGCCTGCTCGCTGACTAGCGCTCCTTCTCGTAAAGCTCTTTGGGCAGCTGCTCGTGTCCATGATGCGTGGCCAGCGGATCCCTGGATGGGCCTTCGCCTTTGATTATTTGGAAGTAAAGCAGGTGAATGTCTCCAAGGTACAATCCGATGAGGGGCACAGAAGCTTCTAGACAGGGCTGGAGGTTACGAGGGTCTGGCGCCCGGCTGTGCCAAATGAGGTCCCAGGGTCAGGTGCCATCCTGGGCGTTTCCCGGGACAGGTCTATACAGCCTACAGGACAACTAACCCAGTGAGTACCTAGGGGGACAGGGACTGACCTTGGACACGGGTGATGAGTCTTCTAGGTTGCTACTCCCTACTGCTAGTGCCAACCCTCCTCCACCTGTACACACTTGTTTTGTTTTGAGATTAAAATAATGCAGCGGGGACTGACCTGGCATAATTACTTCTTATTTGATAAACCACATTCCTAGCTTTGAATAAGTTATTTATTCAAGGGTTTCACACAAAGTAATTCCTATTTTCCTAAGTGTAAGGAAGCCCTACTCAGTAGAACTCGGTTTCTAAACATAAACTAAGAACAAAGCGGCCACTGGGCGATTCCAAAGGGGAGGTTCTGCTAGGGAGGGGCAGGGAGGGCACCAGAGCCTGTGGCAGAGCACTGTGCCCTGCAGGCTCAGGTGGGAAGGGCTGGACCCAATGTCCCCCTGCACTACCCCACTGGGTTCGGTGTGAGATGCCGGGTGAGGGTGCCAACCCTGATGCCCCCGGTATGTCACGTCCTGCAGGGTCAGGTGTGAGACGCCGGACCCCGACTCAGGCGCCTGGCACCCCCCGACCCTTGTGGGGTCAGGGGGTGAGTGAGAACTGGTCCTGCTCTGTGGGCTTCTCCACCCAGGCCCCAAGCCCCGCCTTGATGAAGGCTCGGAGCAGACACTCCTTGGCCGCCTGGTACTCCTTGGCCACCAGCTTGGACTCGTGGTATGCATTGGGCTTCGTGATCTTGGAGCGCATTAAGCTTGTGGGAACCTGCCGGAGAAGGAGAGAGAATTGCAGCTGCTTAAGCAGTTAACTGCAGCACGCGAAACCACACTGAGTGAGACATTCAAACAGTGACGTGTAGGGCTGGGGGTCAATGCCACATAAAACATCATGGAGCCCCTCTCTCTTTTAATTCATCACCTCCAAGCAGCACGGTGAGGTGAGCACCCTAGAGGTATGGTGGATGCTAGCCCAAGAGTCCGCCGCTGAAGCTCCTCAGGAGCCGGAGGAGGCAGAGAGCTTTCAGTGTGAGCGGCAGTCCCGGAGACCCTACGGAAGAGTTCGACTCTGTCCTACAGGGTTGCTACCATTGGAACTGACACACAGCTTTGGCATGTTTGATCTGGTCTTGAGAGGCGCTCTGGGACGTGCTCCACGGTTGGTGTGAATTCCATGGCTTATGCTATCACTGCTAAACGCATCCCCATGTGCACCACCAGTGTGTGCACATGCTGTCACACCCAAATGTGGCTGGCTGGCGCACTTTCTCGGACTTGCAGGAGGACATGCGGGACTGCACCATGGTGACAGGACTCCGCCGTGGGCTGCCGTGGCCACAGAGGAGGCCACGGGAGAAGAGCTCCCCTTGCCACTTTGGGGGGCCATGGGAGGGCATAGGCCAGCACAGGGAGCCTGGAACAAGGGTCATGACCCCACGTGGGTTGGGTCCTCAGTGTGCTACGGCCCCACCCCTTCCCCTGCCCCAGTGGCCAGCCTGGCTTCACTTGATCCTGCGTCACAATGTGACAGGGCCCTGCTGTTAAAAAGGTGTGCTTGACACAGTGGATGTATGCACGGATTGTGTTGACTTGTACGACCCCCTAATAAAATGATTAAAAAAAGACAAAGCATAACCATGCCTATATGTCATAATAAAACAATAGTAAAAAACAAATAATATATTGAGTATCAAAAACTATGACTGAACTGTTAAATTGTATGATGTGAGTTACATGCCAATAAAGTTATTTTTAAAATTAAAAAAAAAAAAAGGTCTCCAACCTTGCCCAGAGGGCTTTCGGGAGAACCGTAGAAGTGTGCGTTCACCCCAGCTGCGTGGCAGAGGCTGCGCTCTGGGCGGGGCTTGTGAGATGGGGGCTCAAGGCCGGAAGTGCCAGGGCCAGCTTCTATTCCAAGAGCCCCCAGAAACGGCAAGGTTTCAGGGGGCCGCTTTAGTTCTTTGCTAAGGGCGGTTTAAGGGGCGGCAGGGCGCACAGCAGACCGCTGCCGGGCGGGGGCGGGCCGGGGGGCCCAGTACCTGGCCGTGGACGCGCATCCAGCGACAGTACAAGGCGTGCTTACACAGGCGGGACGGACGCCCCAGCTCGTCCTTCCCGGTCGTGGCGTTGATGACCTCGATGGCCGAGTCGCCCACCGTCCAGTTGACGCTGAAGTTGGGTGCTTTCCCTGGCTGCCGTGCCTCCGCATTGCTGATGCCTGGGGCAGAGCAGACAGCGAGTGAGGCCATGCTGGCAGGCGCAGGGCTGGGGACCCGCCTTGAGGACCTGAACTGTGCCCCACGGCCCCCCCCCCCAATGTGTCAGGATCTCAAGGCTTGTGGATGTGACCCTGTGTGGAAATGCGTTTTGTAACGTTAACGAGGCCATACATGAACAAGTGGGCTCTAGGTCTAATCACTTCTGCGCAGCAGGGAGACAGGTGGGGGTGGGGAACAGACGCCATGGGAGGGCTGTGCAGATGCCAAGGAAAGAGGAAGGGGGTAGGGGCTACCCTCTAGGAATGCGAGACCTGCCGAGAGGGCTTCTAGCCTCCTGAAGTGGGGGGCAGTATGTGCTGTTGTTTAAGGGCACTACCGCAGGGTGATGAGTGTCCCATGGAGACGAAGCAGTGCTCCTGTGCCTGCCCCAAGTGCAGCTGAGAAAGGCAGTGTGGGACATGGACCGTGCGTCCCTAGAGGCTGTGTCGGCCACCTGAGGCTCCTTTGCCACATGGTGTGACAGAATCTCGGATGTGGAGACCTGACATTCCTTCCTGGCTGTCATCAAGCCACAAGCTCAGGTGGAATGTGGAAACGCAGGACGGTGGTCTTTGACATCAATTTGGGTGCCTACGATGCCACGCGGACCAGATTGTGTCTGGGTACAGTCAGCATCCATAGGGAATAAATATTCTATAACCGACAGAGCTGGCCATTCACTGGACTCTGACGATGGATTACAGTGCATGCGGCGGACACTTAAGAACAATGACGTTGGTTATGGGACCACTGCAGATTATAAAGTACGCATCCAGCCACAAAGATGACTTGTCAAAACACGTCACTAGCTTGATACGGTAACTACTTGTTACCGTGGCCACCTATGGAGTCTTCCTGAACACCACGGTGTGCACTGCAGCTACCTAGCAGTTGCTGTTGGCACTACTTGTTTTATATAATACTTCTAAAAGGCCAGTATAGAATTTGCCAATTACAGGAATTAGATTCAAGGTCAAGTAAGTTCCAGTCCGCAAATACTCAATAGTGCAAGTTAAAGAAATACAATCACCAAAGGTAAATAAGAAACTGGAGACTGTTCCGTAGTCCCCAGGCAGTGCAAACGGTGAGTGTGTTAGGTTGACAACCAAGAGTTTGAAGTCTCGAGTCTACCCAGAGGTGCCTTGGAAGAGAGGTCTGGTGACCCACAACCCCAAATCCAGTCACTGGAAACCCTGTGGAGTCTGGGGCTTGGAACTGACAGGATGCAAGCTAGTTTTTCACAGGTCAGTCTCCTTGTCTTTCCATCACGGGGCTGATGTGTTCCTATTGGCAAGTCCTCAGAGGCTGCCTCCGGTGAGGCCATGCATGTCCACCAGGACGTCCACAGGAATCCCAGTCTCTCGGTTTCAAGCAAAACCAAGCAATGGCGATTGCCCCTCGCCTCCTCTAGGCAGTCAATGGGGCTTCCAACGATCGAATGAGTTGTAATTCAGGGACCAGGAGGCTGCCCCGGGGCAGGTACTGTACTGCAGGGAAGTGTTGAGCTGGAGTGGAAGAGTCTGAATCACAGGACGGAATCACTGCTGTAAGACATGAGCCTTACCTGACTGTACCCACAGGTGTTACTGAAGCCTACCACACACAAACCTACGTGGAACTGACCATGTGACGAGGCTCACAAAGTGGACACAGTGTCCAGAAGCAGGGCGCATGGAGGCATGCATGCTGGCCCGCCCCCTCACCCCCCGCCCATCATCCCACTATCTCACACTCTCCCAAGGGGACCCACAATGCCGTTCTGCCCTCTCTGTAACTCGGGCAGATTCCGGAGTATTTCAGCCAAGACCACACTGTGTGCAGAGAGCCCTGCTCTGCTCCACCTCGTGGCTGCACCGGGCTCACTTCATGAACGTACCACAGGAGGCTTACCTACCGCATGGTTTCTATCTTTTGTTTTGAAAAAATTTTGTTTTGTTTTTGTTTCTATTGTTTTGAAGAATGCTGGTGTGAACGTGTGTTTTGGTAACATGTACCAGGAAGCTTCAGAGTGGATGAGAAAGGGAATGGAGAGATAACAGAATTTTCCTAGGAATTTTCTGAAGCCCTTGCATAGACATACTTCCTTTCACCATGGTTGTTCCATTTGGGTGCCAGTCAAGTAATCTAGGAGCTGCATGTATGAAGAGTATGGCATCCGGAGCCGAGGGCGTCTCGTTAAGCACCTGTCCACTCTCTGAGGTAGCAAAACCTCACTCCATCTTCCATACAGCCCTGATTTGGCCGCCTCAGATTTTTTCCCCCATTCCCTAAACTCAAAGAACATTGAAAAAGACACCATTTGATTTCCTTGAGGTTCCTCAAAAAGGAGGCCTGGCACCACAAGGTCAGCAGTTCAAAACCACCAGCTCTCCGAAGGAGACAGATGAGGCTGATGCTCCTATAAAGGTTTACAGCCTCAGAAACCTGCAGAGGCTGTGATGATCAGACTGGACTCCAGGGCAATGGGAGGGTGGGAGGGCCCTAAAACTGCTGTTTGATGGGGAGTGAATCAGAGACCACAGAATTCTTTGGGGATGGTTTAGAACAGCGGTTCGCAACCTGTGGGTCACAACCCCTTTGGGGGTCGAATGACCTGTTCACAGGGTCACCCAATTCATAACACTAGCAAAATTACAGTGATGAAATAACAATAAAAATAATTGTATGGTTGGGGGGGTCACCACAACATGAACTGTATTAATGGGTCTCGGCATTAGGAAGATTGAGAACTGCTGGTTTAGAGAGTTGGAAACATTGCCTTCAGAAATGTATAGACATAGATGAAGCATATTTTGAGAAACAGTAATTTCACATTTTTAATTTTTGTTTCATAAAAATTCCTATGATTTTGTGGTGGGCGATACTTTTTGTCTGCCCCCCTCCCTGCCCTCTGCAGTGTGTGTGTATGTGTTTAGAGGGAGAGAGGGAGGGAAGGAGAAAAGGAGGGAGGAAGGGAGAGCGTTAAAGGGAAGGAGGGAGAGAGGGAGGGAGGGGTCAAAGCAAACTACGGATAGTATCAAGAGGAATAGGAATTCCAGACATTTCATTGTGCTCATGTGGAACCTATACATGGATCAAGAGGGAGTCGTTTAAACAGAACAAGCAAGGCTTAAAATCAGGAAGATGTACTTTAGAAAGAGTAACAGAGTAATGGTTCCCTGAGGGAACAGGAAGTGGGGGGAGGAGGGAAAGGGGGAGTTGATAGCACTGAAGACTGTGTAACCCCACTCTAGGAGTGAACAACAGAATTGTACATGAATGGATATATGGGATGGTATAAGATGCCGCAAAAAAAGGGGAGGGGAGACATGGGGGAGGGAGGGGATAAAGGGGAACTGATATCAAGAAGTTCAAGGAGAAAAATGTTTTGAAACTGACTGTGGTAGCAATTGTACAGTACTACTTGGTGTGAGTGAATTACGGGATGTTATTTATGTAAGAGCTTCCAATATAATGATAAAAAGATAAATAAAGCAAAATTAAAGACCCCCTCAAAAAAAACCTTTAAAAAAATTAGGAAGATGTGTGCCAGGGTTGTATCCTCCCACCATACTGATTCAGTCTGTCTGTATGCAGAGCAAATAAGAAGCTGGACTGTATTAAGGAGAACGTGGCATGAGGGCTGGAGGAAGGTTTACTATACATCTGTGATGTGCAGGTGATACAACCTTGCTTGCTGAAAGTGGAGGATTTGAAGCACTTGCTGATGAAGATCAAGGATTGCAGCCTTTAATATGAATTACAACGCAATGGGGAAAAAACCCACACAAATCCTCCTGAGGAGCTGCTGGTGATTTTGAACTGCTGACCCTGCAGTGAGCAGCCTAACACACAACCACTACACCACCAGGGCTCCTGGTGAAGTGGAAGGGCTACTAAAGAGGATGACCTTTAAGGAGATGGATTGACACAGTGGCTGCAACAATGGCCTCAAGCATAACAATTTTGCAGATGACAGAGGACTGGGCGGTTGTTCGCTCTGTTCTTCATAGAGTCCCTATGGATTGGAAGCTACTCAATGACACCTAATTACAGATTGAAACACCACCTCACATTGAGAGAGAGAGAGAGAGAGAGAGAGAGAGAGACTTATATCAAGGAAATAGCTCATGTGGTAAAAGAAACTGGAAAGTCCCACACTTGTGGATCAGACATCAGGCTGCTGGCTCACAGACTATAGAGGCTACCAAACTCCAAGACTGGTAGGCAATAGGGCAGGTCACTAGTTCAAGTCCAAAGAACTGGCGGTCAGATGACAAGCCAGATTCAGGATACAGCTCAAGCAAGAAGCTTCACAGAAGGTCAAACCGCATAACGCTCAAATGACCGAGAATTATGGCCAAGTCAAGTTGACACACAACTATGTAATTCTTTTGACAAAAAATATTCATTGCAGAAAAATCTTCTGAATCCTTAAATATCTTAAAATTACCACTTTGTACTAAAGCTTGATTAATATTTGAATGCATATGAAATGATGTTATAAAAATATTTTCCCCCTCAGAATGGGGACGCCATTGCACCCCTGATTTCTGTCTTCCAGAGATTCTGGAAAATGTTATGTAAATCTGATATTCATTTTAGGTTTTTAGTGTAATTGTTTGCTTTTAAAAAGAAATAAACTTTTTTTTTTTTTTTAATGTAAGCAAGAGGCAAAAAGTAGTGTTAATTTCCCAATGTTTGGCTCATTCCCTCTCCCCACAAAAAGCCACCCGGCAAGCCTCCTGCCTTTCATTCTAAAAATACAAGCCAAGTATTGCTCGGTTGAAAACCTGAGCCAAGGGGGTGAGTTCCTCTCCAGGCCTGACGGGTCTATCCAGGAAGCCGAGTGTGTTCCATGATTCTGAGTTCGGCTTCTCTCTGGCGTCCTGGATTTTCATCAAGATGGGCTAGGCATGGATCTCCTCCATGTCCACCCACCTGGTCTGTAATACTTGTGATGGCTTAAATTTGAGCACGCATGGTTTTCTTTAGCACTGTGAAGTTTCCTTCTGTCATGATCCCCAGTCTGTTTTCTCTGTTTCTACATCTGGAACACTACTCGCTACGTATTGGGCCTTTGAGATACATTTTCTAGACCCCTCAACTTTCTTTTCTCATTATTTTATACCTTCTTTCTCCAGATTGCTTGAGATTATTCGAATCATCTATACTTCCCTTCTACCTTCATTAGAATCGCAAGTTCCAGTTCTGCTTTTTCACTGCCATATGTCTAATACCAATAAAAGTGAATACCAGCTCTCAGACAGCGTAATGTTGGATGAATATTTCCAGACTTTCCCACATATTTGATTTTAGTTCTTACTAAATACTTCCCATATCCCAATAAGGTAAATCATTATTATGTATATCCTTTTCTTGAAATGATTTCTAGTTCCTTTAGAGTCAGTTCTCTTTTCTCATATATATTTTCTCTTTGTGTTGTTCCCTGAATAAAAATATTGATTTATAAGTAGGAAGTGAGGTTTCTCCTGCCTGCTTCTGCTTATGTACCTGATTCCTAGGAAAGTCCATATGGAGAAAACGATCAGCAAAGATCCAGCTCCTCTTGTTAGTTGTTCAAAACCAGCACATCCTTCCATGGTTGTTTAGGGCCAGGTGGGCCATAGCCACACACTAGGGTTAGGCTAGCCTCACCATAGTTGAGATTCCCAGGGAGGAAGCACCTGTCCTGCCCCCTAGAAGCTACTGGGCCATGAGGTCTCACACTGCGCTGTGAGGAGTTAAACCTACGCCCTCGATCACCATTTTCTCATTTTACTAATTGGCGGCCACCAGCACATGACTGGTCTTATGCTCTGGCCTTTTCCATCGACAGTTTTGTTAGTGGCATTTGGGTCTCTGGCACCTGTTACTAGCACATCCAATCCGCCTCAGCACCTGCCTGGCACGCAGGTGAGGTTTCATGTGGATCCCAGACCTCACACTGTGTAGGAGGCGGCGGCCCCAGGAAAGTGTCCAACATTACAATAACTGAAGTACCTGCAGAGCCAGAGGACTTACTTTTGGAGGTAGGGGCTGCAACATGCTTAGGTACATGTGGTCTGTTCAGGAAGATCTGACCATAATGGAATTGGAACCTTTTATGAAAAACGAATGATGCTCATTTGATGTGACCTTGCAATCCCACTCCTTCTCCGTGACAAGGATAATGGATTACTGCTGAAAGAGACTTCAACCTTAATCTCACAAAATCTGACACTACCATGAGAAATGGTCAATGAAGTATCAAACGTAAGGCCATAACGTACCATTTGTAAAACGTTTTAGCTAAATAAAGCGCTGTCTTTAGCAAAAATGCAGCAACTAAGGCAAAGAAGAAAACAGCTAGCTCGAGGTTCTGTGTGAGCCGTATGCTTTTTCTGGGGCAGAAAGCCCTATGTGGTCGCGAGAGCACTTTCCCACAGCCCCCAGGGCCAGCGCTATCCTGGGGACTGACACCGAGGAGCAGCTTGCCTTCCCGAGGCTGCAGAGCGAGAACTAGGGTAATGAGTTAATCATAGGCCACGGTGCAGAAACCAATAAAAACAGGGACAATTTGGCTGGTAATTAGAGCCCCTCTGTTGTTATAAATTAAGTGTGCTGAATCAGAACTTTTCAAACAAAAATCAAGAGAAACTGTGAGTTGGTCTAATAATTGCTACAGTAAACTTAGAAGAGATGGCATTACTGGTTTTTTTCTAACTGCTGAGACATTTTCTAGCAGGTTCCTCAGACACTAACTAGACCAGTGGCCAGTGAGTTGGCTCCAGCTCACATGCCAGAGTAATCCAAAACGAATTGTACATGTGATGATTATTATAGATATTTTAGGGTCATTATGGGTTTGTGCCACGGGAATTATCAGTCACCTGTTACTGCATCCAAGAAAATGTGCAGTTTACAATCTCTACTGAACACAGTCTTTACACTGAAAAAGCGAAAGAAACAGGCTGTCGGGAAGAGGCTGGGGGTGAGGTGCAGTTCTCAGAGACCCCGAGCGTAGCACTGGAGTCGGAGAGGTGAGCCATGTACCCGGGGCCTCTCCCAGAAAAGCTGTGAGGCAGCCTGCCACTTAACACACGAGCGAGGCAACCTGCAGACTTTCGTTCTAATTTTTGGTTAAGAAAAAAACAAAAGGCAATATTCTCCCAAAGGTCAGTTGCTGAGTTTAAGCTGCTGACCCATAGGCTAGCAGCCCAGGCCTTGGCCACTGCGCCACCAAACCAAAAACTAAACTCACACCCACCAAGGCAATTCCAACTCACACTGACCCCACAGGGCTGGGTAAAACCGCCCTGCCGCGCTCCGAGACTGGACCTCTTCATGGGCACACAAAGCCTCCTTTCTCCCAAGGAGCTGCTGGTAGTTCTGAACTGCTGCCCTGCGGTCAGCAGCCTAGAGCATTGCCCACTACAGCACCAGGACTCTGGGCTCCAGCAATTTGAAATATTAATGAGAAACTTTAAAAAATTACTGTATTGGGGGTCGTACAGCTCTTATCACAATCGACACATCTATCCGTTGTGTCCAGCACATTTGTGCATAGGTTGCTGTTATTTTCAAAACATTTTCTTTCTACTGGAGCCCTTGATATCAGCTCCTCATTTTGCCCCCTTCATGAACCCTTGATAATATATAAAATTTTTCCTCCCATGCCTTACACTGACTGCTGTCTTCGCCCACCCACTTTTCTGTTGTCCATGCCCCTAGGAAGGGGTTATATGTAGATCCTTGTGATTGGCTCCCCCTTTCTCCCCTCACTTCCCCCTTACCCTCCTGGTATCTCTAATCTCATTCTTGGTCCTGAGGGGTTTATCTGTCTTGAATTCCCTGTGTTTTGGGCATGTTTGAGGCTCCTATCTGTAGCAGTGTACATGCTCTGGTCTAGTCAGATTTGTAAGGTAGAATTGGGGTCATGATAGTGGGGAGGGGAGGAAGCATTAAAGAACCAGAGGAAAGTTGTATGCTTCATCGGTGCTATACTGCACCTTGACTGGCTCGTATCTTCCTTGTGACCCTTCTGTAAGGGAATGTCCTATTGTCTACAAATGGTCTTTGGGTCTCCACTCCACCCCCCAACCCCCCAGTTCACATTTATGTGATTTTTTTGTTCTAGGTCTTAGATGCCTGATACCTGATCTCATCGACATGTCATGATCACACAAGTTGGTGTGTTTCTTCCATGTGGGCTTTGTTGCTTCTCAGCTAGATGGCTGCTTGTTTATCTTCAAGCCTTTAAGACCCAGATGCTATATCTTTTGATAGCCAGGCACCATCAGCTTTCTTCACCACATTTGCTTCTGCACCCATTTTGTCTTCAGTGATTGTGTCAGGAAGGTGAGCATTACAGAAAGCAAGGTTATTAGAACAAAGTGTTCTTGCGTTGAGGGAGTACTTGAGTAGAGGCTCAATGTTCGTCTGCTACCTTAATACGTAACATATAAGTGCATAAACCTATTTCCCTATTGTTATATAAATTTACACATGTACATGCCTGTATTTAGACCTCTATAAGTGTCCTTTACCTCCTTGTTCTTTCCTCTGTTTCCTTTTACTTTCCTCTTGTCCCACCATCATGTTCGGCCTTCATTTGGGCTTCAGTAATTCCTCTGGGTTACAATGTCCTTGATTAAGCCCCACCAGGCATCCTATGCCCTTCTCTCCACAGATTTTAGATCACTTTTTGTTCCTTTGTCCCTGGGTTGGTTGACACCCGCTTCCTTTCTCCTGCCTCCCCGTTTGCCATGTCCCCCGGGAATCGTCTGTCCCATAGTTTTCTCCTACAAATTGTTTATCCTGCCTATCTTATCTAGCTAGACATGCAGAAACAATAATAAGCGCAAAAACAAGACAAAGATTAGCTAGAAGCTTTAAGCCAAAAACCAAACAAACAAAAGCCCTACACATCTAAACCCACTGCCATCGAGTCAATTCCACCCCATAGTATTGGGCCCTATCTTGGGGTTCCTTGGTCAGATCCCATACAGGTCAATTAGATTACAGATCTTTACAGAAGCAGGCAGTCTCATCTTTCTGGAACAGCTGGTGTATCTGAGCAGCTAGCAGCCCAATGCCTAATTCAGAGTGCCACCAGGGCGACTACAGAAACCTAAAGGCATTGCCATCTACTCTATCGGAGAGTAGAACTGCCCCTTTCAGTTTTGATACTTTAATCTTCATGGGAGCAAACGGCCTCATCTTCCTCCCTGGGAGTAGCTGGTGGGTTCACATCACTGACCCTGTGCTTAGCACTCACCAAGTAACCACTACCCCACAGGCCTCCTTCATTCACTGTCATGGAGCTGATCCCATTCACAGTGATCCCATAGGGCAGAGTAGACCTTCTCTTGTGGATTTCTGAGACGGTAACTCTTTAAGGGGTTAGAAAGCCTCTGGCGGTTTTGAACTGCTGTCCTTGTGGATACCAGCTCAATGCACAAGCACTATGCCACCAGGGTTCCTAGGGCTCCTTAGTAGGCAGTAAATACATGTTCATGGGGAGGAACAAGCTGGAAGAGGAGGGTGGGGTCGGATGCACAGCTCCAAGTGTGTAGTCAATGTCACGCAATGGCACTGCAGAGGCTGCTGAATTGCTGTGGAACTGGCTCAACAGTCACAACTACCAGTTACTGGGGCAAAGAGGCAATGTTTCAGCTGACCAGACAAGTAAGTGAAACCAGTCGGGCCAAGTGGAGGTTAGTCTCAGGTCAAGTATACGAGGTCTCCCTGGGCTCGGGGTTTCCTGACCAGTGGGGACACGCCACGTCCAGGATGTCCACCAGTCCCAGGTTGGGTACCAGGATCTTCCCAATCTGGGGTCCCCTCATACCTTTTAATTTTGTTTATTTTTCATTCAAGTTAAAACACCACTTGCAAAGGCACGTGGGTGTCCTAGTCCAGGAAGTGACATGTCTGGCATTGGCAATCTGGCCCCAAGGGGCACTTGAATCCACCGAGATCTTCCCTCAGCCTCTGCTTCCCAGGGGACCACCCAGACCTGTTGTTTAATCAAGCCCCTCCTCACACTGGGATCATCCCGGGTGAGAGAACAGAAAGGAATTCCGGGTAGGGGTGGACAGGAGTGCCGGGCACTGGGGAAACCAGTCCAGAGAGGAGTGGCGGGCACTAGCTGCCCTCAGCAGGAGGCAGGAGTATGGGGTGGCGAAGAGCTGCTGCCGGCACAAATGCTCTGGGGCTGTTAACCAGTGCTGAGTCTGCTGGTCTGGTGCCAGCTGCACAGCCATCTCCCCTGTAAAAGGTATGAGAGGCCGTTTTCCTCAGGGGGCTCTGGGCAACATGGGGCGTAGGCAAGAAGTCTCGTACAGAGCTGGGACAGAGACCATGTCTGCTGCAGCAAGTGGTCTGTAAACAATACCCAATGAAACATCACACTTACTCTGATGAGAAATCTTCATCAACGAAACAGGCTAACTCTCGGGCACTGTCTCACACAACGAGGACAAAAAGCAAGCAGTCCGCATTCCACAGGACCTTAGTGTTTAGAACATGCTACAAGGGCATTCCTCTCCATCGCTCAAACTGGCCCTTTCTGTTCACACCCGAGAGCGGCAACCGCCCTACTCCCATTCTCCCTCGGGAGCGCCCAGCCCGGGAGCTTCGTCCCTCAGGAAGGCTCGCAGAGGTTCCAGGCACAGGAAAGTTCTTCTCCAGGCGCAGTGCTGTCACCGAAAACCTCGTCAGCACGCTGGCGCCCCAGTCGAGCCACTCTCCCACAATGGGTCCAGGGCAGAAAGAGCGCAGACGTGCACGCATTCCTGCTTCTAGTTATGATGCCAGGAACATGGAACTTTGGGAAAAGCAGCTCCCGTCCATGTTAAAGATAGTGATTAGTTCTTGAATCGAAAACAAACAATTACAGTGGTTTAAATATGTTGGCCTAAAAGTTAGTAGTAGCCAAGACTAGAGCAGATATATGATTTAAAACCTTCAAACCATGAGTGAGAATAAACAATAAAGACAACTTATTCTAGCCAACAAAAGGAAAAAAACACAACAGGAAAATAGCACGCCAACACCCACTCCCACCGACCCACTTCTGACTCATCGTGGCCCTACAGGGCAACCTCATCTTTCTCTTGTGGAGTGGCCGGTGGGTTTGAACCGTCGACCTTGTATTAGCACAGTGCTTAGGATGCTGTACCACCAGGGTTCCCCAGGTAGAAAACACAGGCAAGTGAAGGCAGAAGAGGGAAAGAAGAAAGACTCTGCACCTTTACTATTCCACCTTTACTATTCCAGAGACTGATGCACGGCAGGGCTATCCCTCCACCCACACTGGGGACAAAGAGAGAGAGGACTGTCTTCCTCCTCTGCCCACACGCCAGATGTGTGTTCTTACCCACAATGCATGCTCACAGTCTCCTCAAAGCCAGGAGGCCTGGGTGGTGTTCGTGGTTAACATGTAATTGAAAGGCTGGGAGCCTGGGTCCCCGGCTAGGGCTCCTTGGAAGACCGGTCTGGCTAGCTCTGAGACAGTAGCCAGGGACACGGCATAGCTCCACCCACGGGGTCGCCATGAACGGGAACAGAGGGCAGCGACGCATAACACGGTTGGCATGAGGGGCTTCAGAAGGTGCATGGAAAGATTCCATATCTTTTCATCCTATTTCCCCACCAAATTTGGGAAGCTCCCTGACATGGATTCTTACCAGCAGGGCGGTGTACTATTTTCTACTTTGGACAGCAGAGAAGAAACAAGGGACAATCCCCTCCACCCTGCGACCCCCCACCTGTCTTTTGCCATCATGTTCAGCTTTTGCCACCTGTCTCTGTCACCCCAGCAGTGTCCCCACCCCCACACCGACGCACTAGCACCTAATGCCCCCGTGTTGCCTGCTTTGCTAATGTTTTGTCTGCCGGTAAAACCCGCACCATGGGGACTTGCACCCAGTGACGCTGGGTCAAGCTGTCTTTGTCACTGAGGCCTTGGGAGCCATCACACGGCGACCCACCCCCCCTCCCCGCGCGAGCCTCCAATGGCAAACTAGGGCAGCCCAGGCCCTCACACTCCAGGGACCCATGGGTGTAAATTAGAAGCTGGAATGGGTTTGGAGCCTGGAAAGTGCGGATGTGAAACTAATTTGAAATTCTCAGGATAAGAGGGAACTAATAGGCTCCCACTGCCAAAGTGAGGCCAAGGTGACCCGACACCCCCAGGGGAAGGCGTCGGCGCGCACCCAGCAGAGGCTCCCACTCACCGCTGCTCGCCACCCAGACGTCCTACTGACGTGAGGACACGCGCTGCATGCGGAGAAGGCCCATCTTCTCACTGTCATCCTCCTGACATTCAAGGATCGTATGCCTGTCGTTCGGTGCTTATTAAACATTCTCTTTCCATCAGCCCTGCTTTGTATGAAACCTTGCTCTACTCCGTTAATCCTAGCATTTGCCGTCAGTCTGTCTTGTGAAGAGTCGTGTGGACGTGTTCCTTCCCAAGGACACGGCGATGCGTGTGTTGTCCTGAGAGGGCGTTTTCTCCTCAGCTTGGGGAGACTCTTTAGGATGAAAGGGTGGGCACAAAGAGGTACACATAGCATGGGCACACACATGCTAGGAGGAAATCGCCCAAAGGTCTTGGTTGTGTCATTTTCCAGGTACCTTTTAAATGTCAGGGCTTCAGTCCGTTAGCAAGTTTCAAGCCTTTGCTTCAGTCCATCAGCATCCTTCCCTTGAGCTCTCCCTGCCCGGTTCTCCGGCTCTGGGAACACCACGATGTTCTTCGTCCTAGAGCAGCGGTTCTCAACCTGTGGGTCGCAACCCCTTTGGGGGTAGAATGACCCTTTCACAGGGGTCGTCCGGTTCATATAAGTAGCAAAACGACAGTGATGAAGTAGCAACGAAAACAATTTTGTGGTTGGGGTCACCACAGCATGAGGAGCTGTATTAAAGGGTCGCGGCACGAGGAAGGCTGAGAACCTCTGCTCTACATGAACATTCTCCAGGCAACCGGGGGCCTCCTTGGTTCCCAGTACACACCCACCCAGCCCTCCCATCGGTACTCTGGTGCCTGAACTCTTGCTAGTGGCTTTCTCCCCTGCCCTCCTAGGTCTCAGGCTACCACTGTCTGCCCCCAAACAATTCACTTTGGAGATGTGAACGATTTTAAAGGAAAAGAACAAAGCAACCAAAAATCACTGTTTCACTGTCTCCAAAATAAAGCATTTATCTAAAAACAAAATACTTTAGACAGACCTGATGTCAAGTTAACATTGAACCACAGTAGCAGCAATGAGGCAGAAGGCTGGGACACACACTCAACACACACACACACACACACACACACACAAAACATACCACCCCCACACTCTCATATCACACACACACCACACCATACCCACCACACCCACCCACCACAAATACCACCCCCACACACCATACCCAACACACACACACATACCATTCCCACCACACACAACCACACACACAATACCCACCACCCACCCACCACACATACCACACACACACACACACATCATACTCACCACACCCACCCACACAGCACACATACCACACACACACACCTACCACCCCCATGTCTCTTTGGAGCCCTTTCCTCCTAGGAGAGGATCTGCCAGGGCAGTGAACTCTTCAGTGTGGCTCTTCTAGCCAGTCTCTCACTCCCACCAACAGCCTTGCCCTGCAGGGGTCTGGTCAGAAGGTGCGGGACGTTACTGACAGGATTCACCTGTGCGTCGCTGGGAGCGGAGTTCCTGGAGTGGATAAAATGAGCCCTCTGAGAGAAGCAACAAAGCCCACACACCAGCCTACGTGATTACAAGGTGCCGCAGTGATCAGTTATCAGGCATCAAAGAGCAAAAAATCATATCATTGTGAATGAGGGGGAGTGCAGAGTGGGGACCCAAAGCCCATCTGTAGGCAACTGGACATCCCCTTACAGAAGAGTCGTGGGGAGGAGATGAGCCAGTCAGAGTATAGTGTAGCAACGATGAAACGTATACAACTTTTCTCTAGTTCTTTAATGCTTCCTCCCCCCAACTATCATGATGCAAATTCTACCTTGCAAGTCTGTCTGGCTAGACCAGAGGATGTACACTGGTACAGATAGGAACTGGAAACAGGGGATCCAGGGCGGATGATCCCTTCAGGACCAGTGGTGTGAGTGGCGATACAAGGAGGGTGGAGGGAGGGTGGGGTAGAAAGAGGGAACTGATTTCAGGGATCTACATATAACCTCCTCCCTGGGGTAGGGACAACAGAAAAGTGGGTGAAGGGAGATGTCAGACAGTGTAAGATATGACTTTATAAATTATCAAGGGTTCATGAGGGAGAGGGGAGCGGGGAGGGAGGGGAAAAATGAGGAGCTGATGCCGGGGGCTTATGTGGAGAGCAAATGTTTTGAGAATGATGAAGGTAACAAATGTACAAATGTGCTCTACACAACTGATGTATGTATGGATTGTGATAAGAGTTGTATGAGTCCCTAATAAAATGATTAAAAACAAAACAAAATGAGGCCTCTGAGAAGCAGGAGGAGGGATGCCATTACCAGCAAAAGCCAAGAGTGGAGCGAGTCCTCAGGACCTGAGATTCCTGCTCAGTGACCCTCCTGGCTCCAGAAGACAGCTAAACCATCCGAGGAGCTGCAGCAGAACCGGGAGCCCCAGCGCAGAACACAGCGGTGGGCATCTCAGCCCAGGGAGCAAGGAAAGCTGAGGGATTTTGTGCAGGAGTTTTGTGCAGCAGGGTGCCTCCAGCTGGGTTTGCTGACCCCGGGAGCTTGAGCTGAATGCCTTTGAGTTGAGGCTTCCAGCAAATGGTATGCTCCTAAAGGGTCATCTATTAGCAGCGCTGACAGAACTAGTAACATGTTCTGGTAAACAATGATCCCGAGAATTTCTCGCTGGCATTAGTTTGTTAACTTCCTTTAAAAACCCTCTGAATTTCGTCCCTGAGGTCTGTGTGGCCATTGCAATGGAAGAACCCAGAGAAGGAAAGTAGAAACGTTCCTTGAAGACAACACAGCACAGGGAGTAGGAGTTACAACCAGGTCTGGCCTGCTGAGCATGCACAGAAAGAACAGTCTCAACATTAACCCCAAGGCCAAAGAACTTTGGTCAAACAACAAAAACATCTCTGTAAATGCCACCAGACCAACCCACCCAATGCTGTGCAACAAGTCCTACCAGCCCTTCCTGGCCAAGAACAGTCACCCAGCTCTAACGCAGATTCTTACCACTTCTCAGAAGTCACCTACAAAGTCAGGATCGCCTCAATTTACTTCCTGGTAGGCAGTCTAGCTGCAAACCCCCGTTTTTGAGAGCTTGCCTTGGCAATATGCTGGTCAGCCTACCTCTTTCCTTTTCACCTACTCTGTCTTTGTTCACCAGCCATCCTGAGTGATACTTGGGTTGGTAACACAACAAACAGTATTTGCTTTAGACTGGACGTTGTTACATGAGAAGGCCTGGTGGCGCAGTGGTTATAAGTTGGGCTGCTAACTGCAAGGTCGGCGGTTTGAAACCACCGGCTTCTCCAAAGGAGGCAGACAAGGCTTTCAACTCTCACAAAGATTGATGGTCTCAGAAACTCACAGGGGCAGTTATATCCTGTCCTATAGGGATGTTATACGTTGACATGAACTTGATGGCAGTAAGTAGGGGTTAGAGGTGAAATCAGGGCGGGAAAGATAAAGGGTAGGCTCCCTCCTTTTTACACTACATGTACACTGTAAAACAGGAAGTATAGTTGATAATTTTTAAGCCACCATCTTGCCAATAGTGCTTCTCAATATCTTTTTCTAGCCATGTATGTATGTCATATATATATCACATACATTTGAAGTTTACAAATGAGTTCTTTGAATCTTTAAGGATATTTATTTTACGAAAAATGATCTTGTCTTTTTAGATTCCAGTTATGGCTGCAAACACTGCCAACCGACAAAGCACGGTCAACGATTTTCGAACAGCCCCGACGACATGTGGTCTGCTTCAAACAAGCACAAAACCCAAACCAAGCCCAACGCCATGGGTGGCTTCTGACTCACAGCAACCCTGCCTGGGGTTCCCAAGGCTCTCAATCTTCATGGGAGTGACAGCCTTGCCTTTCTCCTGAGGAATGGCTGGTGGATTTGAACCACTGAGCAAGCGATCAGCAGTTCACCGCTTACCCAACACTGCCACTAGTTTCAACACCAGCGTTCTGCTTCCAAGTAGAAAATTTACAGAATAGGTGGGGGGGAGTCACGTTTTGACTCATGAGAAAGTCATACATCAAGGACGAAGGAAATGCATTTGATCTGTGCACTAGTGCACCTTCCACAGACCTGGAGTTACCAACAAGTGTGAGTGTTGTTCTTTGTCGTTGTTCTGAAAGCCACTGCTGGGGTTAGGGACCTGTAACGCTTGATTGCCCCCGACCCCTGGCAGCCATGCTCTTGAACAGAACCTCACGGGTACCCTCGGAGCAGGCTGCCAGTCACCAGGCACCATTAGAGCGAGCACACGCACACCAGGCAGAAACGCATTTAGTTCAGGGTTATGATGTTAGTTTTGAACTTCAAAAAGGTAAGTAGGGCAGTATTTTTAAAAGGAAGAAAATACCTTAACAGCGTCCTTCTTAATAAGGGTGAGCTTAGAAGATAGGACCCTTGAATTCAAAATCTCTTGCTCACTGCACTGCTAGCCACTGAAATGCTATAAAAAATAAAAAGCAACGTATGTCTTAAAGGATGGGTGCAGGACACCACCGGACACCGGCTACTGTGAATTTGTTATGTCTGTGTCACACCCAGGAGGGAGGCTGGGCACCGTGTCCCCAGTGCCCGTGGAGGGCTCCCCTGGTGGCAGCAGGTCACTGACTGACAACCAGCTCAGAGGCAGTAAGGGGAGATGGCACTGGCGGTCAGCTTCACACGAAGCTGGCCTTGGAAAGGTGGTGCTCCCACAAGCCCCCCTGCAGAGAAGTCTCTGGCTGAGAGGGGGGCTGGGAGACTCAAATGCACTGTGTGGGCTGAAGGGAAGACAGAGAGGTGCCAAGCCCAGGCAAGGTTTCCAGTCCGCAACACAGACTAACTTCCACTTCCAGGCTCTAGAGATGGGCTTCTCCCACCCCCCTAAGTGGCCAGGGATCACTGGTGGGCCCCTCTAGAGAGAAAGGCTGGTGCTTCCTTGGCAGTAACAGAGTGGCTTCCCTAAGTGTGTTCTTCAATCCGTAAGGACTTGGATCGTCCATGTGACCCAGGGCTGTGGCCGAGCTCGCACGACTCGTTCTGGGATACTTGCCGCTCAGCAGGGGCTTGTTGAGCATGTACAGCGGGGGCAGGTCCTCGATGTTTGAGATGCGCTGGTACATGGCCCTGGAGAGGTGGTCCCCGTGGTACAGACTGCCCAAGATGATGCTTGAGAAGTAAATCGGTTCCACGAAAATGCTGAGCAAAGACCCCTGGATGCCCACCACGTTCCACCTGAGGAGAAGGAGGCACACGCTTAAGGGGAAAGCTGCATCTCTACCTGAGATCCCACCCACGACACAGTCTGGTACTCACACAGCGTACTGCTGGTTCTGTGCAAGCTTCGGCCAGTCGGAATAACACAACGGGAAGTCATGAAGATAACCTGATCTGGCAGTTTTAAATTTTAAAGGACAAACTATCTACTTGAAAGAGCTTTTTAACTGTGGGGCCATCTTTCTTGGCGGTAATCTTTGCCACAGTGACACGAGCTGAAGATTAGAACCCAGTTGCTGGTGACGCTGACTCGGGCGACCCTGTGTGTGTCGAAGTCGAACTGCTCCGTAAACTCAAACCCATTGCCATCAAGTCAGTCGTTAGTCAGGGCGACCCTGCAGGACAGAGCACTGCAGCCCGGGTGTCCCGGACAGGTGGGTTTCCGGGACAATGGATCTTTCCAAGAATAGAAAGCCTCAGCTTACGGTGGTTTTGACCCGCTGACCTTGGGGTTAGTGACAACTGTGATGCAATGGGTTTTTAATCTACCTATCAGAAGGCGATCACCAAAGTTTATTGAGGCACCTCTAGGTGGATTAGAACCTCCATTTTGTTAGTTAGCAGCCAAGTGCTTCAAATGTTTGAAGCACTGGTGGACTCCTCCCAAAGTTTAGGTCTAAGGAATTTATCCGTGAACCAATGCACTACTAATGGGGCCAAGAGGACGAATCCCATCTTCATTGACAGCTGCACTGAGCAAGCATTCCTCATCACCAGCGGCCAGCCAGGACAGGAGCTCACAAGTTAGAAAGACTCAATCCGTACCAGGTGAGGCCCTGCTGGCTCTCATCTGCCCCCTCTCTGAGTTCACTGATTCTCTAGAACTGCCCACCAAAATCACAAAGCAAATATGTACTGACAGTTACCATTTATTCTAACCAGCAAAATACAAATGAAGAGATGCACAGGGCATGGGGGGAAAAGACTCCCTTGTCACTCTCCAGAGATGCTCTGGACACACATGACACCTCCAGACGTCTGTGCTCAAAGCCTTTTACTGGCTTCAATTGGGGCCCGACTCCATAGCCGTGGTTTAGTCATTGAACATGGACGGCTGAAATCACACCCTACTTCTGCCCGTCCCATGGTGTGGTCTGTACTCCTCCACACTGTTCTCAAGTGCGGGCCAAAAGCTTTAAGTAACAAGGACACCTCCATCACTCACGAGCTCTCTTCAGAACAGGAAGCGCTAGTGGCGCGTTGGTTAGAGTGCTTCACTGCTAGTAGGAAGGTGGGCAGTTTGAAACCACCAGTGACTGGGAGGGAGAAAAGACCGGCGAGCTGCTTCGTAAGGATTTCAGCTGGAAAGCGATGGGGCAGTCCTCTTCGGTCATACGGGGTCTTCAGTAACAGCAACCAATGACCGACGAAGAACTCTCTGGCTGGTGCACACGGTTAATGTGATCAGCTCCTAGGAGCCTCAGTGGAAGAAAGGCCTGGAGAGACCTGCTTCTGAAAACAATCGGCCATTGAGCGCTCCTGGAAGGCAGTCAAGCTGGCACCCGTGAGGCTGTTGTTGAGTCAGCACCAACTCTATGACAAAGCTCCTGGGCATCTTTTCACGTGTCTACTTAAGATCTCCATTATCTGGGTGGGCAAAGTGTCTGTTCAAACAGTGTGCCCCAGCCCCACTTTTTGAAAATCGCCTATTTTTTCCCTTCGTGTTGAATTTTTAGAATCTACATATATTGTGGATACAAAAAAAGCACATCTTGATGGAGGCAGACAGCTGCTGCTTTCTCCCTCAGAGGGTAGGTGGGTGTGAACCATCGACCTTGTAGTTTGCAATCCATGGCCTAACCGACTAGGACTCCTTAGGTTGTGGACACTACTCCTTTATTAGGTACATGGTTTACAAACTTTTCTCTAGCCTTTGACTTGTCGTCTCACTCTTTTAAAGGTGTCTTTCAAAAAGACGTTCCCCTTTTCTGAAGTTGAATGCATCATTTTTTCTTTCTTGGAGAGTGCTTTTGGTGTTGTGTTGAAAATACGTTGGTTAACCCAAGGTCCCATTGCTTTTCTCCTTTTCTTCTATGGCGTTTATACATTTATGTCTGTGTTTATCTGGGTCGACTAGAGAAACAAATCCAGGGACACTCGTGTGTGTAAGCGAGAGCTTTATATCAAAGAGTAACTATATATTAAGAAAATATCCCAGCCCAGTCAAGATCAAGCCCACAAGTCTGGTATTAGACCATAAGTCCAATATTAGTCCATAAATTCCTCTTTAGATTCACGTAGCCACTCAGTGATACCAAACGCAGGATGACACAGGCTGGTGGGTGAAAAGTCTCGTGGGCCCAGCGATGGTGGAAGCACATCCAGGGCTCTGGTTGCCATCAGTGTGGTCCCATGAGGCTTGTCAACAGGATGTGTAGCAGAGCAAGTGTGTCCCACAGCCAGGGAGGAAGACAGGAGTCCCTAGGATCCTCAGGAGAAGGCCGTGCCCACAAGGAAGCATCATCAGGCTGTGACCTGATCGGCGGGTCAGACGCTACCACTTCACTCTTAATAGCCTCAAGTTGACACGAGTTTCTGTAACTACCACAAGGTTATGGCCCATTTGGAGTTAATTTTTATATATGGTGCAGAACAAGGCCATCTAAATGACCTCACACTGTGTTGAAACGACAATTCTTCTCTACTAAATTGCCTTTGCACATTGGCTAAAACCTAGTTGCACAGATTTTGGGGTCTGCCTGGTCTCTCTACTTGATCATTTTGATCTATTTGTCTAACTTTATGCTAAAATTACTCTTAGACTCTTAGTTGATTGCTGTGGCTTTACAAGGTCTTAAAATCAGGTAGAGTTAGCATTTCAACTTTGGTCTTCCTTTAGAAGCTAGTTCAGCTATTCTAGGTACTCTGCATTCCCAGATGAGTTTTAAAACAGCTTGCTAATTTCTCAACAAAAAATCTGCTAGAATTTGACTGGGGACTGTGTTGAATCTATAGGTCAATTTACGGGAAACTGGCACCTTGGTGCCATTGAGTTTCTTGTTGAATGAGACTGGCATGACTCTCCATTTATTTCGGTCTTCTTTCATTTCTCTCAGCAATGGTTTGTAACTTTCAGTGCATTACTTTATACGTTTTAATTTTAGCTGCTCCAAGTATATACATGCAGTTGATTTTTGTTGCTGGACCATACACTCACCCATTACTTCTAATAGCTTTTTGATACAATCTACCTGATTTTGCACAGGTAGTATACAAGCAAACAGGGCTGTCTTGCTTTCTCCTTTCCACTTTGGATGTCTCTGGTTTTCTGGAGCTTCACGGCACTGGCTGGAACCTCCAGCACAGCGCTCAATGAAGTGGTGCAAGCACACATCCTTGCTTGCTCCGGATGTCGGGTGGGGGCGGGGCAGGAAGCCTTCGCTCTGCCACCAGTCAACGGGAAGAGATGTGGATTTCATGCAGATGCCCTTTATGAGATGGTGGGTCTCTTGTGTTCCTGCTATGTTCAGAGTTTTCATGAGAAACTGGTTGAATCTTACCAAATACTTTTTCTCTGTCTCTTTTGGTTAGTAAATGTGAGGAATTACATTGATTGACTTTCTAATGTTTAACCAACCTTGCATTCCTGGGATAATTCCTATTTGGTCATGATATTCGACCTGTTTTGCTAGCTTTTGTTAGAACACCTGCATCGATGTCTAGGATAGATAGTGGGGTATAGTTTTATTCTCTAAGTGTTTGTCTTCCTTTGCTATTGGGGGATTGCTGATTCACAGAATGAGCTTGGTAAGTATTCTTTTCTTCTCCAATTGTCTGGAAATTTTTTGTGTAAAATAGGTACTGCTTCTTCTTAAGTATTTGGAAGAATTCACTAGTGAAGTCATCTCAGCATAAGGTTTTCTTTCTGAGAGTTTCCCATTACAAAAATCAATGGCTTTAGCAGATCTTGAGGATGTTCAAGTCCTTTATTTCCTCGTTCACAGAAACTAGCAGCGTGCGTATTTCAAGACATTTGTTAACTTAATCTAAGTTGTTACATTTTGGGGCACAAGTTTATTTATAATTTCCCCCTTATCCCTCTAACTAGCTGTAGTGATTTCTCTTCTTTCATTCCTGAAATGGGTTTTTCTCTCCTCTCCTCCAGCTGCCTGGGGGAGGAAGCCCTGGCATCAGCCCTTGATGGGAGAGTGGCAAAGTCACACTGCCAGAGGGGAGTTATTTCCCACCTCAATCCATAATTTCAGTGCAGTTCCAAATAAAATCCTCACATGTCATTAGGAACATTTGACAAGTTGATTCTAAAGCATAAGTGGGAGAATAAAGTTTCATAAAAAGGTAGAAAACATGTGAAAAGCTGTGGGATGGGTACAATTATAGCTTGCTATAGACCAGCAGTTCTCAACCTGTGGGTCGCAACCCCTTTGGGGGTCGAATGAACCTTTCACAAGGGTCACCCAATTCATAACAGTAAGAAAATTACAGTGATGAAGTAGCAACAAAACTAATTTTATGATTGGGGGGTCACCACAACATGAGGAACTGTATTGAAGGGTCACGGCATGAGGAAGGTTGAGAACCACTGCTCTAGACCATAGAGAGCCCAGAAAAAGACCCATCTTTTTAAGACTCTATAGTGTCCTTGGGGACACTTACCGAGCAATTTTGTCACTGCATGACATGGTGAGCAGTCTCTCTCCCTGTAGCACTCCGTCCCACGTTTGGATGCTTGCATTAGACCGCACCGGTATTGTTCCCTCACCAGACTCTATTTTTGTCCGTAGCTGGCCCCTTGCTTTACGATTTGGATGTCTGTCTGCTGGTTCTAAGGGGTAAAAAGAAGGTTAGTGAACCACCTGTTTAATTTATTAAAAAGCATACCTGAATATACCATACAATTTAAAATTGTTTGTGCAGATATACTATGGATATGCTATATAAGACGGGGTTTCAAAAAAAAGTTCAAGTAAAAACAGTACGGAAAGGGAGAGGAATTTTAGGAGAAAACCTTTGGAAATACACATATCTACACACATAAATCTACGGTTGAGCAGACTGACAGAGAGTAGCCTTTTCCTACAGGGTCTCTAAGGCCGTGATCTTTAGGGAAGCAGACTGCCACATCTTCTTTTCTGGAGCAGCTGGCTGGTGGTTCAAACCGCCAACCTATCAATTCCTAGTCAGGTGCTTAACCATTGCTTCGCCAAGGTTCCTTATATAAACCCACTATGACTCGTGATTCTGAACAGAGAGCTACACAGAGTTTCTGAGATGGCAAATCTTTATGAGAACAGGCTGTCTCATCTTTCTCCCAGGGAGAAAGGCAGTGGATCAGAACCACTGATCTTGTGGTTAGCAACCTAACATCTAACTCACAGTGCTATAGACCTCCACGGTATATAATATAGGCATATAATAATGGACAAAACGGAGGTAAAACAAAACGAATTCACAAAATGATCTCCTCAGGGGTCAGGAAGAAAGGGATACCTACTTTTAGCTGAAATGGTTTGTTTCTATCATTGAAAATGAGCTGAAACAAAATGTTCTAACATTTTCTAATTCTGGGTGATGGATTCTTAGGTATCCCTCTGTAAATGTTCAGTCTCCACATTAAAACAAACTCACTTCCATCAAGTTGATGTTACTTATAGTGACCCTATAGAACTCCCTCGGTGGGTTTCCAAGACTGTAACTCTTTATGGAAGTAGAAAGCCTTGTCTTTCTCCTGTGGAGTGGCTGGTGGTTTTGAACTACTGATCTTTCAGATCACAGCCCAATGGATACCCACTATGCCACCAGGGTGGATGCAAACATAAGTCTACCGAAATCATGTTAAAGCACATATCGGGGTTATCTCTGAGCCATATGAATGTGAGTAATTTTAATTGTCCTTCTTATACTTTACACATGTGTAGCAGTTTTCCACAGTGGGTATGTGTGGTTTCTATAATCAACGAATTCTAAAAATAATGCAATCAACTGTCTATTTGGGGTAAATCTTAAGGTGAAGAGAAACATGTGGATGCAAGTAATAAAAGAAGCTGACCTTGTATGGAACGAGGGAACAAAGCCTGCTACAGGGAGCTGCCCTGCTTTTCACTAGTCTCTCCCATGCTCTGAAATGTCAGGCAAGTACGTCTATTACACACTGACCAAATTATAACTCTCAGAAAGATGAAGCGCTGGCACAGAAATAAACATTATCTCCAACTCTGAATATGAATAAAACTTTCACCTGAAACCCTTGCTCCATTCTCATGATTTGATTCATAAGAATTAGTATTTTCAGTCACTAAACTTGTCTAATTATTAATTAGAAAAAAATGGTGCTTGTATATAGATCCCGATCAGATCCACACCCGTGGCTGAAATGTTAAACGCTGGACACTGGTGTACGTTTGTGCCCCTACACAACCATGGATTTTCTTGGAAAGCTCTTGCCGATGGTTGGAGGACCCAGGCTCCTTCGCCTCCTACCTTCCAGGATTGGTTCGTGTGGTGAGAAAATCCTGGCATCCCCACAGGGAGAGGTGCTGATGTACAGATGAAATTGGACGTTCTCCTTCAGCTTAAACCCTCCTCGCTCTGATTTCTGAAAGATGGATCTTTTTTGATCCTCTTTGCTACTGAAACGAAACAAGTGGCAAAGATCATCTTTAAAGCTGTACACACCCCACATTTAATCCTTCATCCCTTAAAATGCTTGCCAAAGGTTAGCTAAACATTGGCTAAACACTAAGCCAAATGCATGGCCATCGAGTCAATTCCAAGTCGTAATAACCCTACAGGATGAGTGGAACTGGCCCGTGGATTTCTCAGGGCGTCGATCTCGATGGGAGCGGACAGCCTTGTCTTTCTCCCTAGGAGTGGCTGGTGGCTGGCAGTTCAACTCCTAACTCATAATGCCCCAGGGCTTCTTAGGTTATAGTAATTTCAACAAGATAAAAGAAAGCTCATCCTGAATATATTATCTGTCTAGGGGAACACAGGTGTCCGTTCAACAAAAGACATGCCATTTAAATGCAGGCAACTGTTCTTCCTTGTGCTTGTTTATGGCTTCACAACAGAAAGACAGAATTTAAGAAATGATACAGATCAAACCGAGAAGACCTTTTAAACACAGGGCTGAGCACAGGCACTTGCTCGCTGCCATCAAGGCGACTCTGATGCACAGTGAATGGCCCCTGTGGGTTTCCCAGCCTGTAACTCTCCATGGGGATAGAGTGCCTCACGCTTCTCCCTTGGAGGGGTGTGGGGGGAGGTCAGATGCTTACATCCTCCCTGAAGGCAGTTAATCGCCAGACTACAGGGTAAACCCAATCCTGGCTGGGGACAATGGACTATTTCTCCCTGAAGCTTATGACCATTAGCTTGGTTCCTGTAGGTGGGGTTTACACCCTACTGATAATGGTTCTTCTGCAGATCCAGAGAACAGATCAAACCAGCTCCAGGACACCCAAAGTTAGGCTGCCATCCTGTATCTAGGATCCGTCCATCTTGCCACATGCATCCCCCTAATCCCTCCTCTTCCTATTGCGTGGATACCCCTAGATCACCCCCTTCCATTACTGTATTACCTATAGCGCAACCCCTTCCTGTGATGTATGTCTTCACCTGTAATTAGGGGGCTTTCATGTCCCCAGAGAATATAAAAGCCTTGGTTAGCATTCAAGATCGCTCTCTCCACGTGGACCGCCAAGCGGGGCTGAGGTAAGCATGCTACCATGAAATGTGTCTGACTCCATTATTTCACTATCTCTCGCTTTTATCTCTCATGCCTCTATGACTTTACTATAATGTTTACTTATTATAGCTGCACAATTGTGCCTACCGGACCCGTGATGATGTGTTCGAGGCTGGCTTCCCCTGGCAGAGAGGGGCACAGGCATGGGTGAAGATAAAAAGGACCATCTCACGAGGCAGTTCAGGAAGTTCTAGGGCTCGTTTTATACAGGCCTTGAACTGTAGCGCATCGTGCTCTCTCACCAACTGCACCATGTGTTTTCTGCCAGCTCTGCCCCACAGCTTGAGTGTCACGGGACACAGCTAAGGTGACTGTTTCGAGACGCTTGCAATGGTTCCAGGAGCAGAGAGAGGTTTTGTGGCATTAAAAAAAAAGAACGATGGCAAGAGGAGAATATTCTCTGAAAACGGCCTCCTTTACGCACTTGGACTTCTTCCACTTACTTTAAGTAAAGCTCAAGCTGTGTATAGAGAAATCTCAGCAGGGACCTCCGAGAGATAATTTCTGCATGGCAGTCATTTAGCGCCAGGCCACGGTCACTCATGTACTCCCCGTTGATACATTTGGTCCCTGTGGAAACACTGATCACCTTGGCATCCTTAACGTCGGTGCCTGGAAAAGAAAAACTAAATGACTCCCTGCGGTCCACAGCAGTGCTCGACAGACAGCTGTGCTCCACACGTCTGAACTGTGGCCTCCGTGGCCTCGCTTTCCACAGGAAGAAGCCTGACCTCAAGGGCCAACCTGCAGTTCCAGCTGCCGGCATCTCTTCTTCAGTGAGACTCCCTGCGTTCAAGCTGCAAACAGACGCTCGGTGAGCGCGTGGCTCTCCCTGTGGGCTTGTTCTGCGATGTCCCCTCACTCTCTACTTAATGCCCCAAACCAAACTCCCTGCCCTCATGGCGATGCCGACTCACAGCGACCCTATAGGACAGGGTGGGCCTGGCCCCGTGAGTTTCCGAGATTGTAACTCTTCAAGGAGCAGACAGCCTCATCTTTCTCCCAAGGAGCAGCTGGTGGTTTTAAACTGAAGACCTGGTGGTTAGCAGCCCGGCCTGCAACCACTAGGCCCCAGGGCCCCTCTAATGTTGTAATGGATGGGAGTAAAACAACTGAGGCAGTGCAGGATGAAAAATAACGGTATCAAACAGGGAAGTTAAACAGTCAAATCCAAGTTAAGGCTCACTAGACTTCATCCTTCCACCCCACCCCTCACCCCCAACACATCTTCCCCATGGAAGATTAGATACAGCACAGGAAGGAAGTGCTTGTGACTAATACACTCACTGATACGGAGTCAGGGTCGACTCAGAGCGACCCCCTGTGGTTTCTGAGACCGGAACTGTTTACCACGGCAGAAGGCCCAGTCTTTCTCCTGCAGAGCTGCTGGTGGTTTTGAACTGCTGATCAGGAGAATCACAGCCCAACATGCCACCAGGACTCTACCAGGGCTCCACTGTGATGAACATGGCGTGTATGTTCCCCATGGGAGGTGGGTGCCTACGGAACCAATTCCAACTCATAGAGAGACCCTATGGGAGAGGGGAGGGGGTTTGTGGCTCTCAGCATCACAGGAGTACATACTTCGGTCTTTCTCCTGCTGTGACACTGGGTGGCTTAGAACCGCCAACCTCACAGTTGGAAGCTTAATCACTGCACCACCAGGGCTTTGCTAGACTACAGAACCATTGTCTTTCCATGGGCTGTTGGGGGTAATTACCTCAGTAGTAAAGGATAACAGAGCCTCTTCTAGGGCTTTCTCCTTGACTTGGAGGTATAGACAGACAGATACCATCTCCAGCTCCCTCCCTCCCTCCGGAGTCTATAAAAAGCCACCTAATCACTGGCTGGGTGGGTTGGGCCATAGGTCAGCAGCAGGCCTGAGGTGCTCACCCTGGAGCAGCTGACTCTCCCCTGACCCCCGGAGTCCTGGCCCAGGAGTTAGCCACAGAAAAATGCTACCAATAAGCCCCTTTCCTGCCTGGGATATGGGACAAGGGGTCTTGGAGGGTCCCTTCTTTACTGGGAACTTGTAGACAAATCCACTAAGGTTTCTTCTGCCCCCACTAAACCATCTCCACCCTGCCTACCCCCACCCCAGCACGCCCCAAGTCTTACTCTGCTGAAGTTGTTCCCTGCCCCACCCTGACATTAACCAGTAAATCAGAATACGGGTCTCCGCAGATGGAGACCACTCAGGTAATTACAACTGGGGACCAACTAGTGACAACTGTACTGTGTCTCTAAGGGAAATAAACTTGGGCCAGAAAGCTGTACGCATTCAGGGTAAACGTAAGCAGTTCCTTTGTTTGTCCAGAGCAGAGACTCAGAAGAAGAGCGGTTACCAGTAGTGGCAGTTGATATTTAAAGGCTAGGAGCATTTCACGTGTCAAAAAAAAAAGTTTTTTAGGACACTTTGAGGGCTAAATACAAGATCAATCTTTTTACCTGTTGTCATGACAATTCCAGCAAGAACTTTTCTACGTGCATGAGGGGATGAGAAATTCTCAGTCAGATCACCAAACTTGTCCAGAACCAGGCGCGAAACAGCATCTGCTAATACCTGGGGATCACAGAGGCAGGGTTAGGGGCACTGGTGTGCACCTGGGAGCAGAGCCAGTGCTTTCGCCAGGGCCAGCCAGCACGCCCCGCACAGGGGACACCCCAGGTCATTTCTGCCCTGGAACTGCACGTGTGAATGTGGCAAATGTGTGTGTATGAGAGGTGTGTGTGTGCAAGAGGATACATGTATGAATGGATCTGTTAAGCAGATGTGTATAGGCATGGTGTCAGTGAAGGAGGTGAGAACATACGTGGACAGGAGCAATGTGCACGTAAGTATGCAGGGTATAGGCATGAGTGTGTGGGCGTGTGCATGTACTTCCTGAAGGAGCCCATAAGTTCTACCTGTGAACCCTTCCACACGGTCTCCAAAGGCCATGGTGGAGTTACATACCTGCTGACCCCTTGACCTTCGCAAACTTTTTTTTTTTTTTTGAATTTTCTTTTTTTTTTAAAATCATTTTATTAGGGGCTCATACAACTCTTATCACACTCCATACACACATCAATTGTGTAAAGCGCATTTGTACATCATTTTCAAAACATTTTCTCTCCACTTAAACCCCCGGCATTAGGTCCTCATTTTTCCCCTCCCTCCCTGCTCCCTCCTCCCTCATGAGCCCTTGATAGTTTATAAATTGTTATTTTGTCATATCTTGCCCTGTCCGACGTCTCCCTTCACCCACTTTTCTGTTGTCGGTCCCCCAGGGAGGAGGTCACATATAGTTCCTTGTAATCGGTTCCCTCTTTCCTACCCACTCTCCCTCTACCCTCCCTGTTTCGCCACTCACACCACTGGTCCTGTAGGGTTCATCCGCCCTGGATTCCCTGTATTTTCAGTTCCTATCTGTACCAGTGTATATCCTCTGGTCTACCCAGACTGACCTTCTCAAACTCCTGCCTAGAGAAGGAAACCGAGGCCCAGAAGGGGAAGCATGATTTGCTCAAGGCTACTTGTACTGGGTGGTCTGCTTCCACCCACCCTGGGTTCACCCACCGCCAGTGACTCTCCCATTGAAGGCCTCCCACTGTCCCCAGGCCCTAGACACACTCTAGCTCCTTTCAGTCCTTTCTCATGCCACACTCCATCCAGCTCAGCTCCTGGAAGTGGACAAGGCCAGGCAGACTCCAGGGTGTGAGAAGCACACTCACAGCCAGAGAGAAGGGGCTGCCTGATGGATTACAGGCCACGCAGCTTCCCCAGCGCCCTGCTCTCCTAGGCACTTGTGAGTGAGCTCAGGTGGGCTTCCTAGTTACGTCACTGTCTTATTAAGCGTGCCCAGCTCAATCCACTTAGGAACCACGTTTAGAACTTGTAGGAATATTCATTACTCAGAGTGGTACTTTTCTAAGGGACTAGAGGCTACAGCTAAGGAGGGACGATGTGAAATCCTTGGGTTTGCAATGTGTCAACTTGGACATGATCAGAACAGTGACTACACAAATATTTGGACATGGTTGTGACTTTATGGCTGATGATCCACTGGGTGGGGTCTCTTGAATCTTAGATACGATGAGCCCGAGTGTCTTTGGCAACACACTTAAGGAGAGGGTAAGTGTAATGAGCCAAGTGCACACCCACAGTCCCCTTTCACACCTCTTGGACCGTCACAGGGACACTAGGTAAGCCTGATGCCCCTGGCTTGGCTCTTAGTGAACTCCTCGTCCTAAGTGAGGGTGTAGTGGGTGGATTTCTTCCTGGCCTGTGCCAGCAGCAAATGCCAATAGGCCTCCGGGCGTGTTCCAGGCCAGGCAGGCAGGGGTGAGGCGGGAGTCTTGTCCTGGCTTTGCACCGTGCGCAAGGGCCCTGGTGGCAGACAGGAGCACAGTGGAGGAGCTGCAGTGGCAGAAAGGCAGAGTTGTGTGCAGGGAACGAGCGCGGGCAGTGGAGGGGAAAGGCCATTTCTCTGAATGTATGGAAAGCAGAAGTGAATGAGGGCGGTTAGAGGAGACACAGCAGAGGGGGTTTCTTCAAGTTTGTCGTGAGAGCACAGGGGTCTGGCTGTAATCCAGCGATGACCAGAGTCCAGCTCCGGCCTCCTGCTGGCACTGATTTGTTAGAAGCAGGCAGGTGAGGCCGAGACAGGTCTGCACTTGCCTGAGAGAGGCGAGCCTCGGCCCGTGGGCAGCTCACTCTGGCAGAGCCACAGTCCCCTGAAGCAACTGCTCACTGAATTTGGGCAGTGACTAGAGCAGTGGTTCCCAATCTTTTCAATGAAGCCACCCTTTAATATAGTTCCTCAGGTTGTGCTGACCCCCAACCATAAAATTATTTTCGTTGCTACTTCCTAACTGTCATTTTGCTACTGTTATGAATCAGGCGATCCCCATGAAAGGGTCGTTCGACCCCCAAAGGGGTCACTACCCACAGGTTGAGAACCGCTGGTCTAGAGTCACAGAAACACCCAGCTTCCCCAGTCTTCCCCACCTGCCTGCAGCCAGCTTCAGCAATCCTGCGCAAAAGTACGGAGAACCTTCCCTAGTGGCTGGAGGGATAGGAGAGCAAGCCATCTGCAAAAAACTCCTGCTGTGGACAGCATAGGGCAAGCCCCTGCACAGCTGGTGCCCTCTGATTTTAGAAACACCCTAAGGCCTCAAAGAACAGCAGGGAGGCCAACCTCTTAAGACTGGGGCTAGCTGAACTCCTTCAGGGATGGCTCTAGAATGTTCACTTTAAAGTTCCCAAACAAAGGACCACCAAATAAAAAAACTCACTGCCATCCAGTTGATTCCAATTCACAGTGACCCCACAGGGCTGGGTAGAAACCCCTGTGGGTTTCTGAGACGGTAACTCTTTATGGGGGTGGAAAGCCTCCTCTTTCTTCCAAAGAAACCACAGAGACTCACAACAATCAATGAATTCTGCAAACCCCCAACCATTCCCCCTTACCCGCCCTGTCCTGCTCAGGCCCGGAGGGAAAGGGGATCAATCACATGTGTAAGCGATCTGGAGGCCCCAGAAGATATACCAGTGGGCAGGGATGGGCGAGGAGCCTCAGAAAAAGTAGTAGGGGAGGGACATGCCACACTCTCAGCCCAACACCGAGGGGGTGGGGGGCGGTCATCCTATGGGTCTGACCTGCCCTGTCTTCCTGAGGTAGCACCAGTGCGACATGCGAAGCAGGGGCCCTGATAACTGCCCACAGGACATCATTGAGCCAGCTGGGGGAAAGGGCTTAGAGTCCCACTCACCTGCCTCCCCTCTGAGATGCTGCCAGCCCGGTGAGGGGGCGGGGGAGGGTGCTCACAGCACAGAAGCCATTCTAATACCGTGCACACCATTCTGCTGACAGTCAGGAAGATGAGTCATGTCGGGGCTATTTTGAACTCAGATGAAATGTTTAAGCAAACAGTAAACTTGAAAAAAGTCACTTGGGATCTACAGAGTGGTTTCATAAAATTATAAATAGGCCAATCAAACTTCTGAATAATGTTAAACAGAATCAACATGGAAGCAAATATTTGGATCACAAGAATATCAGTAAAATACTTTGAATGAGTTATTTCATACTAAGGTTGTCTTGGGTAAAACACAATACATTTCCTTGTTTTAAACTGGAGAACTATGGGTCCTCTCAGGGCAGCTGCCTGGAGGTCATTGTACTTGGACCCCCAAGGCAAACTACAATGCTGTCCTACTCTGCCAGGGGAGAGAGAGGCCCTCCTCTCTGTCAGCTGTCTGGCCGCCATCCATTCAGATCCAAGTGAACACATCTGCATGTATTTTTACATAGGGATGCACTTCATCTTCAAATGGAATATTTTGCCAAAGGGGAGTAGTGAAGGAGGTTAGATGCCCTCCTTAAACAAACAAACAAACAAATAAACAAACAATTGGTTTTAAATTGACATTAAGAAGTTTGGGTTTCCCAAAAAGAAGAAACACAAAGTTCTAGGACTGAATGATCAGTAAGTGCCACTTATTTCTCTCTGATTCGTCCTTCCTCGTGCATGCCAGTCTGGGCCAAGCCGGAGCCCCTCTGGCTCCATCATCCAAGGCCAGGCCTGAGTGGCTGCCCACAGGATCCCCACACAGGAAATTCAGAGCACTGGAGATCCAGGCCATGGTAGGAAGGGTTGTCTATGCGGCTACCCCACAGCCCGCTCTCAATGCCCGTGGTTTGATGTCCGCTACCTCTGTGCTCCCATGTGCTGGCCTCAGGAATACAGCTGCTGGCTGGGAACCCGGGGGCTGAGGTTGGACACTTGGCCTGTGCTGGGCCTGGCAGCAGCCCATGGACTGAACACAAGCCTCCCAGTTGAGCCTCTAAAGGAAAATGCCCCAGAGCTGGAGGTTAAGCTGTCTGAGGAAAGGGTCTCTACAGAGCATGGGCCAAGTGGGGGTGGGCACCTTATAAGCAGATACCCATGTAGCTACGTATGGACACTGGTGGCAGCGTCCCAGCCCCACTCGGCCCAGGTCAGGCCTGCACTCACCACTCCACCTCTGCACCAAGTGCAGCTCCCCCTGACCAGACTTCCCAACACTACTCCTGGAGACTGCCGAGCAACATGACGATGGAGTCTATGCAATGCCACAAGGCCTACCTAAGCCAACCCTGTACTTTGGGAGCACTCGGTCCTCACCTGCGGCAAATGCAACTGAAGCCCCTCACTGGGGATGGGTTGGCGAGACGGTGTTTGGTCCAAGCGCAAATTAAAAATGGCTGCCAGGGCCGACTGGGCGGCCCGCGCCTTGGCCAGTTTCTTGTTCCTCCCTGACCCTTCAAAGAACTGGCCGTCCACCACCACCGACATGACAAAGTTCTTGGCATGGCTCTCCCCACTCTCCGAGAGGAAGTCGTACTTCAGTCCGGGCCGCAGCTCGTTCAGGATCATCACCGGGTTCTTCCCGCTCGGGGGCGGGAAAGGTGGGAGCACAGGCAGGGGCGGCTGGATGAGGCTGGCAGGGATGGGGGACGCTGACAGGCTGAGGTCCCCACTGGAGCTGAAGGAGTCGTCCCCATTGGAGCCCATGTAGAAGGGTGGGTCCAGCCTATCTGGGGTCTCAAAGCCGTTGAAGAGCATGTCGGGGAAGTCGGCCTGGTCAGACGTGAAGTCCGTGTTGACCGAAAGGGTCCTCCCCATGGCCATGTGGGCCTCGGAGGCATTTGGGAACTGGACAAAGGACCGCAGGGCCTTTTCCGCGGCGTGGAGTTTCGCCTTCTTCTTTGTGGGGCCGGAGCCCTCGAACACCTGCCCATTGACCTCCACGGACATGATGAACAGAGGCGCGTGCACGGGGCCCGTCTGGGAGAGCAGGGTGTACTGCAGGCCTGGCTTGATCTCGTTCAGCTGCATAAGGGCGTTCTTGGGCAGGACAGGCCCCGGCGTCCTCCTCCGCTTCTTCAGGCGGAATTTGGAGTGGCCATTGCTGCCCTCCTCCAGAGGCCGCTTCCTGCTGGTGCTGCCACCGCCGCCCCCATTGGAGAGCTGGGCGCCCTCCCCAGGCCCCAGGGCACTGCCATCTTTGGGGGCCACGTTGTCCAGACTGCGGTTTTCCTTAACATCGGCGCTGCTGGAACCTGCGGTGCCCAGAAAGAGTAACTTACAACGCCTTCGTTGCAGGATCTTGTAAATGCAAAATTTATAGATTCCTTTATCTATCTTTGTAACTGGTTAAGTGATGTGTGCTCATACATGTTACTCCTAGCCGGACAAACTCCTACACTGAAATTAGTCCTCGGGCATCTTGGTGAAGAGTGGATGGCCAACATAGTCTCTATTTAATATCACCAACTGCTTCTACATTAAAAGGTGAGTTAAAAATATATTATTTTTCTAATGATAATATTCTAAAGCACCTAGAGATGCTTTACCTAAGCTTACCAAGATGAGGGCTGTTAAATTTATTGAGAGGGAACCTACATTAATAAGTCTGGAGAAATGATCATTTAATATGAGCACAGACAAGTAGATATTTCATGTTGACACTTGCCTCTTTTTCCTTTTTCTCAATTTCATTTAAATTGCAACACATCAAGAGGAAATATTATTAGAAATGTGCACCCACTAGTTAATTTGTCTCTCATGTTTAAAATTCTTAATCAACATATGCAAGTTGAACATATGTGCGTTCATGAATTAATCTTAGAAAATGGCTTATGTAAAATATTCTGATTTTTAAACACTATTTTTGGAGATTATGGATTTACTTACATCTAGCATTCACCTTAAAAATTATCATTCTACATGAGAATTTATTTCTGAATCTTTAGCGCATGATAGGGAGGAACTATAAGAACAAGCTATAAAACTGAAGCGACAGGTTAGCTCTAACTTCCTAATGAAAGCTGACAATTTTGTGTCTCTCTCTTTTGTAACTACCTGGTGGACTTCTAAAATAGTTTGGCTACACTGCAATTGAGTTGATTCCGACTCAATGGGAGCCTACAAAGGGTTTCTGAGACTCTAAATCTTTATAGAAGGAGCCAGTCTCATCTTTCTCCCATGCAGCCACTGGTGGTTTGAACTGCTGACCTTGTGATTCCTAGTCCAATGCTTAGCTATCAGCACCACAAGGGGCCTCCAGGGACCTTTTAAAGGGAAAGAGCTAAACTTAATACCATCAAGTGACTAGTCCTCCTTGACACAATAAGGATGACTTTGATTTTGAAAGGAGGCTCAAAAAGCATTCACTCCATCTTTGTTAAGTTTAGCAAGTTCTTTTCAGGGAGAGAAAAACACTTTCTTTTTCACCAGGGTCCATTTTTCGCAGGCCAGGGGAGGCACAAAGCAGAGGCACACTGGTCACCTGATGGATAAAGACCTGCTGCCACCAGAGCTAGCAAAAACCCACACCCTATCTTTCAAATGGGAAAATGCCTTTTTAACATTGTAAACTGACTTGTAAATGCCCCCCAAGGTGTTTAGGGGTGGGGCAATTTCACTACCTGATGCGAAAATCTGTTGAACATGTCCCCAAGTTCACTCCATGCAAAGGTTTCATGGGACTGAAGCTCGAGTCACTGGCTGCTCAGGGCTTTAGTTTTCCGGGGCTTTGGTTCCTTGGTCCCTCTGGGTCCTGTTTACACCTACACCACCCATGGGGGCACTGAGACTGCCCTGAGGGAGGCCTGCGGACTCTAACTCGCTCTACTCTCCTCACTTTCCCAGAACACGCCTGGCGCACACACACCACTTGTCCCAGTTGACAAAGCTGACGGAATGGTCACTAAATTTTCATTTATAACATCCTCCAGCAAAAGCTCGATAGGTTACTCCTTTCGGTGCTCAAGGGGAATAGGAAGCGAAAGAAAAACAGAGCCAAGAAGGGAGGCAGAGGTTAATAAATTGAGCAAGAACATCACACGCTACATTACTGCTTGTACCTTAATTTCATAGCTAAACAGAATTCTTTATCAACATAGAAATCAAATCACAGTAAATATGCTTGGATGGGCACTTAATCAAATATGTAAAACTGCTGAGATTACTGAGTGCTTCCCTTTAAGAAATAAAATGACTCAGTGTTGGAATAACCAATAATCTTGAGGTTATAAATAAAAATAGACTTTAGTATAGTTCACATCCATTCTAAATTCTGACTTCAGAAGCAATGGAAGCACTGCTCATTGCCCACCTGAGTAAAATGCTACTATATAAAGGAAAATAAAAAATTAAAATAGGACACCCCATTACCATGACATACACACCCCTTAACAGATTCCTTCTCTGTACATAGCATGCTACTAAGTACTAATCTTGATACAATTCCTCATTGCTTTTAAAATGATGGAAAATGAGGGACTGACATTTCAACATTTCTACACCACAAGTAGCAGCCTATCTTCCAGGAAAAAAATCATTTGGAAGGATTGCTTGCTTTAATAGATGACGGGAGGATTGGTTTGGGCAGGGGAGAGTGCCCTGCTGATCAAATAGCCAAATAGCCAGGTTATATAATCAATACGACAGTGAGGTTCCCCGTGGGGCCAGATGCTTGCTGCTATGCAGCTTCCGGACCAAGAGGCAGTCCCCCTCCCCTCTGGCCAGGACCTCTGCAGGGACCCTGAACACCTCACCTTCAGTGGCTGTCCAGTGCAGAGTAGGAGCCCTAACCTTGCTCTTAGGAAGGGAAGCAAACCTGGAGAGGTGGTGTGGGACTGGGGTAGGAGCCCAGGTGGGGTCTAAAGAGCCGGGAGGCTGGCAGAGGTGCGGCGGGGCTGCTCATCGGTCCTGGATAGCACTTGAGAGCACTTGCCTTGGTGGCCGACTCCACCCACGCAGGGAGGGCATGCCACACACACGTTCTATCACCAAGGACAAGGCCCACGTGATCTCCTCCACAGCAAAAAAACAACAACACGGCCACTGACCACGTGTGGGAGAGGAGAACAGCTCCAAAGTGTCAGTGGCCATCTGTGGGAGTTGCTGTGGTTAGGAGTCCTCGAGTGGACTGGGAATCAGACAGTGGACTGGGGCTCAGAGTGTCCGCATGTGACAGATTAGAACTTCCCCGGAGGGCTTTTCTTGGCTGTCGTTTCCATGAGAGCAGTCACCAGGCCTTTCTCCCACAGAGTTTGGGGAGGGGATGGGGGTTCCCCAACTGCTAACCTTTCAGTTAGCAGCCGACTGCCCCACCGCTGCACCCTGACTCCTTGTGTGCAGCCACAGAGCAATGCTCTCAACCAAGTCCTAGCCCCAGAGCCCACCACTCTGTGTGTGGGAGTCAGTCCTCGGCGCTGCGTGCTCTCCTTGAGACACACCAGAGAGAAGGTAAACGTCCACAGGTGCAGTGAGAAGGACAATGTCTGCACTGCGCTTCCTGGCTCCAAACTTCCTGATTCGGTGGGAGCACGTCAGCCTTTGCTTAATAGCACTGCCATTTGGGATTGAAGAAAACCGTGTGTTCACCGCCTCCCTCATGGGGAGCAATGTAGAGTGAGGAAAAAGGCTGGGGGTGATCCCAAGGCTCTCCACCCTCCTATGGCCCCAAAGAAGGAATTCTAAAGAAGAGCAAGGGCTTGAAGCTAAGTTTGGGGGTCACATCACCCTTAAATTGCCTTGAGGATTTGGTAAAGTGAAGATTAACAGACTAGTGTGAGCCCTTTGCGCAAAATGCAGGAGCATCGACTGTACTCTGTTGGAAAGGCAGTATCGCTGCACAGTTGAACCCAGTGACCAGGTATTTAGATCGAACGTGAAGGTTGTTCCTGGAGATGCAGGCAGTGACCTGACTCGGCATGTGACAGGCCCCTCGATGTGCGACGATGCCCTGAGACAAGGACCGAACATCTGCATGCACACTGGTAGGAGAGGGTACATCAGACATTGAAACCAGCCCACATCATTAGAAACACCCCCTTCCCCAAAGTGGTCTCAGTAAACACATTTAAAGGGAAAGTTAGCTACATCTGGTGCGAGGCGCTAGGCCTACATCTTACTCATGCTCTCTTCATCTTCTACGTCCATAGCAAAATGCTGCTGAGCGGTTCGCGACTGACGGAGACGGTTTCTGTCTGAAAGAGAGGAAGATGATAAGGTTTAAGGTGCCTGATATGATGTCAGTCTGCCCTCTAGGAATTATTACAGTATCATTACAAACCGAAGGAAAGACTCCTGAAACATTCCAGAAGGACAGTCTCATCTTCCCATCTGCCTCCCGGGATTTTCTGGGCCTGCCTGGCCACTGCAAACCACAGTTCCTGGGGAGACCTCTCAATTCGGGAGCCAGTTCTGCCTCAGAGTCAGCGGTCTTGTTTTCCTCTCTGTGTTTGGAGCGAACATATTCTAACTCAGTGACAGCGTTGTCTTCGAGGAGCCGGCTTCTTCTGCTGGGCTACATGGGTAACTGGATCCAGTCAGACAGTCTACACAGGGGGTCTAGGGTTATTTCCCTGAACATTCTGAGGTACGGAAGACTACATCACTGTAAAGGCCATAAGAGAATACAAATGTCAACCCCCTTCACTGGCGCGGCCCCACTCAGTTTGGAAAGTGCCCCGCACAGCTTCTCTTTCATCTCAGCAGGCCCGTGAGGCAGGCGGATGGGCTTGATCCCTCCACTTTGTAGATTCAAATGTGAGGTGCCCATAAGCACTCCTGAGTCCCTGGGAGCAGGACGTGCATCCGTGTCTCTATACGCTGTGCCCAGATGACAGTTGAAAAAAAGAAACTGCCCAAGCTACACAGCTCCCGAGGGGAAGAGTCGAGATGAGAGCCCAGATTTGTTGCTTTTTAATCCCTAAAATCAGTACCATCACATTTGAATGGTCCTCGCATTATGCTCTGCTACCACCCATTGCTTAGAGTCTGAACAGGTTTGCACGCAGCTGGGAAACAGAGCAGCAATAATGCCCTGTCCTCCCTGGATGGTGTAGACAGTAAGTGAGATGGGGCCTGCGCGCGGACATGATGGAAGGAGCCCAGCAATGTAATGAGACCCACACGATGCCTACTCACTCACACATCATCAGCCTTGGAACCTGTCTGTCTCCAGAAACCAGCAGCCTCACTGCCTGCAGCGGATACCTTTCCAAGGAAAAAAGCGACCTCACACATGGTAGACCTCACCCATAGGACACGTTCTATTTGATAGTCTTTTCATTGATGTGCAGTGCCATGTGAGGGGCTATCAAAGCATTTATGGAAAAGGGAAATGGAATTTTTCATGAACCTTTTGGAGCCCCCTCTTTAAGGTCTACCATGAGGATGACAACGTTCCTTCGTGCCTTTTTCAGCCAATTTGTCCCACCCTGACCCCCACCCTCAAAGGCCATCCGTCCGATTTCTATAACTACAGTTTCCAAGTGTATATAAAGGGATCATACAGAGTACGTCATCTTTGATGTCTTACCTCTCTGACTTAACTCAGAAGCACAATGCTTTTGACCGAGGCACCTTGTTGAAGGCACGTCTAGGGTTTTCCTTTTTATGGCTGAGTGCATCCCAAGGAACAGCTAACACTGATGCGGACACTGGCTCAGAGAAGGACATTTTGTTTGTGCCTCACTTTCTGGGCTACTCTGAGTAACAGAGACAACACTGAAGTGGTAAAGGGTTTCACATTACTTGGACCGACAGTCATGTCTGTGGAAGCAGTGGTCAGAAAGCGGATGTAAGAAAGAAAAAAGAGAGAAAGCAAATCTAATGCAAAGGATTTCTTTAAGGTGTTAAAGCAAATAAGAAACTTTTAATACTAAGGTGGGGGAGGGAGCATTAGAGGTGACTGGTGACGAATATACAGCTCTTTTCAGAAGCAGTTTAACTATGGAAGTTATGATATGTGAACATCATATCAAGAAAACTACTGTAAAAGAAAGACAGAAATAAACAAGCCAAACTTGCCCTATGGTTACCATGCTTAGTGCCCTGAGTTCATGTTAATGGTGGTGGAGCAATGTGGAGTAGGATAACAGTCATGGTTGTACAACACGAAGAGTGTAACCAATGGCATTGGATTATACATATAGAAGTTGTTGAACTGGTGAATATTTTGTTGTGTATATTTTTGCCAAGATGGGGGGAAAATTACATGAATACCATTGAGCACAGAGGAAAAAAGTTTCTAAAATGGATTGTGGTAAAGATTGTACAACACCCTCTTGATATGGTTGAACTACTGAATTGTGTGATATGTGGATGAAGTGCCAATAAAACTGTTTAAACCACAAAAAAAGGTTTTACAGTCAGAAAAAAAAAGACTACGGTGCCCCTGACCCAAGCCATGGTATTCCCATGTACCTATGCAAACGTCAGATAATGAATTAGGAAGATTGCAGAATTGGCGCCTTCGAATTCTGGAGTTGATGAAGAATAACGAATACACTGTGGACTGCCAGAAGCACAAACCATCCTCGTTCGGAAGAGGCCAGATGCTCCTTGGAGGTGAAGCTGGGGAGACTCACGCACGTACTCTGTTCATGTGAGCAGGAGGGACAGGTAACTGGAGAAGGGCTCGTGGCGGTAGAGTGTTGGTGAACAAGAGGAAGCCCTTCAACCAAATGCACCGACACAGTGGCTGCAACAATGGTCTCAAACACAGCAAGGCTTTTGAGAATGGCATAGGACCGGGCAGGGCTTGTTCCAGTGGATGTAGGATTTCTATGAGATGGAATTGACTCAAGGGTACCTAACAATGTCATGAATTAAGCTATGAACCTCACGGGTGGGTATTTATGTGGACATCTATTCTCATTTCTCCTGAATACTTCTAGGGGAGAAATATCTATTTGAATAATTTGCCTTTTTTTTCTTTATTGGATTTTATATTTGTTTTTCTAATTGGATACAAAGAGTTCTTATCATTTCTAGATAGTCCTTATCGGATATATATTTTGCATATATTTATTGGCCTACCTTTTCATTTTCTTAAAAGTGCACTTCAAAGAGTAAAAGCTTTAACATCTGATGAAGTCTAAGTGATCTTTTTTCCCTTTCTTTCATGATTTGGGCTCTATTTGAGGTCGTTGCCTATCTGAAGGTCACTAACATTTTCCCCTAGGAAGACTTCTAGAAGTTTTACATTTGGATCAATCACTTCAAATTAAATGTTGTATGAAATGTGAAATAACAATGAAAGGGTTTTTAAACCATATTTTTAAAGCATATTCAATTGTTTCAGTACCATTTTCTGGAAAATAATTTCTCCAATGAACTGCCATTTAAAGAAAATCAATCAGGCATCTACATATGGGCCCATTTCTGCTCTCAATTTTGACCCACTCAACAACATGTTAATTCCTATGCTACGGCAGTGGCTCTGGGTTGATTTCTCAGGTAGGCTACGTCTTTAGCCCTTTCTTCTTTTATATGATTGTTTTGGCTATTCTGGGTCCTTGCATTTACACATCGATCTTCCAGATATCCAACCTTCAAAGCTGGCATGGCAAATCTTTCCTGAAGTGCCCACTCCTCTCCTTAATGATGTAAAGACAAATGTGAATTTTGAAGGGTTAGGGCTGAGTCTACATGTGGGCAACTACCCAGGGAGCTACAGTTCCCTAGACTTTTCAATTTACTGGAAGAGACAATTTAATTGGCGAGACATATTGATTATAAGCTAAACGGCATGGTGCAAATTTCAAGCATAGTAATAATTCAAAGGATAGTAATATCAATCCTGGGTGAGACAGCAAGCAAATTCTTACAGGCAGCAGCGTGGAGGCTACCGCTTGAAGCACAGGACACACAGAGTGATCAGCTTATGTACCTGGCCTTTTCCTTTATGCTCATTATTTTAAATGCTCCCAAGGATCTGCATTCCTGGAGCTGAGTGTCACAGCCAGTGGGAGGCAGGGCAGGGATGTGCCTGCAGATGGTGTGGTTCCAGGTGAGCCATCTATGCACTGAGCTATGGCTCTACTGCCTGGTGGTCACCGTGTTCTCTACCCTTCTCAGTCTCTGTTTTCATAAGCAAAATCAAAAGCATCAGGGTGTCTGCCTTGAACCATGTGCTCTTTCAAAGAACTACCCATGTCGGACCACACTAACACCACCAACTCAATAGGTCAGCACAGGAAGCTTAGGGGCCAGTGAGTTTATGTTGACGGGGGAGAAAAATTTTAGGAGAAAAGGGTAATAATTGTACAACTTGCAGAATGTAATCAATGTCACTAACTTGTACATGTTCGGTTTAAAGCCCTTCTCTGAGGCCCACCTTGCTGAGAGTAAGACACATCTTCATGGGATACCTGAGGTCCCTGAGGTCTGTGCCCATCCTTCTACCTTAACTTCGTACACCCTTCTTCCTGAAGCCCAAGTAGGAGCACTGTGGTTCCCTGGACAACAAGGACAGGTGTCCAGACAGCCTTGGCCTATGCCCTTCTTTCCACCTGGAAGCTTCTTCCGCAGATGTGTACAAGATTCCCCTAGGCTGCTCCAGCACCACCTTCTTGACAAGGCTGCCATCACCAACAAGTATAAAAAAGCAGCCCCTGCCCACCACACCTCTGCATCAGGACTCCCCTTCCTGGCCCCTTCTTCATTTTCTTTGTACCGTTTATGACCACCTTCAAGCCTGGCTGCTTCTTGTCTGTTCCCTACTTGAAGATGGACCCTCCGTGGGACTGGGGCTTACTCAGTGCTCTGTCTCTGTTGTACAGGAGAGTGCCTGGCACAGCTTGGAAACTTGAACACTTGCTTGAAGTATTGGCAAATGAATGAAATGAAACTGAGAATCAATTGTCTTCACCCACCAGACTAGCACAAATTTAAAGAGCACTGATAATGATTTTTTGAAGCCACAAACTAGGAAAAATCATTTACAATAATTACAATTGATGAAGAATTACACTGAACATATAAAATATCTATGAACAACAACAAATAACCCCAAATGAAAAGAATGGATAAAAGATATAAACAGTCATTTCACAGTGAAAGAAACACAGTGGCCCTGGATACAGGTGGAAATATAAGCAGCCTCGTTTGTAATTGGTGAAACGCCAATGAGAAAGGATTTCACAAAATCCAGACTAGAAAAAACAACCGCCACCCCCACCCCCACCTAAACGTTGTACAACAAACACCAAGAGTTGATAAGGAAGTGGCATTCTTGGAATCTTCCGGCACCACCTCTGTTGGAGACTGGGTGGATTCGGTCTCACTGGACAACAATGCAGGGAATGAATCATTCAGCCAAGGTGCACACACAGAGTAAGGGGCACAAGAATGGCTAGTAGGGTCCAGCTAGTACAGGTATGGTTTGTTCGCAACAAAATCTGTTAACCATGTCTTGCAATCAGTGGATGCTGCAGACAAACCCTCCCAGCAATACACTTGCCAGTGTCTCATTAGGATGCCTTCAGAAATGGCATGCTGTAGGGGGTAGAGGGGATTATTTTGAGGGCAGAGCTAGTATCAAAATTTCAACAAAACTCAAATGGGCATCTTCCCAAATGAATGAAGCGTTGCAACAAGTTTATGAGAATGCTGCCCCACATAAAACCACAGCTTTTGTAGCATGAGTGTCATAAACGAGGTCAGGCAGACCTCCAGAAGGAGCCCAGAGAGGGAAGACTGTCAAGTCTGCTGAATGAAGAAAGGGTGGCTGTAGAGTTACCATGGACACGATGGCTACTGAAGACGGGATCTTACCTGCTTGGGCATTTTCCCTTTGGAGTAACATCTCGGCCTTAGCAAGCTCAGTCCCGTGGGTGCCAAGACTGTTGCTCCAAGATCAACAAGCTCCAAGAACTGCTCTTTCCATCAGGCTTTTAAAAGCAACATCAAAGCTAATGAAGACAATTTCATGGACCAAATTGTAAGCAGGGGTTAGTTTGGGGTTTACAAATAGGATCCAGAGAGCAGAGTGCAAGAAGTGGCTTCCTAGGGGATGTGCTGGGCCAGATGAATCAAGGCAGAGAGGTCAGTTTAGGAGGTTTAGAGACTGCCTTTTGTAATGCCAGAGGACTAATGTGGATGGGGTCATTCTGAGTCTCTTCTCGGTGACAATGAGTTGAGTTAATCTTGACAGATTTTCTGAAGGACAAAGATGACCGCAGGGCCTTATTATAAAGCAGTTTTAAGAACATCTTGATTTCTTTTTCCCCCCAACCCAAAGAACATTGAAAAGGAAGACAACGGGAGTCTTTTGGTGGTGTAATTAAAAGACTAAACTCCTGTGGTCTAATTAAAAGACTGCAGAATTCCTTGAGGAATGAGAGACTGAAAAGCCACCTTCCGAAGCATAGCCAGTCAATTCTGACTCATAGCGCCCCTATAGGACAAAGTTGAACTGCTCAGGTGGGCTCCGGAGGCTGTAAGTCTTAATGGGAGTAGAAAGCTTCATCTTCCTCCCTTGGAGCAGCTAGTGGTTTCGAACTGCTGACCTTGTGGTTAGCAGTCCAACACATAACTCACTCTGTCACCAGGGCTCCTTGAAAGTACACAGACCTAGATAAAAGATATGTCAAGAAACAACAGCTTACCATTTTGGTAATTTTGTTTAATATTGGTTTCTATGACTGTGTAGCAATACTCTGATGTATCCTCGGACATGTGCCTGTAGGTCCATAATTCTACCCCTAGACATATGCCCTTATACGCCTGTACAAAAAAAGCCCATACCAGTTAAGTATTACCTCTTAAGAGGAAACGGCAGAAAGTGAACCACATGACCATCAACAGTAATGAAAGCAAACACATGAATTGTAGTATATTCAGTGCATAATCATTATATTCAGCACTACATAATCCAGCAGGGGAAATGGAGAGATGGCAGGAACAAACTGGATAAATCTTGAAAACAGTATTTACAGAGAAAAAAAAGAGTGAATGTTAGAAGAACATATACATGTACTTTTTCCTTAATAAGGTGTTGCAGAATTCTACAGATTTTAGCAATGGGTCCCTTGTCCATCGTGTCGTTGCTAGAGACCTTTTCCCCAGCCCATGGGCTCTCTTTTTACTCTATTGATGAAGTCATTTGATGCACATAAGTGTTTTATTTGTTGTCAGGAGCTGAAGCCTTCATTGAACTTTACGTGACGCAGACGTTTGCCCAAGATCAACTGCGAACTTTACGTGACTCAGATGTCAATAAGTTCTGATAACCCACTACTTACATGACTCAGAGATTTGCCCAAGATTGACTGTGCCTCCGGGGACTGGCCGACCTCACCTTGTTCCAGCGCCAGATGTCCTAACCGCAAAAGGGACTGTACAAGAACAATCTATGTGTAACCCCCTCCCACTCCCGTTGACTCACTCACACCCCCCCTATTCTCCCCACCTAACCTCCTCTATATAACAAGCTTTTTTTTAACAATAAACTGAGACCCTGACACGAATTTGCTTGGTCTCCCTCTTCTTTTCCGCCTGTTTCTCTTTCAGGCTGGGTCCTCCTCGCCCCCACGAATAACTAAGTCCCGCGGGTCGGGGCAATTTGTAGTAGGTTGCAGTCATCTATTTTGTCCTCCATGGGGTGTGCTTCCTTTTTATTATATCTGGCAGTCTGTGTATGCCCTGCATGAGGGCCCTGAAGCGTCCCAACCTTCTCACTGATGATCCTTCTAGCCCTGGGACTTAAGAATGCATACATTTACACAACATGATATCAATTATGTAAATTCCAGAACCACACAACCAAGCAACGGACACGTACATCTTCAGGATGCACTATAGAGAAAGGCAAGTGAGTGATGGTTAACCTAAAACTGGTTAGCCATTCCCCTAAAACCAGGAGAGTTTTCTGTGGAGGGCCAGGGAAGTGCCAGGGACAGGCAGCATGGCCCTGGCCTTGATGGTGTACACTTTGCTCCACCACAGGGATGGTGCATGCCCAGGCTCAAACTGAACAGGAGAGGGCCAGTGGGCAGTCCTGGGGGGCACTTGGGGAAAACGAGTGGATGGGAGCAGGACAAGTGTGGATCGTGGGTGTTCACTGCTCTGGAATATGTGCAAGCCTGCTGAGCCCACTTTTGGAGCCTGGTTCTACATAAAAGAAACACCCAGGATACAATGTTGTACCTTATGGGAGGATGCTACTGCAGCTGAGATAAACACTAAGAGGCAAACCCTGCTGAAACCCAGTGTCTACAAAAAGGGGAGATGACTTATTACATAAAGATTCATTACACAGAGGGATATTTTTAAAAAGTGCAAAAATAGCAAGTGACCTAATTAGTTGCCCAGTAAGGCATCCTCATTAAGTATGAAAACAAGCTGCGGTGCAGCATTGGGATAAGCAGTTTTCACGAAAACAGAAAAAGCCCATATGGATTCCTCTGTCCTACTCTCTACGTCCTGCAGCCTCTCCACAAGCACCTAGGTACCGGCGACCCCCGCTGAGGGGGGGTGAGGGGGGGAGGCAGATGGCAGAACAAATGAGCAAGCAGGTGCTAGAGTGCACCCCGAGACGCAGAGACCCTGCCCCCCACCCCCACCTCCCTGGAGAACTCCAGCAGCTCCACACACACCAGGCTCACTGGGGGCGTGGGGGGAGGGGAGATGGGCTTTGCTCCCTGCACCTCTCCACCATGGGCTACAGCACCCCAAAATTAATTTCGATATTTCACAAAAAGAAAAAATCCTTCTGCCCAAGGATTTGCTGTCCTCCCAGCCCTGCCGCTTATGCCAGAAACCTGGAGCCAACGTTGGACCTTCTCCCCTCAGCCTCCCTGTATCTCATGAATCACCAGGCCTCCCAACTGCCCTCAGAAGTATTCCTAAGGGCAGTTCCTTTCCAAGTGCAGGCTTCCCTGTCAATACAGGCTGGTCTATAGGGAATCAATCACCCAAGCCCAACCCCGGAGAGACCAGACTGACAGAGAGAGAGAGAGAGAGAGAGAGAGAGAGAGAGAGAGAGAGAGAGAGAGAGAACACAAGCTGCGGGAGATGCTGCCTGCAGCACTGATGCTCGGCCTCCCTGCCAGTGACAATTGCAATCAGGATGCCCGTGGCACCGCCTCCCCGGGGTGCTGAAATGCTGAAACTCATCTAGAAAAGCAGACACTGCGTTTGTAGGAAACTGATGAAGGGGGCGCGCTGCTGCCCGGCAGCCCTGTCTTAGAGCCCTCCCTAGGAAGGCCGCAGGGGACAGCATGCTCCAGGAGAGACCCCTTGCCCCCCAGGGAGGCAGACAGGAGCACCACATGAGGGTAGCAACAGGGGGAAGAGATTTCTGCCTCTCTTTGAACAGTTCATTGGCACCTCGTCCACATATCATGCGATTTAATAGTTCCATCATAGTGAGATGAGTTGTACAATCATTACCACAATGAAATTTAGAACATTTTCTTCTTCCTTATACTCATTGCTATTTGTGTAATTTTTAAAACTTGTGGCAAAACCTACACAACAAAACATTCTCCAATTCAACAACGTCTATAGGTGTAATTCAGTGCTATTGATTATACTCTCCGGTTGTACAACCATTATTGATATCCTTTTCCAAATTATTCTACCACCATTAACATAAGTCAAATCTCGTCCTCCTTCACCCAAGATAACCATAGGTCAAGTTTGACTTTTATTTTTTTAGGTAGTTTACTTGATATAATATTCATATATCATACACATCCATAGTTATATCACTTTTTCAAAGTTACATATGTATCATCACAATCAGTTCTAATGCGCCCTCCCTCCGCCCGCATTCATTGTTTGTTCCCCAATTCCCCTTACTTCCCCCACCTCCTCTCCATACAGATAAACCATCACATCAGCTATAGTCTCTATGCATCCCCTCCTTCTGTACTTCATAAAGTGGGAAACCTAACAGAAACAGTAAAAAACAAAACCAAAATGAAACAGAAAGAACAATAAAGATAAAAACAAAAAGAAGGAAGGAAAGACCACAAAAATGCCAGAGAAGCAATTTCTGTCACGGAACAAGTGAGAAAGACTTAAGCCTAGAGCAAACTCAGGTTGGGTCAAGAGGGAGGTCAACTGACCAAGTACCATATTATGCCATGGTTCCATCCACCACCATCAAGTTTACAATCGTCTCGGTCTAACAGTGACGCTGTTTGGGTCCCCTGATGCCTGTGGCTAAAGGGGGTCTGCCAGAGGCTTTATCCGACTAGGGGCAGGCTCTGCAGATGATTTTGGGCTCCCACTACCATCCTCCATACCTTCTCCAAGTAGGGTGCTCACAATTTAAGCTCTGATACTTTCCCTTCATATTTGGATTGTATTATCATCATCTCTGGATCACACAGGTTGGTGTGCTTCTTGGATGTGGACTTAGGTGACACCACTTGCTTGAATACAAGCCTGTAAGACTCCAGACACTATTTCAATTGATAGCCAGGCACCATCTACTTTCTTCACACTTAGCCATAGCACCCTATCTTCCGTTATTTCTTCATGAAGGTGAATATTGAGCAGGGCCATGTCATAACACCTAATTGTTCTTGGATTGGGGCTAGAGTTAAGTGGAAGCCCAGAATCCAAATGATTGTCCACGGGTTGTGAACGATTCTGGTTTACTTTGTCAGTCATATTATGATAGAAACAAAAATAAACAACACTCCCCCAAATCAAAAGGAGCAACAACAAAAAAACAGTCAATTATCCCCTTGTGGTATAAGGCGATTGTATTGCTAACATCAATAATTTATCCAATGGCATAGAATTTAAGGTACTGTTGATAAGAGGAGTTTATGCAAGTATAGTCCAACTGTGAGCTGCAATCCATGAGTTGTTGCTTTGTACAGATTTATTTCTTATTTGATTGAGCTCTGATTACATTGAGATTGGTGCTAGGGGAAAATTTCCTGTACCATTTCTTACAAGGGCAGACCCTTGCCAATCAGATTAATGTCTGTCATATTAATGCTAGGGGAGCATTAAGGTACTACATACGTGCTCATCCTAGGACCCCTTTCATTGGACACCCATTAAGCCAGGGGTCTAATCCGAGGTCCAACGACCACCATTTCCACAGTCTCGGGGTGGTCATCTTTTGCTTCCTCTCCCATCAGAGTTTCAGTCCCAAGTCAAGGAGTACAGGTAGTTTTGAGGTAGGGCCGTGAGTTAGTTAATTGTGCCAGCCTGGCCGATAATCACATGTGGGTCTGGTTGAAAGGTGGAGGGATAAATGGGTGGTGAAGCCTCGCCTTTCTAGTTCTCAGGTCTCTTGTTTTGTGATGGTTGCACCGGGTGCAGCTGCCTTAGCAGTTCCCTGCTTCAGCTTGCAAGATTGACTTCCTACAAGACATCCCCAAGGAGAAGGAAGCTACATGGACCTATCCCAATGCAGCCCTGGGTGCTGGAGCAGCCGTGTGGAGACCCCTGCTAGCGCTGAGATGCTTGTTCGTTCACTGACTCAGCTTTCCTCCTGCAGTCGGCATCATCGCCTCTGTTTTGTGAGGTGGAGGACTTTGTGGACTGGTGTTGGGTTCATGGGTTAATGTTGGACTTGTGGGCTTGGGCAGCGTTGGGTTGGGATGTTTTCGCGATGCACCTTTTCTTTACATAAAACTCTCTTATACATGAGTTGCTGTGGATCTGTTTCTCCAAAGTACCAAGACTAATACAGGCCGTTTCCTCAGTTGAGCTTTCATGTTGAGTCCTTCTGGTGTGGCCCTTGGGGGGGATGCCATGTTCCCTGCAAGGCCATCATCTAAACCCATCGTGGTGCTAAGTCCATGGTCTGGTTTAGCAAGGGTTGGATAGAAATAAGTGTCTACCCAGAAACATAAAACTGGGTTTATTGTCCCCTTAGCATCCCTACAACTGTTGTTTAGCATCCCTTCCGATGTGAGGTGGCTCCTCCCCATTTATACGCCATAGCCCCAACAGAATTATCAGTGTCTTCTCTGGAATGTAGATGCTCCCTCCCCTGGTCTTCATTGATTCCCCAGTAAGGTTCTCCTCTCCTTCCTGTGAGGGCCTGTGGGTTTGATTTGTTGCAGCCTTGTCTCAACGTTGCATAACATCAAGTGGATGGTCTCCCTTTACCCCTTCTTGAAGGAGTAACCTTAGCCAAAGGGAGCTCTCCTCTTTCGAGGTGGCTCCGAGTAAGTGCACATAAGGGGGGTGATGTATGGTTCATGGCCGGTAGGCGGGCATTCTACCCCTTTATTTGGGAATTGGTCTCTAAGATTTGTTTGTGTTTCTCCTTATAGTAGCGGACTCATACAATATTTACCATTTTGGGACTGACTAACTTCACTCAACATAATGGCTGCCTGCTCCTTCCATGCCATGCGGTTTTTCATGCAGTGTTTCATCGCTGTTTGTTTGAATCATTTTATTGGGGATTCGTACAACTCTTAGCACAATCCATCCATCCATTGTGTCAAGCACATTTGTACATTCGTTGCTATCATCATTCTCAAAATATTTCCTTTCTACTTGAGCCCTTGGTATCAGTTCCTTATTTTTCCCTTCCCTCCCCACCTTCATGAACCCTTGATAATTTATAAATTATTATTTTGTCATGTCTTACACTGTCCGACATCTCCCTTCACCCACTTTTCTGTGGTCCACCCCCCAGGGAGGGGGTTATATGTAGATCCTTGTGATTGGTTCCCTCTTTCTACCCCACCTTCCCTCCACCCTCCCAGTATCGCCACTCTCACCACTGGTACTGAGGGGTTCATCTGTCCTGGATTCCCTGTGCTTCCAGTTCTTGTCTGTACTAGTGTACATGTTCTGGTCTAGCCGATTTGTAAGGTAGAATTGGGATCATGATAGTGGGGGGGAGGTAGGAAACATTAAAGAACTAGAGGAAAGTTGTATGTTTCATTGTTACTATACTGTACCCTGACTGGCTCGTCTCCTCCCCACCACCCTTCTGTAAGGGGATGTTCAATTGCCTACAGATGGGATTTGGGTCTCCACTCCACACTCCCCTTCATTCACAATATGATTCTTTTGTTCTTTGATGCCTGATAACTGATCCCATTGACAGCTCCTGATCACACAGGTTGGTGTGTTTCTTCCATGTGGGCTTTGTTGCTTCTTGGCTAGATTGTTGCTTGTTTATCTTCAAGCCTTTAAGACCCCAGACCCCTATCTCTTTTGATAGCCGGGCACCATCAGCTTTCTTCACCACATTTGCTTATGTACCTGCTTTTTCTTCAGCGATCCTGTTGGAAAGGTGAGCATCATGGAATGCCAGGTTAATAGAACAAAGTGTTCTTGTATTGAGGGAGTACTTGAGTGGAGGCCCAATGTCCATCTGCTACCTTAATACTAAACCTATAAATATATGCACATAGATCCATTTCATCATCATATATAAATATATTTGCATATGTACATGCCTTTATATAGACCTCTATAAATGCCCTTTGCCTCCTAGTTCTTTCCTCTATTTCCTTTTACTTTCCTCTTGTCCCACCATCATGCTTAGCCTTCGTTTGGGTTTCAGTAATTCCTCTTGGTTACTTTGCCCTTGATAAATCCCTACTGGGCCTCCTACACCGTCCACACCAGGGGTCTTCAAACTATGGCCTGCGGTCCACATGAGGCCCCCTGAAGGATATTTATCGCTCCGCTGGTTGTTTTTGCCGCCGCTGCCTGTCCTGCTTAGCAGCCGACTCGTCCAGTGTGCATAGGAATTTGTTCATAGTTTTTTTTTAAAACTATAGTCCGGCCCTCCAACAGTTGAGAGACAATGAACTGGCCCCCAGTTTAAAGAGTTTGAGGACCCCTGATCCATACCATTAATTTTGGATCACTTGTTGTTCCCTTGTCCCTGGGTTTGTTAACACCCACTTCCTTTCCCCTGCTCCCACGTCCCCCTGGAACCATTGGTCCCGTTGTTTTCTCCTCCAGATTGTTTATCCCACCTATCTTATCTAGATAGACCTGCAGAGATAATAATATGCACAAAAAACAAGACAGATCAAAACAAAGCAACAAAAGAAAACAAAACAAAACCAACTACCAAAAAAAAAAGAAAAGCCTGTAAATAGTTCGAGGTCTGTTTGTTGACCTTTAGGAGTGTTTTCCAGCCGAATCTGATGGGGTGCTATGCCCTGGCCCAAAAGTCTATTTTTGGTACTCCCTCCGGACTTCCTTGTTCTGCTCCCCTTGTTGTTCTGTTGCATGCCCTTAGTGTTTTTAAGGGGCAAGTACTATTCCATTGTGTGTATGTACCATAGTTTCTTTATCCACTCTTCCACTGTTGAGCTTTGAGCTGCTTCCAGTTTCTTGCTATTGTGAATCGTGCTGCTATAAACATGTGAGAGCAAAGATCCACTCGTGCTGTGTCTATTATTTCTTTGGGTGTATGCCTAATAGTGGGCATGGATCGCACGGGATTTCAATTCCCCATTGCTTTAAGTATCGCCATATCACTTTCCAAAGCGGTTGTATGTATTTACAAGTCCACCAACAGTGTGTACATGAGTTCCATTCTCTCCAGCCTCTCCAGCATTTGTTTCCTGCTTTTGTTTGTTTGTTTTTTTTAAAGAATCGGGCCAGCATTGTGGGTGCAAAGTGGCATATATCTCATTGTGGTTTTCATTTATGTCTCCCGGATGGCTATTGATCATGGGCATTTACTCATGGGTTTGCTTGGGTGAGACGATCTTTTCCCTACTCCTCAGAAAACTCTAGGACTGTGGCCGGCCTTTGCTATTAGGCTTTAAGCTAGTTTCAAGACCCTGTGGGACCCTCTGGTGTGGTGGGGCACTGCAGGGGAACGGATTACAGACTTGATGCCCAGGGGCTTGAGGGTCATGGAGAGCTGGCAGTCGGAAAGATTGTGACACATGAGCTCAGAACTCAAGTCCATGCGAATGAAGTGGCATGTCATTTGTGGGAGGACTTCTGACTTTATGTTGTACGTAACAAGCTGGTGCCTGGTGACACAGGTCAGTGGTTAGGACCTAGCAGCCACTCTGGGAGACAGACGTGGCTCCCTGCTTCCACGTCAGTGACACTGATAGCCTTGGACACCCACTGTGGCAATTCTACTGTCTAAGAGAGCCGCTGTGAGTTGACATTGACTTGCTGGCAGGGAGTTTTTGGTATATAATCAATTCAAATACCTCATAGCATGGAACGTTAGTTTTATTTTGAAAAATGCCTCATAGCTAAAACTAAAAGCGTGTTATTGTTAAAATGTGATTTTAATATAATCTATGTAAATCTGTGGGAAACAGCACTGGGAAGAGAGTGTATGTGGACACACTCAACATTCATACGTTAAGGAGTCCGGGACTCCCGTGGAGGGAACCTTCACATTGGGGGTTGGAGATGCGTCCCATTCACATTCTCCTAGTAAAAGTTATTCCCCACGATGTCCCCTGTAATAATGCCAATTTTAAGGTGCTACTTGCAAGCACAGGGTTGCTACTATATAAGCTTGAAGGTCAAATCCTTGAAGGCTATTTGCTTGAGATTGTCTGCCACCAAAAGCAATCAGACCCTATTGTCGCTCCCACCCTAAGTAGGGTCTACTGCCTTATGATAAGGATCATAGATTGTTCCCCTGGAGCAGAGCTCAGAGACACCCAAGGTCAAGCCAGCTCAGAGACAACTAAGGTTAAGCTGTCATCTTAACTCTAGAGCCTTCCCATCTTGTTACATATGTACCTTCCCGTCACATGTATGCCTCTAGTACCTCCCCTTCCTATTTCATGCATACCCCTAGCTCGTCCCCTCCTGTTATGTGTATGCCTCTAATACAACCCCTTCCTGTTACGTCTGTGCTTACCGTGGCTTGCATGCCTGAGATGACATAAGTGCCTAAGAGCATGCATTATGGTCTCAATCTGGTTCTTGTCGCCACTGGAAGAGGTGAGCCCTTGCATGCCGTGTCTCATGTCTCTTTAATGCTACCCCTCAATCACACAACTGCCCCCTAAGGGCCCATCCGGATGTGGGCTGCACCTCACAGAAATCTAGTTTCTTAGCTATGTATAACTTATTATCTCATTAGCAGGAGAAACCACAGGGAATCCTCAAAGAACAATTACTCCAATTGTCTAATTATGAACAAATTTAAGAAGAGTTTCTTGGTCCTAAATATTGTGGATACACTTGGCTAGATTGTATGAACACATAATTTGTGATAATGAATCCCATCAAATTGCAATTGCGGTAAAAGAAGTTTTGAAGAATAAGATGAGCCACATAATTGCTTGGCATACAAAGAAAATGTGTACTACGAATCATTAACAGGTAAGCCATTGCTTATTGTAAAATTATGATTAAATCTGACTAAAACATGCACATATAAAGCTTACATAGTTTTCATGACAAACATTTATGAATAATTTTTAATCTCACTGTCTCTCTGGATGATTTACTGCTACAAAGTAATTAATTGCTACTTAGAACCCTGCATATTAAACAGTCCCTGGCAGTGATCCGGGCTTTGGTGGTGGTGGTGTTCCCTCTACAGAGTTCTGTGGTTGCAACTGGCAACCACGGAGTCACTTCTGACTCAGGAGGATCCACGGGTTACCAGTGATAAACACCAGAGGCATCTCTGGCTGTGCCTGTGAGTTGATAATCAATGAGCAGATACCTAATAACAACAAAAGTGAGAAACGGAAGCAGATCGCCCGGCTTTTTCTTCTGTGATAATACCGCAGGCAGGGTTCAAACACCAGTCTTTAGGCAAAGCACTAGTGCACTGTAAGCACCCTCAAGGGGGCCTGGTGGCACTGTGACGAAGCAAACGTGGTTGCTAACCCGAAAGCCAGCCGTTCAAACCACCCACCCACTCCATAGGAGAAAGACGCGGGGCAGTCTGCTGCAGGCAAGGTGACAGTCTTTGGAAACTCTCTAGGCCTGTCCTCTCTCTAGGGGGTGGCCACAACTGGGGACTGACTCAATGGCCATAGGTACATAGGAGCCTTCATTACTTTATATTTGTTCATTACTCTAAGAAGCATTTTCTGAAAATCTATGAAGTACAGTGCTAGGACTTCAGAGTCCATCTCTGACTACAGGGAGTACACAGTATAAAGCAGATCTGCCCACAGCTTTCTCGTCTGTCCACAGCGCGGCTGCTCGTTTGGCACTCACACCTTGTGGTTAGCAGCTCATACGTAGACCACGACGCCACAAAAATCATAACCCATAATATTAAAAATGTGTAAGCTGGACTTTATCACAATTAAAAACGTTTGCTCCGGGAAGAGGGTGAAAAACAATCTACAGGCCAGGGGAAATATTTGAAAATCACATACCTGACACAGAACTAGTATCTAGACTCTGTAAAGGATTTTCAAAACTGAAACAGTGAAAACCAAAACACCAACATATCCATTACCGCTAGAAACTAGAAGCAACTGGGAGTCCTGCAGCGGGTGAATGGTTAAACCAACTGCTGTCTGTCTATGCCCAGGCACGACTCAGCAAAAAAACCTAGATGAAACACCAGAGAATTATGCCGAGTGAGAAAGCCAATCCCCAAAGTTACATATTGTAAAACTCCAAATATTTAACATCCTTGAAATGACAAACCTATGGAAATGGAGCACCAGTTTGTGGCTGCCAGGGAACAGAGATGGGGTGGTGTGGGGTGACTGAGGCTAGATTGGTCCTGGCAAATGTACAAGTTCTGTGTCTGAATGTATCAACATTAATATCCAGGCTGGGATATAGCTTTACCATTTTGTGGCATGTGACCAGTGCACAGGCCTGGGTCAAGGGGACATGGGATGTCTTGGTATTACTTATCACAACTACACAGGTGCCAGGAGAAGCCAGCCCCTAGCACATCATTATGGGTTCGGTAGGCCCAACTGTACAGCGATAATAATTAAGGATTATAGTAAAGTTATAGAGAGCATGAGAGATAGAAGAGAAATATAGAAATAAATGGAGTCAGACACAATTCATGGTATCATGCTCACCTCAGCCCCGCTTGGTGGTCCACGTGGAGGGAGAAAGACTCTTTAATGCTCCCAAAGCTTTTATATTCTCTGGGGACGAGCAAGCCCCCTAATTACAGGTGAAGACATACGTCACAGGAAAGGGTTGTGCAATAGGTATTACATTAATGGGAGGGGGTGATCTAGGGGTGTTCACGCAATAGGAAGAGGAGGGATTGGGGGTATACATGCGGCAAGATGGGCGGGTCCTAGATACAGGATGGCAGCCTAACTTTGGATATCACAGAGCCGGTTTGACTTATTCCTGGCTCAACTGATAAAGACCATTTATCAGTAGGATGTGAACTACTCCTACTGGAGCCTGTCCATTGTCCCCAGCAGCAGGGAGTGGGGAGACACTATGTCCCCTATGGTGTGGGGAGATAGCGGTCTGGCAGCAGGGAGGATATTTGTGAGCTGACCTCTGCCCACACATAGGAATTGATAGTACACAGAGATCATCTATGCTTTAGTACTGAATTCCTTGAATCATTCAAAAAAAAAAAGCTGTTGTCATTAGGCCAACTGTGAGGATCTCAGTAGAACAGGGCCCTGGTTTTTCCCTCTACTTGATTGTCCCACTGTGGTGAAAAGATGCACACCAAAACATACGCCAACAATTCCCGTACCCATGTCTTTCTTGACAGCACAATGCAGATTACATCCTCCCCGTTGTACAGCCATCACTGAAATCTTTCCCCAAAGTATTCCAGTATCCTCCGGGGGCACGCACCACCTCTCCCCAGGCAAAACTTTCCCCTCCCTCCCATCCCTGGCACCTGTTAATGGCCGTTGATCTAAGGATTTGCTGATCTCAGTAAGTGAGACCACACAGTAGTTGTCTTTGTGCTACTGATGCAGTGCACACAGCACAGTGTCTTCGGGTTCATCGGACGGGTTTTCAGTAGTTGTGATCTGCCAGGAGTAGATCTCCAGGCTGTCTGCTGAGGGTGGACTTGAAGCGTCACCTTTTCAGTTAATGGCCGAGTGCTTAACAGTGTGTGCCACTCAAGGGTCCCAAAATTCATGGTTCATTTCACTGCCACCGAGTCGATGGCGACTCATGGAGACCCTACAGGACACGGTAGTACTGCCCGCCCCTGTGGGCTTCTGAGACGGTTAACTTTTGTTTTTTAATCATTTTATCAGGGACTCATATAGCTCTTATCACAATCCATACATACAAATGTCACATTTGTGCATTTGTTGATATCATTTTCAAAACATTTTCTTTCTACTCGAGCCCTTGGTATCGGCTCCTCATTTTTCCCCTCCCTCATGAATCTTGATAATTTATAAATTGTTATTTTTTCATGTCTTACACTGACCGATGTCTCCTTTCACCTACTTTTCTGTTGTCCGTCCCCAGGGGGTTATATGTAGATCACTGTGGTCTGTTCACCCTCTCTCCTCCCACCTTCCCCTTACTTTCCTGGTATCGCTACTCTCGTTATTGGTCCTGAGGGGTTCATCTGTCCTGGATTCCTTGTGTTTCCAGCTCTTATCTGTACCCGTGTACATGCTCTGGTCTAGCCGGATTTGTAAGGTAGAATTAGGGTCATGATAGTGGGGTGGAGGAAGCATTAAAGAACTAGAGGAAAGCTGTATGTTTCATTGGTGCTATACTGCACCCTGACTGGCTCATCTTTTCCTTGTGACCCTTCTCTAAGGGAATGTCCAATTGTCTAGAAATGGGCTTTGGGGCTCCACTCCGCACTCCCCCTCATTCACACTGATATGATTTTTTTTGTTCTGGGTCTTTGATGCCTGATCCCTGATCCCATCGACACCTCATGATCACACAATCACACAGGCTGGTGTGCTTCTTCCATGTGGGCTTTGTTGCTTCTCAGCTAGATGGCCACTTGTTTATTTTCAAGCCTTTAAGACCCCGGACATTATCTCTTTTGATAGCTGGGCACCATCACCTTTCTTTACCACGTTTGCTTATGCACCCATTTTGTCTTCAGGGATCATGTTGGGAAGCTAAGCATCACGGAATTCCAGGTTATTAGACCAAAGTGTTCTTGTGCTGAGGGAGTACTTGAGTAGAGGCCCAATGTTGAGACAGCAACTCTTTCTAGGAGTAGAAAGCCTTGTCTTTCTCCTGAGGAGCAGCTGGTGGTTTCAAACTGCTGACCTTGCAGTGAGAGTAACCTAATGCTTTGGTCACTTGAGAAGAATGGCTTCCTTCAGAGGCCTGGGGCAAGGAGAACTACGCTTTGCAGTGACAATGAAGGTGCAGCCCGGAACCTCAGGGGTCGGCCTACCTCTCCTGTGCCTTGCAGTGCACGCCTTGTTTCCTGCTCTTGCATATTAAGAGTCTAAAATAAGGAAACAGAAAATGTCTCACAGTGGAAAATAGCCCCCGTGTGCGGGGCATGGGAGGCTCTGGCCTATGGAACAGGAGAGCCAGAGATCTCTTGCAGAGCATAAGTCAGTGCTTTTTTGCTTTCACAAATGCCAACTCTTGTACCAAAGGTTATAAAACAAAGCACAATCATAAATGCAAGCACTTTGGAGCATTTCACATAACTAATTTTCTCTCATATTGAAAAGCACCGTGGGGCCTGAACTATACACACTGAAGAATTAAAATCCCATCAAAAATCCCACATAGCACAAAATTCCTAGAAGAGTCGATTAATGAAAAGCTTTAGTTGATGGCTGCATTCAGAATACGTTCTTCCTTTTCCAGGATGGCCCTAAGGCAGTATGCAATCAGCTGAACGGGGAGGTGGTGAGGTCTGAGAGACTGTTAGACTTGCCACCGGAAGGCCTGAGAGTAAGTCTGACTTGGCTCCAATTGCAACTCCATCTCGCTCTTTCAATAGAATTAGATAAGCCGATTCTAAAGTCTGTGTGGAAAATAAACAGGTAAGAAGAGCCAGAGACACTTTGAACTAGAGGAACAAGACCTCTCGGATCTGAAACCAAAGAGCCCAGTGATCAACATAACACAGCCTCTGCTCGGGATAACAGACAGAGCGGCCGACAGCACGGGATAAAGGGCAGAAAAGACGAGGGTGTTTTCAGGCACAAAACACTTGATAAGGTGCCCCCTTTCCCCCACCCAATGTCAGGGAGGGGAGCCTGCAGTACTCACCAGTGCCACCCGACCCCTGGGGGGCATGGGGAAGCTGCCCAGCCACACTGAAAGCCATGGCAACATGACTAGTTTTGACCAGATGAGAACTCTGAGTTATCTGCTGATTCCAAGTCACACGGTAAAGTTGGTGATACTGTCGTTTTTATAAGCCAGGTGGTGGGTAAATAGTTAATGGTGTGTTTCTCTTTCTACCTTTTAATAGCTGCTCTTAGATTGCAAAACGAAAGCACAAAAGATACAAACAAATATACTGCCCCTACCGACCTTTTCTCTCCACCATGTGAAGCGAAGCCATGGGCATCCCAGCCTCCCCCTCACCTCCTTGCCCTCACTAAAGAAAAGATATTCCGGAATAAAACACAAAGAACATGACATATATATATACATATATGATACACACACACACACACACACTGTGCTGGGGAAAATGCTGTCTTTGGAAATCCAGTAGAGTTGTAAACACCGTTTTTTTAAGACAAGAGCGTCTACTTGATAAATTACTAATAAGTGTCACTGGAACGGATCCATTTTTCCTCTCAGGAAAGGATGGTTTTGGAGGGAAAGTTTTCATGTTTTTATGACTATGATCACTTTTGTTTTTAATAGCTATAAACTGCAAACCAAAATAAGGGAGAAGTGCTGAAGTGGAGATTATTCAAGTTGATTCTCAGAGCAGCTTGTGAAGAAGGACTCGATGAACTCGTTTTCGGCGACAGCACGTGAGCTGCACAGTGACGTGGTTACCTAACGAGCTAACGGAAACACCGTGAGGCCTGCACGAGCCAGCACCTGCGTGAGGTCAGAGAAACGCAGAAACCCAAACTCGCTGCCATGCAGTCCAGGACGACACACCGCGACCTGACAGGACAGGGTAAAACGGCCCCTGTGAGTCTCCAAGACCACCACTCCTTGCGGGAGTAGAAAGCCCCATCTTTCTCTCCTATTTTCCATTAACGACAGAGAAAACGCTCTCTGCCACGGTGACAAACTTGAGACCCAGAAGCCTGTGGCGTTCGGGCTCTCGCAGGCTTCACTGCGGCGCAGACTGTGAAGAACACAACCTGGAAGGCGAGCGGCTGATCAGTACGAATAGAGCACGGCCTCCCCTCATCATCTGCACGTTGGTGTCAATCCTGTTTAAGCAAAACAGTATCACCAACGAGCTACAAACAGTTCCACTCACAATATTTTACAGGGAATACTTTCTAGAATTTCATGCCAGCGATGTGCTCTGTTAACCTTTGGAGACTGTACACACTGCAGGAGATCTAGCAGGCAGGGCCCAGCAAGTCAGACTCCCGCACTCCCCTCAGCAAACACGGTTCTTTGGGAGAGATGCAAATTAAATTATCCAAATTGGCATAGCAAGGCTCTATTCATCATGTTCCCTATTAAGTGGAAAATATTGATTTGAAGGGGAATCTACTGAGCCAGCAGAGGGAAAATGGATCAAGGAGGACTGGCAGAAAGGACACACGGAGCAGATACCTCCCGGATGTACTGGCCACTCTGCTGGGTTTTTCTCTTTAACATCAGGGCTGTGTGTTGGTCTTCACGAGAGTCCCTGGTGGGTGCAAATGGTGACACATTCTGCTGTTATTACCAAAAGGCTGCAGGTTCAAGGCTACCCAGAGGTGTCTTGGAAGCAAGGTGGGAGATCTAAGGAAACTCAGCCCCGGGGATCCCCTGGAGCTTCGTTCTGCGACACGAGAGTGGTCCCTGGGAGTTGGGAATGGGCTTGACAGCAGCTAGCGTGGTTGGTTTTTATTAGGGGAAACACATAGACTTGTATCAATTATTACAAATTTATCCTTTTTCCTAAAATGTGCTAGCCAGATGGCAACTAGCCCAAATGTAAACAGGGCACTGTTACTAGCCAAGGCAAGAGTAAAAAAAATAAGAAAAACCCAAACTCACAGCTATCGAGTCGATTCTGACTCACGGTGACCCTACAGGGCAGGACAGAACTGTCCCTGTGGATTTCTAAGATTCTAACTCTTACAGGTACAGAAAACCTCATTTTTCTCCCATGAGCTGCTGGTGGTTTTGAACTGCTGACTTTGTGGTTGGCAGCCCAAAGTATAACCCACTAAGCTCCCAGGGCTCCAATAGAGAGTGCAAACAGCAGAGCCCTGCAGAATTCAGTTGTGGGTGTTCCTTTACCCAGAAGGCTGGACACCTGCAGTCACCGGCAAGCAGCAGGGCAAGCAGCCTCAGGTATAAGGAAGGTGGGGGGAAAGCTAGGCCAAGACAAAAGACTCTAATTTCCCACATGTTTTATTAACACACCTTGAATGTTTTATTAACTCACCTTGAAACTCACCTTGAATTAACACCACCTCCAATCACCAGCATCTGCGATTTAAAGTGACCATGAGAAGACCCAGAAAGCACCTGACCCCAAACAGGGTTGCTCTTGGCAAAAGGGCTGAAGCAGCTCCCCAACATTGGGCCTCCAGCAGAGGGGAGAGCTGCGGGGCTTGTGGTGGGCAAGGCTCCGTGTGGCCTACAGACTCCCTCCCCCCTGCACGGGCTCCGCTAGGGCTGACTGGACACTTGCTCTCTGCACAGTGAGCACGCTCTCGGTGGGCCACCCAGCTGCAGTGTGGACCCACTCACCACATAGTCACAGCTCGAAAGACCATGTCACTTTCTGGGACATTTACTGGCTTTCCCTGAAACTAGCTAAACTTGACCAAATACTGATTTGCCTCTAAGTCAGAAACATTTGTGGATAAAATAGCCTTACATTGGCTACTAGGCTTGATCTGCTGCACATTAGGCCGTGGTTAATATCCTCCCCGTGGATTCCGACACATGGTGAGCATGCAGGGCAGAGCATGCTCTGAGGGGCTTCCAAGGCTGCATAATTTGATGGGTGCACAGTGACTCAACTTGTCAGAGGAGTGGCTGGGAGACTGGAACCACTGACCTTTGGGCTGGCAGTCCACTGCTTAGTTCACTGCACCACCACAGTCCTTTATCCTCCTCTTGTCCTACTGCCACTGAGACCATTTCAACGCACAGAGACACTCTGGGCCAGAGTGAACGGCTTCACAGGAGTTCTAAGACTGTAAGTCGTCACAGGAGTGGACCGTCCCACCGTTCTATCTCAGAGCAGGTGGGTTGAACGCACCGATTTTGTAGTTAGAGGCCCAACACTGGGCCACTGGGGCTGTTATTAAAATAACTACAACAACAAAAACAACCCCATGCCATCGAGTCCATGCTGACTCAGAGGAAGGCCTGTGGGTCTCCAAGACTGTTCACTGTTTACAGAAGTAGAAAGCCCAGTCTTTCTTCTGTGGAGGGGCTGGTAGTTTAGAACTGCCGACCATGAGGATCGCAGCGCAATTCGTAACCACTCTACCACCAGGGCTCCCTGAGACAGGGTTAAGGAGGGTGAAGATCTTTTCAGGAGCAGACAGCCCCATCTTTCTCCGTTGGGGCAGTTGATGGGTTTGAACCACTGATCTTGTGGTTAGCAGCCCAACACTTACCCAACAGCACTGCTGGGTCTCTTTTCCTCCTCTTATCCCTGCCCAGAATGGAGTCCATTCTCAATTGCCATACTCCAGGCCTCTTTCCCTCCACGCTGACCTGACAGTGAGCAGACTGGGAGTGGGACTCAGGGCAAGGGGCTTGCTGTCAGTCTGGCTGTGGGTGGGACATTCTTGTTTCTCCTCCCCCGCTGTGAGCACCAGCAGTGCCTGCTGTGCAGCGCGTCCTGACTGACAGACCTCACTGCTCTCACGGTAGAAAGCAGTGTCTAGCATGGACGGATGGCAGCTTGGGTCAGCACACCTCAGTCATCAAAGGGACACTTGGACTTTTTAAAACTTTCAAGAGGCCTTGTCAATTATTGCTATCGACTGCACACCTCCTCTGACTGCCGAACGCGACAATGACTTGAAGCACTCCTGCAAAGACCGTCAGTTGGCCTGCATCTGAATGTGAACAAAATGACATTCCTAGCAACTAGATCCATAGGCAACATCATGATACTGGAAGAAGAAATTGAAGTTGTCAAGACTCGCATTCTACTTGGCTCAACAGTCAACATGCAGAGAAGCAGTGGTCAAGAAATCAATGTACTGTGTTGGTGAATCTGCTGCAAGAGATGGATCTCTTTCAGGTTCTAGAGACCAAATGTTTTCCTCAGAATGTACTGCCCTCTGCTCCCTGCTGACTCACAGCGACCCTACAGGGCAGAGTAGAACCGCCCCGGTGGGCTTCCGAGGCTCTGTACAGCTTTATGGGAGTAGAAACTTCATCTTTCTCCTGAGGAGTAGCTGATGATTTCGAACTGCTGACCTTGTGGTTAGCCATCCACTGTGTAACCCACTATGCTACATAGGCTCAAGTCAGTTCCAACTCATAGTAACCTTTCGTACAGTACACTGAAATACTACCTGATCCTGTGCCATCCACAGTGTGTTATGTTTCAGCCCATCATTGTCACCACTGGGTTGGTCCATCTCAAGAGTGTTCCTCTAGTGCCCTCCCTTCACCCCACCACACACCCCTGGCAGGGTAGGCCCCTGGGGTAGGCCATTTGGGCTAGTTTCCTGGAGAGGGGAGGTTGCCCTCCTTGGAAAACGTACATCAGCTCTCAGCAGGGGGTGAGGGCAGGGGTGGGGCCCTCTGGTTGCACTGTTGCAGCTGTCTCCCGTAAGGTCACCAGGGACACGTCGAAGCTGGAGTCTCTCCGGAGGCAGCTCAAGCTCAGCATGTTTCAGATGTGCCAGATCATTTAAGCTTCCTCAGAAGACGAATGTTTGGGGGGGCTCTTTGGGTTGTGTTTTGTTGTATTCTCTTTTAATAAATCATTTTATTGGGGGCTCATACAACTCTTATCACAATCCATATATCCATCCATTGTGTCAAGCACATTTGTACATTCGTTGCCCTCATCATTCTTAACACATTTACTCTCCACGTAAGCCGCTGGCATCAGCTCATTTCCCCCTTCCCTCCCCGCTGCCCCCTCCCTCATGAACCCTTGATACTTTATAAATTATTATTTTGTCATATCTTATATTGTCTGACATCTCCCTTCATCCACTTTTCTGTTGTCTGTCCTCCAATCTGTTGTCTGTCCTCCAATCTGTAGATTCCTGTAATCGGTTCCCCCTTTTTACCCCACTCTCCCTCCACCCTCCCAGTATCTCCACTCACACCACTGGTCCTGAAGGGATCATCCACCCTGGATTCCCTGTGTTTCCAGTTCCCATCTGTAACCTGTGTACATCCTCTGGTTTAGCCGAATTTGTAAGGCAGAATTGGGATCATGGAGTTGGGGAGATGAAGCATTTAGGACATTTAGGAACTACAGGAAAGTTGTATGTTTCATCGTTGATACCCTGCACCCTGACTGGCTCGTCTCCTCCCCACGACCCTTCCATAAGGAGAGGTCCAGTTGTCTAGAGATGGGCTTTGGATCCCCACCCCGCACTCCCCATTATTTACAATGTGTTTTGTTGTATTCTAAGGTAACTTTTTACAGTGTTAATGAATTAGTATTTAGGTTTGATTTTGATCTAAACCTAGATCAAAAGAGAATCGTTTCCAAAAACATAGTGTAGACATGCCACTCCAGTGCCTTAGGCTGTCCCAGGGTTCTGGAACTGCTTGAGTTGTGACATCAAGGGGTCCCCGTTGTGTCCAGGTTACACCAGATCCCTCTATCCCTGCTGGTGCCTTCTGCTTCTTGGCAGAGTGCCAGGATGGCCAGCAGAAAGGCCAGATGCCCACGGTGCTGTCTTGAGCGGGTGGCAGGAACATTCACCCTGCCCTGGGAGACAAGGATCAGGAGTTTCTGGGGTACCCTCGCCGACCTCAACTCTCCCCACTCTTTTGGCCCTGCAGCTTGAGTCCCTCACTGGGCCCAAGGCTGGGGGAGCAAGCTGGGGGCAGGGCGGGGCGGGCACTCAAGGTTTCTCCCACTGCTGTGGGGTTGGAATGTTCCAAAATATCTTGGATTGCTATCGTTGACTTCCTTGGGAAGGCCAGCTGAGGACACTGGAGGGTCAGGGTCTAGCCTGTGGACCACTGGGTCCCATTCCTTGACCACAGCCTTCATATTCCCTGGGGGCCGCAGCCTCCGCCTTGTTCTGCCCTACCACTGACCACAGACCACCCTTCTGCAGAAGCTCCCTATCATCAGCCGTGCAGCCTCCCCACCCATTCTCCAGTGCACCGAGAGTCTTGCAATACTGGGTGGCTAGGAAGCTTAGAGAAGGCAAGGGATCATGCCTGCTGCAGGGGTGAGTCAGAGACTACCAGAGGGGCGAGTGGCTCTGAAGAGACTTGTGGGTGGGCTGGAGGATACAAAGGGGACTCAATGAAGCTTTGGCACTGTTGGGGGCAGGGAAGGCATGTGGAAGGTACATGCTGCCCCAGACAGAACCAGGGGAGGCTGGCCCTCCATGCGTCCAAGGGTCCCCCTGGAGAAGAGACGGCCAAGCATGGGGCCTTTACCTAGGTCCCAGAATGGGGAATCAGTTGTTCAAGAGACCCTCCTGCCAGGGATGAGGATCTTCAATCCAGGGTCTCCTCCTGGGAACCTAGGACTCCACCTACTGGGAGTGACAGAGTCGCAGGCCACCAGCTGCCTCCTTGTCTCTGTGATGGTGTGGGAGCCCCTCTGCCGTAGTGAAACCCTCCTGGTGGTGTTCACCAGTGCAGGCAATGAAAGACTGGCTGCTTAATCCAGAAACCACTCCTTGAGGAGGACAGCTCCTATGTCCCCTGTGCACAACACTTGGCCCCTGCAGGGGCCTGGAAGGCAGATGGCTTGCCCTGGAAGCTGGTGCTCTAGGGAAAGGGGCTGGATGAGTCAGAGGAACAGTCTTGCTCTCACTGTAGGACGTGTCAGTATCCTATTTCAAAGAAAAGATGAGTTCCAGGAAGCACTGGCTGGTTTATAAACAGAAAGGAAAGAGAACCACAGCCTCAAATCAGGGCCCCCAAAGGGCTAGGGAAACAAAGAGCTTCAAACAAAGATCTTGGGCACCTAAACTTCAGACCCAGAGCAGCCACTGCCAAAGTGGCCGTGTGCAACAGAGGCTGGATGCACCGAGGGGGAGGGCGGGGGAGGGGGGCGGCAAAGCAGCTCATCATTGGCAGGGACCAAACTAGGAGGTCCTTTCTCCCACTATACTGGAGTGGAGGTGGCTGTCCCCAGGGCGACGCTGGACCTTGTGTTACAGAGAAAGGGTGCTTGAGGGACTGCCCAAAGCAAGCCCACTCCCATGAGCTGGTCTATCTTTATGGAGACAGACAGTAACTGGGGATTTGAACCGCAGGCCTGGTGGCCAGCAGCTCAACACCTACCGCGCAGTGCCTCCAGCCTGCTTTGAGGGAGCAGGGAATCACGGAGCACCTGGGCTTCTCACATGGTCACCGCCACCTCCCCCCTCACTCCCTCTCCTGACGTGCCCTAGGGGAGTGTGTGTGTGCACGCTCTCTGTCTCCTCATCACTGTACCTCCAGCTCCTCAGCAGGCAGGCATAAGTAATAACAACCCTGAGACGTCTTTTCCAGCTCGCTACAAAAACACATCACCAGCTAAGAGACACAGTGGGGCAAGAGTTCACAGGTACACCCCTTTCATAACCACACTGTCTTCCAGCACACCTAAACTGCTGTCCATGCCTGCACAACTAGCCCTGCCTAGCTGCAGTTTGGGAACCCAGGAAAATAAAAGACACTCATTTGAAATCTATTGTCAACAATAGCACTAACAATTATATGAAGAATGGGCATTGCAAAGATTTTTCTCTGGATTCAATTTCTGGAAGATCTTAAGTACAACTGCATGCACTTATTACGGTAAACTTCCTCTCGCATTCCCACTGCTAACTGAGGGCCCTTCCATGGGATGGCATCCTCTGGTGCCTGCCCAGAGAGCACAGTCCTTGTTTGTGCAGCCACACTGAAATAAAAGCAATGAGACACTACACGTAGCTGACACAGTAGGTTCTAGAAAACGGGGTCTTCAACCATGAACTTTGGTTATTCAGTGGAGACTGTACAGACAAATGTGGTGGCTCCTTCCATCACAAACACAGCACCACAGCATACAATGTGCAAACCTCTAACCCTCTGGGCAGTATTCAGGTGGCCCACTCCATAGGACACCTTAAAGTTGAAAGTCTGGACTGTGCCCTGCTGCTGCCAGCCCACCACCCCATGCCTAACTTGTCCATTCCTGATGCCCAGCAGACAGAGGCTCTAATAGGCCCTTGTTGGGTGAATAGGTGAGTAGGTAGATGGAAGTGGCAAGTGAATGGAATGGGTGATGGGTGGATGAGTGGGTGGATGGCAGTAGATGGTGAGCAGGCAAGTGGATGGCAGCAGATGAGTGGATGGATGGTGGGCAGGTGAGTGGATGCCATACATGGGTCCTCTACTGTCACTATGCCCTGCCTTTGCCAGAGTGCCTTCTCTCATCAGTGAGAGTTGGACTGAGACTGGCTCACAGTTACTTGCTGTCTGGGTGCTGCCTGCATCACCCGCCCACAGTGGCACCTACCCACATAAGCAGGGGAGATGGCGCCACCCCTCAGCACCCACGCCTAAAGCAGATCCTAAAGCCAGGAAGCCTGGGAGGTCCGGGACTCGTTTCTTATGAAGGCACCACACTCCTGTGTGCATCCTAGAAATCCAACCCAGACAAGAGCACACCCTGAAGCTGCTGTTTGCCCCCAAGCGGCCGCCACAGGAAATGCAGACACAGACATGTTGCCCCTTACTCTCCCGCTGCCTTTCGGAGCGCCATCCCTGTGAGGTGGCGTGGCAGAGGCTAGGGCAGCTGCCACTAGGGCTGGGTGCACAGTACACCCTTGAGCTGGGCCCACTGTCCTGCTGCTAAGTCTGCATCGGCTCTGAGGCACAGTGTCTCCGGGGCCGCTGCCGGTTCTGCTCAGTGAGGTCCTGCTCGATATGCAAAGTGCACAGTCTCCTCTTCCAGCCATATTTTTCTGATGATTAAGCTAATCCCTCTGAGTCTCAGACGAGCCGACAGTCAATTATGTGCCCTGAGGTAAGTGAGTAACTGCTTGGAGAAGTCAAGAGTGACGAAAAATCATTGAAATCTGATTGCTATGAAAGCTGACTAGAAACAAGATACTTGCTACTCCATAGTTTCCAACAAATAATTACATAAAAGCAAGGCATACTTTATAGCAGCCTTGGAGAAAACAACTCAATACATCCATTTGCAGCACCTTAAAAGTCACACGGTGCTACAAGATCAGGCGCTCCATCTTGTGGAAGTCAGCCCTTTTGGGATGGGGGATGAACAGTCTGGCCAATCTCTGCAATTTTTATTCATTTAAAACATCGTATCCAAGTATATATATAATATGTAACTTATGAAATAAGAGTACCAACATACAATTTTATCTTGTTTACTCACACCATAAAGCAATGTCCAGTGAACAGTCATTGAACACATGGGCTTAATTGCTACAGCTTATAACAGTCTAAGTTTCTTAAAATGTTCGTCTGAAAATGCAACTCATATGAGACTGGTTTGCTCCTAGAGGATGCTGCAATCCATCTTTAGTGGGACTAGCAGGCATCAGGCCAGCGAGGGAGTGAAAGGTGCCTTGATGGCACTGTCGTTAAGTGCTGGTGGTTCGAGCCCACCAAGGTGGCAGTCTGCTCCCTCAAAGACTACTGTTTGGGCAACGCTTCGGGGCAGTTCTATGCCACCCTATACCAATGAATGGGCAGCATTAACTTAACAGTAATGGGTTGGACTATACTACGTTCCAGAGGAAAAAACTTAAACGACAGAGGCAGTGGCATGTCTGGCATGTCCCAATATTTTCTCAAATATGAATTTCTCATAGTGAGTGTCCCTGGAAAGAGAGGTGGCGATTTTACATTTCGGGCACTTCATCCAAATTTCCCAGTGTTTGCTTCCTGCCTGGGAGTTTCCCATTCCTTAGGGAAGAGCCTCTTGCTGTCTGGTGCTCAGTGGAGGGTGCAAGGAGGCCTGGAGCAGCACTGGGAAGTAGTGGTGGCCGAGCTTTCTGGGCCCCTCACCCTTCATCTTTCGGAGATGAAGGGTGGGCCCTGGGCACACAGAATGTGACCTCTGACCCACAAAGTTCTATTTAATACAAATGTCTCTGAGGTTTGGTTGTTTTTCCAGGTTGGTTTTAGCATATGATTGGTGACTTTGAAATCAACCTCTTCCTTTTTAGAGAAAGTCATAGTAAGAGTCATTTGATTTTTAAAATTTTATTTCCTGGAGGGCTGCCTTGGAGCCCCCCAGGATGCTGCAGCATTTCAAGGCCAGCAGTCAGTCAGGGGCAGGGAGAGGAAAGGCAAGTAACAGCTGGAAATCACAGAGGCGGAGGCACTGGGTCATCACGCTCCCTGCCCCACCCTCCCACTAGAAGTAGCCTTTCACCTGTGCTATTCCTCATGCATAACTCTGACCCCAAGAAGACAACAAAGTACCTGCAGCTTCCAAAGCAACAACACGCCAACAGCTAGAGATGTGTGACTGTCCATCACCATGGTCTAGCTTGAAATCTAGTTTCAAGAAAACATGAATGAAGCTCAGCATCGAGAGCATCCCGATGAAGTAAAGACTGAAATGGCAAGAACCTGGAGCGTTGGTTAACAGAGACTTTCTCTGCTCTCTGAGAAGGTATTTTAACAATGGTCTGCCAAAACCAGACTTTCTGCACCACAATGAATCGTTTGAACATTAGAAAGGTCAATTGAGTAGCAACAGAAGGATAAACATTACAAAGCTTCTCTCCCCGAGGGGAAAACCTTCTAATTAATGTGCTAAGCTCTAAACTTCCATCTGGATCTTTCTAAAAATCTACTTTGAACTCTGAAGCTAGCTAGATGTATGCATGGGTCTGTAAGCATCTTTTGAAGCCGGCGCTTCACGGGGCACACAAGTCACAGGCATCAACAGGACAGACAACTCACCAAAGCAGCCTCCCCCCCAGACAGCACCTCACATCCCCGCAGC
>NW_022111372.1:39006017-39037514 GCF_000313985.2 Echinops telfairi | reverse complement strand
AATTCTACCTTGCAAGTCTGGCTAGACCAGAGGATGTACACTGGTACAGATAGGAACCGGAAACACAGGGAATCCAGGGCGATGATCCCTTCAGGACCAGTGGTGTGAGTTGCGATACTGGAAGGGTAGAGGGAGAATGGGTTGGAAAGAGGGAACCTATTACAAGGAACTATATGTGACCTCCTCCCTGGGGGATGGACAACAGTGGGTTAAGGGAGACGTAGGACAGGGAAGGATAGGACAAAATAAACAATTTATAAATTATCAAGGGCTCATGAGGGAGGAGGGAGCGGCAAGGGAGGGGGGGGAAATGAAAACCTGATGCTGGGGGGCTTAAGTGGAGAGCAAATGTTTCGAGAATGATGAGGGCAATGAATGTACAAATGTGCTGGGTCCCTTATGGTGAAGTGACTCTGGGGAACAGTCCAGGGTTTAAAGGAACCCCAAACAAATTCATTGTCATTGAGTGGATGCAACCTCAAAGCCACCCTATAGGACAGGGTGGGACTACCCCTGTGGATTTCCCCAGCAGTAACTCTTTATGGGAGTAGAAGGCCCTTCCTTCTCCAGCAGAGCTGCTGGTGGTTCTGAACTTGCAGTGAGCAGCTCACCAGGTCACCTAGGGCTTCAAGAAGTCAGGTGAAATACGGAACTTCTCCCTAGTAGCTGAATAATCTCAGGTGAACAAAAGTGCTGTGGTTTCTCTCTGTGATTTGTTTGGGTTTGGTTTCTAGAGGAGGCTAAGCTCCAGAGGCGGCTTTGGGACAGCCTCCACATTCAGACCAGCCAGTAGCAAACTGGGGCAGCCAGACAGAAGCATTCCCCGAGAGGCCACCATCTCAGCGCCCCCTGCCGGCTCCCGCGGGAATCTCCAGAGGTGGGTCCTGGCCAGCTGAGATCATTTTAATGTTTTCAGGGCTTCCTATGACAAGCTTCCCAACCAACACCCAAGTGATGGCTGGCCCTTTCTTTGAAGTGAGAAATGATCACTTCTCCATCATGTCCTCCAGAAGGCAATCATTTACATCTTGCTATATCGCAAGTTATTAGCACATCCATGGAGAGAAAAACTTTCAAAATACACAAATACCCCTATTTCAAAAATCCCTCCTGTGTGAATCAAATAAATCTGAAGCCATGAACCTGAGAAGTCTAGGGGTGACAAAAGAACACCTGGCTTTGTGGAGTGGTCCCTCACTTGGTCCTCTTTCTCTCCCCCTCCCACCCCCCCCTCCGCCCCAGGAGGTAGCCCTGTAACAGGATCACCCAACTGGGTATATGTTCCTTCTCAGGAATGGAGCAAATTGACCGAATACTGTACTTCTTACTGTAACTCAGCAGTTCTCAACCTTGGGTTGGGACCCCTTTAGGGGTTGAACGACCCTTTCACAGGGTCACCAGATTCATCACAGTAGCAAAATGACAGTGACGAAGTAGCAACAAAAATAAGGTTATGGTTGGGGGGTCACCACCACATGAGGAGCTGCATTAAAGGGTTACAGCATGAGGAAGGTTGAGAACCACTGCTGTAACTGACAACACAGGAGCACCACAACCTCCAGCAATAGGCACCCATTAAAAAGCCTGTGGGGGTGGTCCTGGCCTTTGGCCTTTTTAGTTGTCTCAAGTGCACCAGAAAGCTGGGGAGTGAAAATGACCAAAGAAGGACCGGCTCCTTCAAATGGTGGTGCCGGCACCACATGGTGTCCATACAGCCTAGGCCACAGACCGCCCGAAGAAAGACCAAGCTGGTGCTGTCTGCCAGAATGCCTTTTAGACACGAGGATAGCACGACTCTGTCCACTTAACTTGGGCCTGTCATCAGGAAAGACAGGCTCCTGGGAAGGACCCGGGCTTGGTAAACAGAGGGCTGAGAGATGCAGGAGACTCTCAGCAAGATGCTCCACCCTGACAGCGGACTCCAGCCCACCAGCCAAACAGGACCAGACAATGTTCTCTCCACTGGACACAAGGTCGCTATGAAGTGGAACAGACAATGATGATGGCAGAAGGCGACAAGCATTAATACACAAAAGACCCAACGACGAGTTTGTTCAGGGAGCCTGCACTGGGCTCATGTGACACCGGAGGACTGTCTTGAGTCCGGCGAACATGTGGTCTCTGAGCTAGCATTTTTCTCAGCACTCTCGGTGCAGTCAAGCCACGTCCACTGGGGTTCCTACCTGCTGACCAAAGGCCCATCAGAATCTCTGAAAGACACCCTCGTGTTCTGGCCATCCTCAATGCACACAGCCCTCCTTGACGCTGCTTCGATGTTGACATACAAGTCAGATAAGGGGGGCAGTGTCATGTATCCTGCCTTCACCTCATAAAGCCATCACTTGGTATTTCCTCATCGAACAGCATGACCCGATGTATAATAAATCTCCCCAATATAATGAAGGCCATATTTTTTCTTTCCTGAAAGAGCGATTTGGAACCTGCCTGTGTGACGAGGCAACTGGCGCTCTAACTGTGCTAAACCTGGGCCCCTGAGCGGGGGAGAAGTGCAGACGGAGCAGCAGCCCTTTGCTCCGTGCTCAACTGTTTTAGAGTCGCTCTGATGGTTACCTGTGTAAGCAAACTCCTTTCCTGCTTCTGTTCGCTCCACTCCCTCCTTTTACGCTCAGGAGGACTTGGAAACACAGCATGGCTGCATCCAGACGCCAGGAAGTCACAGCACAACAGCACTGGCTCACTGGACCCGATATGCTTTCTATGATGATGAAAAACTGACAATCTCCATGAATTTTTAAATGGTTTAAAGCGCTTTACTTCCACCTCAGTTGGCTGTCTTTGCAAGTGAATGAAGACACATCATTCTAGGAACATGTCTAGTGCCTACATGCCATTCTCCCTTCGGAACTCTGACATTCCAGGTACCTGGCTACTTTTCCACCACCAGTCTGTGGGCTTGTCATAGCGTGAGAGCTTGCGTGTTGTTGGGATGCGGCACGCCAAGCCTTCAGTGTTTACCATTCCAGCATGGCCACCCATGAGGAACAGGTTTCAGTGAGGCTTCCAAATTAAGGCAGCCCCGGAGGAAAGGTCTGGTGACCTGTTTTTAAAAACAGGCCCATAAAAAGCTACACACTTAATGTATCAGAGTTAAATCGATCAGTGATTTGATAACATTTCACTTACAAGTCACCTCACAGAATTAAATCAGCTCATAAGTACTTTCACCAGGCTAAAACACAGCCAGTGTGGCAGACCCCACAGAACTCACTGCGACGGAACTCTGGCTCACACTGAATGGGATGGGAGCTGTCCTCCTGAGGGCACTGCGGGCCATCTAGCTCACTCTTGGTCTGAGAAGAGACCCTGCAGCACCACCTACTTTTGTCCCGAAGGAGCTCATCCAGCCTCTGAAAGAGGAGCCTCTGAAGAAGGCTGACCAGTCTCACACCCTCCTGGACCTCACAGCCCGGCCTGGTCTGGGCAGGTGCCAGCCTGACATTCCCAGGCACTGTTGGTAGGCCAAGGGGGCCTGGTGGCATAGTGGGTCAGTCGTTTGAAACCACCAGCTTCTATGGGGGAGAAAGATGGGGCTTTCTACTCCCGTAACATTGACAGTCTGGCAAGCTCACCAGGGCAACTCTCCTCTGTCCTATAGGGTTGCTTTGAGTCAGAAATACTTCAGTGGCAAAGAATTTGGTTTGGTTTCTGGAACAAGAGCACAACAAACCATGCCACAAGAGGGCACTGTTGTACTTCTACAGGCACCCTAGAGAAAAAAAAGGACCGAAGACTAGTCGACTGAATCTGCAAACACATTGTTTACAAAAAGGTTCTATCTATTACTCTATTCATTGTAAAATTTGTCCTATATACACAAGTCAATTTCATGTATGTATGACTTTGTATCCAACAATATGCAGGCAACTAAGTATTCAGGCATACTTTCTGTGGTTACCTGTGTGTGTGGTGGTTTTGTATTTGTTTTAGTTTGAAGCCACAATACATTAAAAACTGGGAATCTGGGGGAGGGCGGGGGCAAAAAAATCATATCATCATGAATGAGGGGAGTGCGTGATGGGGACCCAATGCCCATCTGTAGACAACTGGACATCCCTTGCAGAGGGGTAGTGGGGAGGAGATGAGTCACTCAGGGTTCAGTGTAGCAATCATGAAACTCACAACCTTCCTCTAGTTCTTAAACGCTTCCTCCCCCAACTACCATGATCCCAATTCTACCTTGCAAACCTGGTCAGACCAGAGGATGCACAGAGGTACAGATGGGAACTGGAAACGCAGGGAATCCAGGACAGGTGAACCCCTCAGGACCAGCAGTGAGAGTGGCGGGGGAGAAAGGGGGAACCTATCACAAGGATCTATATAACCTCCTCTCTGGGGGACGGGCAACAGAAAAGTGAGTGAAGGGAGACACCCGGGCAGTGTAAGATCAGATAAAATAATAATTTACAAATTATCAAGGGCTCACGAGGGAGGGGGGAGCGGAGAGGGAGGGGGAAGGGAAAAAGGAAAATGAGGAGCTGATTCCAGGAACCCAAGCGGAAAGCAAATTTTGAGAATGATGAGGGCAACACATGTATAAGTGTGCTTCACACAATTGATGTGTGTATGGATTGTGATAAGAGTTGTATGAGCCCCTAATAAAATTATTTTTTTTAAAACTGGGAATCTACGTTTTAGGCTCTTTTCTATCTTGAGACTACATTCTATCTGCTGTTTAAACCAAGCTTTAGTCAGATATTTTTAAAAAGGTTTTAATGGAAGATTAAATCACCAACTCCCCTTGTTCCACATGCATGATCTTTCTGTGGCCTGTGGGCACCAGGAATGGGAAGGAGCTACACTTCTCCACGTGGAGCACAGAACACACACCAGACAAGGCTGCCTCACCAACACCTGCCCTTGACTCAGGATCCTTCCAATCCACCCTCAGAGCGCATGCTGGCCTGTCCTCTGCTGTTTCCTTCCCAGCAGATCTCATCTGGTGGTGACAGTCCCACTGCCCACTATCCCTGCAGCTGTCAGCAACCGGGGCAGGTGTGGGTCTGTGCTGCACAGAGCTCTGGCCAAAGTCCTGGGTTAGTACTTGCCCGTAGATGCTCAATGAAGTGTTTGTCGAACAAATGAAAACACGAATGAGTGGGATGGGATTCTTCTTGAATGTTGCAACGAAGAGTGCCAGAACCTATCATGTTGAACACTCTCATGGCCACCTTGTTTTCATGCTCAGTTGCTGTTGTGCCCTGCCATTGAATTCGTGCTGACTCAGAGTGGCCACCCTTGTACCAGAAGGAAAGACTGCCTGGGGCCATGCCATCCTACAGTTTTCAGGTCCCAGCCCATTGCTGTAGCCGCTGTATCAGTCCATCTCCCCATCCTCCTTTTTCCTGGCCCGCCACTTTACTAAGCATGGTGTTCTTTTCCAGGACTGGTCTCTTGTGATAACATGTCCACAGGACGTGAGACGAAGTCTTTCCAAGCTCGTTTCTACGGTGCATTCTGGCTGTACTTCTTTTAAGACAGTTTGGTTTGTTCCTCTGACAGTCCATGGTACTTTCAATATTCTTCTCCAATATCTTCATTCGAAGGGATCGGTTCTGCTTTGGCTTCCCATTTTCAGTGTTCAACTTCCACACGCACAAGAGAGACTGAGAATAGCACGGCTTGGCCCAGGTGCACCTCAGTCCTCAAAGTGACAGCCTTGCTCTTCAGCACCTTGTGCAGAGTCAAACTGCTCGAGAGTTTTTTGGCTACAATCTTTACAGAAGCTCATCATTATAGATAGGAGCTCTGGTGATGTAGTGGTTAAGCATTGAGCTGCGATCCGAATGGTCAGTAGTTCAAAACCACCAGCTGCCCCACAAGGGAAAGATAGGCTTTCTACTCCCATAAAAAGTTACAGTCTCAGAAACTCACAATAGCAGTTCTACCCTGTCCTACAGGGTCACTATGAGTCAGCATTGACTTGATGGGAGGGAGTTTTTGTTTGTTTGCATCATTATATGTACAATGAAATGCCACTGCTAGAGTAACAAATTCCAAAACCCTATAACCACGTTGTGAAACAGTAACTCCATTTACCTGCACCCCTATAAGCCATGGTCCCTAAATCGAGGTGCTTCTACCACCATTAGATCCACAAGACTTTTCATCCACTGACCTGTGATCTTCCTGCATTCGGTATCATTGCATGTGCTGCATGAGTCTAAAGAAGAATTTATGGACTAGTATCAGACATATGGGCTAAGATCAGACTTATGGGCTTGATCTGCACTGGGCTGGGATGTTTTCTCAATATACAACTGCTCTTATATAAAGCTCTCTTACACACACGAGTGTCTGCATTTGTTTCTCTAGTCAGCTCAGAGTAACATCGTGAGTGAGTCAGTGAGTGGCAGTGGAGGGGGTGGGACCTGGTTAGATTCGGATGCTGATGCTCAGGCCCATCCCAAGGATGTCACCACGGATGCCTGAGTGGGTGAGGGGCAACAGTATTTCCGTTTGGCCCAAGCATTGCCCAGGTTGTAGCACTCTCCCAGGGGATGTCACCTGATGGATTGACTGACCCAGCCCTGTCCCCTTCCTCCTCCTTCTCCCCTATGTCTCCCACCCAGCCTCTAGCACACTCATCTGACCTCAGCAGGCCGGTTCTTTGTTCAGTCTGTCTCATGCATCTTGAATGTGGACAGCAGGCTGGTTGGTTCCAGAAAATCTCTTCGCATACTCTGCACCCGTCTCCTTGACGCTTCACCTTGCCTTTTGGCTTAAGTTAGCATCTGTCTCTCTGCCATGCTTTCTGCTTCATTAGCAGCACCTCTTTCTAGGTTGTTCAGCTTGGTCCTCCTCAATTATCTATCATTTTCCTTAAGTCTCAAATAAAAAACAAAAAAATATCCCTTGAAGTCTTCTTAACACCAACCAATAGATTAGTTTAACTACTAAAAAACATGGACCTTAAATGCTGTGCTTTTTTCAAGCTCTACCTACATGGGATCAAACCAACAACAGCAAGTTGAAAGATTAGATAGAAAATGTAGAGACATTGAGTTTATGTTCACTGGGGAGGAACAATTCAGAAAAGGAAGATGAGAAGGTTGCACAGCTTGAAGTAAGTGAACAACGTCACGGAGCTGTGCATGCAGGACGTGTTGAATTTCCTTCTGTTTCACTGCCTATCATATCAGCAAAACCAAACTATTTTTAATGAAAAATAGGGGAATTCTTGGGGTACTTTGACATGCCTGTGAATCTACCCCAAAACTTTAGTGAAGGGCAAGTATATGATTTCCAGAGTAACTATAATATAATGTTCAAATGTCCAGTTTTTTATTTAAGAAATTATAAAAGAAACAGGAGAGAATGACCCATTTAAAAGAAAATAAGTGTCAGAAATAATATCTGACGAACTGTGGATACTGGACTTACCAAAGACTTTTAAATAACTATCTTAGCCATACTTGGAGAGCTAAAGAAAGACATGAACAAAAAATCCAAGTAAATCAAGTAAACAATGCATGAAAAAGGAATATAAATTATAAAAAAATAGCTAAATGAATTCTGGAACTAAAAATAATAGCTAAAATAAAATGTTCACTTAGAGGAGTACAAAACAGATTTGAGTGGGCAGAAGAAATAATCCACGAATTTGGAGTTAGGGCAAGAGACATTATTGCGTTTGAGGAGCAGGAAGGGAAAAAGTAAACCAAATCCAAGGATATGTGGTCCATAATCAGGAGGCCCAACCTACAAATTACAGGAGTCCCGGGAGGAGGCTGACACCAAACAACTACGAGGATGCTACAGGACCAGGTGATGGCTCCCTCTGTTGTACACGGGTCACTACGACTCAGAACGACCTCAACTGCACCTGACAATAACAAAGGTGGAAAAACCACCAAAAACGAACAGAATAGAATTTGGATAAATAGCATCTGGACACATCCCAAATTTAATGCAAAAACATGAACCTACATATTCAAGAAACTCAAATAAGAACTCTATATAAGGGTGAAACCGCATGTCTGCACTGGGCAGAAATTACCAAGGCTAGGGATAGCGGAGCCATATGAAGCAATCCCACTTCAGCACAGGCATCGAGAAGCAAAGCCACGGAAGACAGATGCTGGAGACCTAAGCAAACACCCATGCAAAAGAGGTGAAGAAGGCGACAGTCACAGAGCCAGAGGGACAGGAGGGGCCAGGGGAGTCTGATGGCACCACCAGTCAAGTGTCAGAAAAGAAGAGCTGCCTCCCCCACCCCCCCATCCCCGCAACAAAGCTCTCATTCTTAGAGAACTTCCATGTGAAATAAGTCTTTGACAACCTGTGAGGGCTAAACACGAACAATTAAGAGAAATGGGACCTTGTGAGCATGTGGCAAGTCCTTTGTCCCCATGGGTCTCTGCTAATACCCTCTCTCTCTCCCGTCTCCAAAAACTCACTGCCATCAAATCGATCCCAACTCACAGAGTAGAACTGCCCCTATGAGTTCCTCAGACAGACTATTTAAGGGAGTAGAGAGCCTCATCCTTCTCCCATGGAGCAGACGGTGGATTCAAACTGCTGACCTTGCGGGTAGCTGCCAGATGTATAACCTACTATGCCACCATGGCTTACCACCCTCTTTCATGTCCAGAGGTAACCTTAAAAAAAGTAATTATTTAAATAGTCTTTGTTGTCATTATTGTTGATCACATCATATGCATCCCTACACAACACATATAAACTACTTTAGCTTTTCCAGCTTTTAGTTTACCTAAATGAAATCTGTATGTAATCCTCTGTGGCCAGCTTCCGTGAGTTCATATTACTGTTTGTGAGACTCGCCTATGTGGTTGAACATTACAGTAAGTTTCTGTTTCCAGGCCTGAGACTGCACACTTACTGCTGGTAGACACACGTGGACAACTCTACCTTGTGTTATTGTGGATGAGGCTCTATGTCCATCTGTGCACATGTGCAGGTGTCAGAGGGCCTCCAGGTGGACTGGGCCACATGTGTATGTGTGTGCGCTTTGACAAGGGAATGCCAAGATCATATCTGGGGCCCTGCTGCTCTGCCCCCTACCATCACTGTCACTTTCATTTCTGCCCATCGTGCATGTGTAATGAGACCTCATGACTAACAAGTCTGAGTACCATCCACTTGCTATCTGGCCATTTAAGATGTTCCCCTTTGTAAGCCTTCTGCCCCCAAATCCAGTGGGCGTCTGTTCCTGCTTTCATTGGTTTGTAGGTGGCCTTTATGTATGAAGGAGTCTGGAAACTAAGCCAGATCTCTGTCAGTCATAGAGCAAGAAGTGTTCCTCCCCGTCTACATACTGGCCCCCTGCCCCTGGTGTGTGCCCTCCAGAACCCATTCTGCTGGAGGTGGGCAGGCTGATGAATATGATGGAGATCATGTTTGTGATTAGGTTTTGTTATACAGCAGAGGTGAAATGATTTTTCAGAGACTAAAATATACTTTATTGTGCTTTCCATGAAGGTTTACACAGAAAATAGGGTTCCCAGTTGATAGCTGTGGTACAGGCTGTTCAGCTGTATTTTTCCGCATTGAGTCCACAGTCTCTGGATTGGTGTACTGGGGGATCTGTTCCCAGTGCTCCAGTTTCCCTGTCCCCTGACCTCCTTATCTTCACTTCACAGTAACCGCTGACCTTTTGATCTCATAGATATATATTTTTTAATTCATGGGTAATAATATTCTTTATTGTGTGTGCCAATCCACGATGTCACTAAAAGGTGACTTCAGGGGATTTGAAGAATGGCTCAGGACAACTTTCTCAGGGAATCCTCTAGTCTCAAGTGCTCCAGGAAGTGTGGGCTTGGTAAGTTCTGTTCAACATTTTTCTAGCTTCGTGCTTAACAGTCAGTAGGGTAGGTGGGCACCACCTAGGTCTTAGGATTCGGCTTGGCCGGCAGGCCATTAGCTCGGTAGACTACTGTCTTCTTTGACTCTTTGGTTTCCTTCTTTCATTTTTTGCCCCCTATGAGCAGAGATTATCAACGTTTGTATCTTAGCTGGCTACTGACAAGCTTCTAAGAACCACCTCCAAAACCAAATGCACTGTCATTGCAATGCCAACTCATGGCGATCCTATAGAACAGGGTAGAACTGACTCTGTGTTATTTCTGAGACTGTAACTCTTTAAGACCCCAGACGATACTACACTCAAACTCACCATCATTGAGTAGATCCCACCATTTAACGACCCTATAGGGCAAGATACAACTGTTGCTTTGAGTTTCTGAGACTTTACATCTTAATAGGAGCAGACAGCCTCATCTTTCTCCTGTGGAGCAGATGGTGGACTTAAAGCACCAACCTTGTGGTTAGAAGCTGTATGCATACCCCACTATGCACGCAGAGCTCACATGTGTTAAGCTCTCTGACCAGTTGACCTTGAGTTATCACAAGTGCGCCTGACCCAGTTAGGTGACCCCTTAATATAGGGCAACAGCTATCAGAGAGATCAGCAAACAGCAACAGACCCTCTCCTGTTGGCACTGAAGACGCCAACAGTCAGGCTGTGGAGAGGGCCACAGGCCAGGGCATGGCAGATGGCGTTTAGAAGCTCAGGGTCTCTGTCTAAAACTACAAGGAAATTAATTCTACCAATTACTAGTGAGTGTGGAAAAGGCCCCTTAGCCTCAGGGGGGGATGCAGCTCCAGCTGACTCTTGGACTTCTGTCTGCTGAGATGCTGCGCAGAGGACCGAGCTGATCTGGGCCTGGACTCTGAGGTCAGGAATGTGTGCAGTTTGACCCCACACGCTCGGTAGGGATTGGCTATGCGGTAGGCAAAGCCCTCGTGGCAGTGCTCAGCTCCTTCTTAACTGCAAGGTCAACGATCCAACCCCACCAGCTGCTCGGCAGTAGAAAAAGGTGGCACCCTCCTTCTGCAGACATACTGCCTTGGAAACATGACAGAGAATTCCACTCTGTCCCATGGGGTCACTAGGAGTCGGGAATGTCCCTGAGGTAATGGGTTTCTGTCCAGACACTAGTGACCTTCTAACTACCGCCCTTCAAGGGACAGAATCTGGGGTTCTGAACCCTTCTGCACACACCCCTTAGACAACTGTTGGACTAGGTCAGGGAATGAGGCCAGCCTTTGCCCAGAAGCACATGACTCTAGGAAAATAAGCTGAAGACCCTGAGCCCAAGGATGAGCAGGAAGCCAGACCTGACGCGCCGACTGGCTGTCGGTCTCCGGAAGATTGTGGGCATTCTTTTCAATGTTTTATTTGCTAGTGCGTACATGAGAAAGCTAATTGCCTTTTCCCCCTCCCCCATCTATTCTGGCCTCCAAGTTTGTAGACTAAGCATTTAAAATAGAAATGCGACACTGCTTAAATAGTATCTGTCTGTCACAGGGGAAAAGAGAAAACACAGTCATTTTCCCGAAGTCCATGGACTCTTGCTGGCAAGGTGGCAGCTGGGCGTCAATCCAGTGTCAACGGTCTTCCTTTTCATCTGGGTACAACTGGGCACGCTATAACTGGCACAGCCCCTCACTCCTCGGAGTGTCCCGAGGTGGCTCTCAGCAGCCTCTCCATTCACAGAGCCAGCCTGCCAAACCAGCGGGCAGCTCTGGCCTCTGAAGGAGTAGAGCAGCTTCTTCCCGGAGGGCCGCCAGTGCCAGGCGGTACTGCGGGTCTCCAAGGGAGAGAAACCCACCCGACCTGTCTCAGGCTGGTGTCCTCGCCCCAGAAGAGACGAGCAAAGAAGAGCCATGCTTTAAAGTCAGGAATGCCAGAGGCTCCCAAGCAAACCACCCTCGCCCCATCAGAAACCGTCCTCTGACCTTAGCAGTCAGGGATGTTAGTGCCTCTGGTCACAAAGGAAGCCGGCCAAAGAGCTCAGAAACACCTTCCGGTGACAACATCTCATGCCAGGAAAGCAAACTGTGAGTGACTTCCCAATCTTAGCCCGAGTTTTCATTTTATCTCAGCACTCTTCCGGCCCCAAGGACTTTCATTGGGGTGGGGGTGGGGGGTGGGGGGGTGTTGGTGTTCCTGCTTAGCTTATAAGCCCAAACTCAACTTTGCTTTCTATATAAGTCATAGGTATATTTTCCTAATTTTAATATGCTCAAGCTTTCCAGAAAGACAACCATGTGAAGACAGGGAGGGCCGTATTCAGCTTCTGGCAGAATCGACCAAAGAGTCGTCCACCATGTCATCAGTGCCTCTGTCCCGCAGCTGTGGTCCTGAGTCAGGGACTCTGCCTGCCTCCCCGGGGGCCTGCGCCTCACACTGCACACGCAAAGGGCTCAGCCTAGGGCACCAGCATCTAAGCTCGAGCAGACAGAAAGGTCACCTGACTGCATTTTTACCTCTCTTGAGACTTCTCGACCTTCTTTACATTGCACAGTTGTAATGACATAAAGTCATCTCTCCTGTGAGTTCCATGCCAGCATAAATAGGGGGCATTTGCCAATGTTTGTCATGCATCCAGGGTACAGGGCAATGAGAAGCAAAAGCAGAGTTCCAGCTTCCCGGAGTGCCTGGCCAAAGCCGGGTGGCTGGGGACTGATGCTGCGGGAATTCCTGGAGAGAGGTCCCGGCCCCACGAGTACAGACTCAAGAGGTGGTCCCACGTGTGAAGACTCAAGAAGCAACTTCAATCTTCAAAAAAAAATCTTTTTTTTACATTTTATTTTTTTCCAGGTTTTTCCCTTTGTTTTTTTTAATTGTTTTATTAGGGGCTCATACAACTCTCATCAGAATCCATACATACATCAATTGTGTAAAGCACATTTGTACATTCATTGCCCTCATCATTCTCAAAACATTTCCTCTCCACTTAAGCCCCTGGCATCAGCTCATCATTTCCCCCCCCTCCCTCCCCATTCCCTCCTCCCTCATGAACCCTTGATAATTTATGAATTATTATTTGTCATAGCTTGCCCTGTCCAATGTGACCCTTCACCCACTTTTCGGTTGTCCATCCCCCAGGGAGGAGGTCACATGTAGATCCTTGTAATCGGTTCCCTCTTTCCAACCTACCCTCCCTCTACACTCCCAGTATCACCACTCACACCACTGGTCCTAAAGGGATCATCCGCCCTGGATTCCCTGTGTTTCCGGTTCCTATCTGTACCAGCGTACATCCTCTGGTCTAGCCAGATTTGTAATGTAGAATTGGGATCATGTCAGCGGGTGGGGAGGAAGCATTTAGGAACGAGAGGAAAGTTGTATGTTTCATCGTTGCTATGTCGCACCATGACTGGCTTGTCTCCTCCTCGATACCTTCTGTAAGGGGATGTCCAGTGGCCTTAAAAGGAATCAGCACGGTGCAAGAGAGCCCCTGGACCTGAAGCTACGAGTAAAGTCATGGCCCCAGGCAGCCCCGGAAGGGCCCTCAGAGCTGCCACGGCAGGGACCGCTTCGGTCCGGGAAGTGTCCTGTGAGCCAAGCACATCCTTACTTGCTTAGTAGCTTTTTCTATTCCATAGCATTTTGGACCAGATAGAAAAAGACGTACACCCCAGGTTTCTTGTCAAAAGCAGTTCCATTTTATAATAAAAAAGAAAAACACAATTTCTATTCCTCAGCTCACAAGCTGGGCAAAAACAACCTTGGGGGGGGGAGGTGAGGATTCAGATATTGCTGTAATATTTTCTAATCCCCCAGCCCTTTCATTTTGCTTCCTCAGCACATGCTTTTGATATTTCCTTTGGCCTGATTTTTTTCCCTACGCCTTGAAGAACAATTTATTTGTAGAAATGACTATGAATAATTCATTTCTCCGATGAAAGCTTAACCGATCTACCTGCTATTTGCATACCAGCATAATTAATACATTGTTCTCCCCTTCGGTGGCATGTTAAATGTAGGTGGTCACAAACTGGACTGAAGTTGGCACACGCAACCACCAGTCTCTCCTAGATTGGTTCCCGCTCAGGGGCCCTCAGTGGCTTGTAGGAAACTCGTGCTCGGGGAAACTGATGCCCTCTCTACAGCCCACAGAACGGAAAGAAGAGCGTGGCTGAAAGGTAACCTCCATCCCCGCAGCTTGAGCAGCAGTGAACATGACCTTGAGTGTGCCCTTCCCACACGCTCATTGACCGAGGGTAAAGAAAGCACCAGCTGAAGAAAGGAGAAAACCTCCTTTATTTATTTATTTATTTTACATTAGGTGCTTTTATTTCTTTTTATGGGTGCTTTTTTAAAAAAATCATTTTACTGGGGCTCGTACGCTTATCACAATCCATACATACATCGATGTGTCAAGCACATTTGTACATTTGTTGCCATCATAATTCTCAAAACATATGCTTTCTTTTTGAGCCCTTGGTATCAGCTCATTTGCCCCCACTCCTTCACCGCTCGCCCCTCCCTCATGAACCCTTGATAATTTATAAATTATTTTGTCATATCTTACACTTTCTGACGTCTCCCTTCACCCACTTTTCTGTTATCTGTCCCCCAGGGAGGAGGTTATATGCAGATCCTTGTAATCTGTTGCCCCTTTCTACCCCACCCTCCCTCTATCCTCCCGGTATCACCACTGTCACCACTGGTCCTGAAGGGATCATCTGTCCTGGATTCCCTGTGTTTCCAGTTCCTATCTGTACCAGTGTACATCCTCTGGTCTAGCCAGATTTGTAAGGTAGAATTGGGATCGTGATAGTGGGTGGGGAAGAAGCATTTAGGAACTAGAGAAAAGTTGTATGTTTTATCGTTGCTACACTGCACCCTGACTGGCTCATCTTCTCCCCGAGACCCTTCTGTAGGGGGATGTCCAGTTGCCTACAGATGGGCTTTGGGTCCCTACGCCGCACTCCCCCTCATTCACAATATGATTTTTGTTCTTTGATGCCTGATAGCTAATCTCTTTGACACCTCATGATCGCACAGGCTGGTATGCTTCTTCCATGTAGGCTTTGTTTCTTCTGAGCTAGATGGCCACTTATTTACCTTTAAGTCTTTAAGACCCTAGACGCTATATCTTTTGATAGCTGGGCTTCATCAGCTTTCTTCACCACATTTGCTTGTGCACCTGCTTTGTCTTCAGCGACTGTGTCGGAAAGGTGAGCATCATGGAATGCCAGTTTAATAGAACAAAGTGTTCTTGCATTGAGGGAGTACTTGGGTGGAGGCCCAATGTCCATCTGCTACCTTAATACTAAACGTATAAATATATGCACATAGATCTATTTCCCCATCTTCATATATAAATATATTTACATATGTACATGCCTTTATTTAGACCTTTATAAATGCCCTTTACCTCCTAGTTCTTTCCTCTATTTCCTTTTACTTTCCTCTTGTCCAACTATCATGCTCAGCCTTCATTTGGGTTTCAGTAATTTCTCTCAGTTACATTACCCTTGATCAAGCCCTCCTACACCCTCCTCACCACCGATTTTGGATCACTTGTTGTTCCCTGGTCCCTGGATTTGTTAACACCACTTCCTTTCCTCCCACCTCCCCTTCTCCCATGTCCCCTGGGGTCCATCCTGTTATTTTCTCCTCCAGATTGTTCATCCAGCCTATCTTATTTAGACAGACCTACAGAGATAATAACATGCACAAAAACAAGACAGAGCAAAACAAAGCAACAAAAGAAAACAAAACATAAAAAAAAACACACACCCCACAATAACCAATAAAAAAGAGAAAAGCTAGAGATAGTTCAAGGACTGTTTGTTGACCTTTAGGAGAGTTTTCCTGTCGAGTCTGATGGGCGCCACGCTCTGGCCCCAAAGTCTATTTTTGGTATTCCTTGGAGACTTCGTTGTTCTGCTTCCTTTGCTGTTCTGTTGCACACCCTTAGTGTTTTGCCTTGGCGTGGTGGGGTCAGATTGGGTGCAATTCCCACACTGTGTCTCCAGTGTTGTCCCCTGTAGGGTTATGGGTCAGTGAGGGATGTCGTGTCTCATAGTGGGGCCGGCCATGTGGTCCTCTTTGTGCATTGGCTGCTCTGAGCGGGAATATGGTCCTCAAGGGTTGGTGGGCCAGGATGAGTTCCACTCTCTCTTCCTCCCCCTTCATTTGCTCCCATCAGACATCTCCCTCTCCCTGAGCTGCAGATTCAGTGCTGTCCTCTGAAGTCAATTCTTGGGGGGGCGGGGGGGGGGGGGCAAAGAAAACCTCCTTTAAAAGGGCGCATCAGGGATCTGTTACTTTAATTGTTGACTTCTCGAATTTTCCTGGCACAGACCCAAAGCCCAATGGTCAACCGTGAGTGGCCCATCTCTTTCTTCAAACACGGCTCCATCGCTTCCCTGGGCCCTGGTGCTCTCTCCCTCTGTCGTTACTTCTCACTCTGGGTGACCTCAAATGCTGTCTGATGACTTCCCAAATGGACAGCAGCCTGCAGGCTCTCCCGGGGCATCAGATGAGCATCTCAGACCCATGCTGCCCACCCTCTGGCTCCCGCACACCTTCCCCGCCCCCAGCCTCGTCCAGCTCAGCAAACAGCCTCTGCTTTCTCAGGTGTCCCCTGAACACGCAGTCCTCCTGATCATCTTCCCTCTGCCTGACCTGACGGTGCCGTTGGGCTCAGTGTACAGGTGGGGCTCAGCCGTCACAACAACGGCTCATGCACGGCCACCACCTCGGTCTCAGCTTCGCAGAGGCAGCTGGGCCCTCTTGCAGTCTCTTCCCCCAACAGCCTGGGCGAGCTTCCAGGGACACAGAGCTCAGGGCCCCATGGGACCAAGCCAGCAGCCCCTCCTCACTGCTCCCACCCCTCACACCACTGCCTCCTGTCCCTGGGCTTGAGGCCCTCTGCCTATCAGCTTCTGGGCTCATCTTGGCGGCCTACCCTTAGGGGCCTGGCCTTGGTCCAATGGACTGTGCCCTCTCTTCGGCCCCTTCCTCTGGGTTCATGACTCCCAGAGCTGAGCCCACTAATAAAGGTGGCTTTCCTCTCTAGAGTACTGCTTGTCTGGCACCACCACCCCTCCCCCCTGCCAATAAATACTCAGTGGGCTGTGCTGTCGAATTTGTCCGCTCCTGGAGAGCGCATGGGAGGCTCATGGACCCCCACTGAACACGTGAATGAGCATACGAGCACAGGCATGGTCACTGTTCTGAGCACCCTCAGCTGGGGGACACGTGACCAACATGTGTCTCTGTCAGCTGACACTGCGTTCTCCTGTCAGTCACCGGCTGGATCCTCCAGGATGCTAACACTGGTCTCTACTTTTCTCAAAAGCATATGCCGAGTCACAAACCACCACTACAAAGAAGCACAGGTACGAAATTCCATTTTGTACCGGAGGTTGTCGAAGGGCGAAGGGTGGTACCAGGCTAGAGGGTGGTTCAGTGTTAACGTGGGTCAGGGGGATGATAATATCCTGAAAGGGGAGATGGGGAAAATGGGGAAGGGGAGAGAAAACAGGGCAAGCCAGGGCGAGGTCTGATCAGTTGTTTAAGTGACTGAACACAAAATCATCTGATATGTAAACCCCCGCCCAATTCACAATAAAAAACTAAGGAAAAAAAACTATCTTGAATCAATTATCTCAAAGAAGCTCGCAATGTGTAGTAAGGGCTTTAAAATGACCGTGCTTGCTGTTGCTGGGCCTGTCAGGGCGGTTCCAACTCATCGGGCCCCTATGCACAACGGAAGGAAACACTGCTGGGTCCTGCACCACCCTCGTAATTATTCTGTTTGAGCCACTGGGTCAGTCCATCTCCTTGAGAGCCTTCCTCTTTTTCACTGCCCCGCCACTTTACCAAGCACGATGTCCTTCTCCAGAGACTGCTCTCTCCGGATCATGTCTGAAGTGCCTGGGGCGGAGTCTCACCATCCTTGCCGCCAAGGAGCACTCTGCTGTACTGCTTCCAAGACACATCTGTTTGTGCTTTACCTAACTAGCCTTGGGAAGTCCAGCACTCTTCCACAACACCATCCCCAAGGCATCCACTTTTCTTAGTCAGTGTCCAGCTTCCACATGCAGATGAGGCCGTTTAAAGTACCAAGGCTTAGTCCTCAAAGTAACATCCTAGCTTTTCAACCCTTTAAAGAGGTCTTGTGCTGCAGTTACCTAATGCAATGTGTGGTTTGATCTCTTGACAGCTGCTTCCGTGAGCAGTGTTCACCAGGCAAGATGAATTAATTCCCGCAGGAAAATAACAATGTATAATAAAGGGCTTTAAAACAACCTCACTCAGCACCGCGCAAAAGCACCAAATTCATTGAACGTGGACCTGAACTGACACGGAAGAGGCCACCAGAGGGCAGCAGCGGGCCGGCCTGTCAGAAGCCAGCAGTGCCGCCTAGGGGAATTCGAGGCCACCCTGAGATTTCAGATGAGTTTCACAAATAATCTATGCCGGGAAACGTTCAATACCATCCAGAAGGCAGGCCAAGGGCCCAACTAAGCAGTTCACGTCAGGCCAAAGCCATTCTACCAGAGTTTCAAAGGCTCTTGCCTACCTCGGGACTCCTGCAACACGAACTTTGGCTCCAATCCCAGGGCAGAGGTGTCCTTCTCGGAGAGTAGAACGGGAGACGAGGTCCCCACAGGAGACCCTTTGCTTTCCTCAGTCCCCTCTCAGGCTCTCCATGGCAGATGCAGGAGACTTCACTCTGTTCACGCGGGGTGACAAAGAGATCTAGTTAATTTAATTCAACATGCAGTGTTTACTTGCCCTTTCAGCAGCACAGGGGGTCCAAGATTCAGGATGCACCATACTTATAACCGTGCGTGCGCATGAGTGTGTGTGAATGTTTCTTATTAATTAACATCAGTGTTATGTATGGCATAGGATGTGGCAGCACACCATTTACTGTTATTCGCAGGTGTTCAAAAACTAGATTTATAAAGATGCTGATGATAAAAGCATTCACAATGGTAATTTTTTTTTTTTTTAGGTTGCCTCCTTAAACCAGGACCAGCTTACGATGGAGCTCTCAGAACGGAACCCCAATGAAAACCAGGAGCTCCTCATAACAAATTCTCTGAGTTAAAAGTTCTCCTCCGCATCTGCACAGGGCACACAACACTCATCGGCACCGTTACCCCACCTGCCTGCACTGAGCCATGCCCTTGTCACGTGTGCAGAGGAACAGAGCCTCCCTCACCCAACACCTGCACATGTGAACTCACAGTGTGTGCACACACATATGGGTGCACACACATATGCATGCAAGTTCACAGAGATACAGATATAGATATGTATAGCTATAAACAACATAGAGATCTTCCCTTCCCGCTTCCTGCCTGGAACTGATAAAACTGCAGACAAGCCCATCCCTCCGGAAACCAGGAAGCTGTAACAAATATTCACCACAATTCCTCTCTGCTTAAAAATATTCCCAACTAGTATGCCATTACAGGTAAGATTTCAATACGTGCCTATGCTTACAAACCCTAGATCTGCAATGTTAGTGTTTGCTTTTTGAATAGCAGACCCACATGCACATGAAGAGCCTCTAAATGGGTTTCTCCATTGCAGATGGTTTCTCCATCTTTCGAAGCTGTGCCAAGAAATCAGTGCAGCCAGTCCCAAACAGTCACTGAGAAGAATTCTGTCGGTGTGAGGACAAGTGTCAATGTGGGCCAGACCCTCACCGACTGTGGAGACCCTCCTGCTGACACACGCAGCATCTGGGTCAGCCGAGAGGAGGCACTGCCACTGCGGAAGTCGCCCCGGGGTTGGGCACGCACTGAGTCTCCAAGGCCCCGCCTCTTCAGCTCACCCATGAGGAGACATCCAAGGTTCAACGAGAGACATGGGGGTGTGCTTACACCAAGACTGCCAAAAACAAAATGGGTCACAATGGCACCTTGTCCAGCTGAGAGGGCTCTGGGCCAAAGAACCAGACCTATCTGCTTCAGCATGGCTCACAGACTTCACTGGTCCCCAACATACTCCTTCCCATCAGTCCCTACGCTAAGGGGAAAGAAGCACCAACATGCCCAGTGTCCAGAGAGAAGGCACCGCTTGGGCCTCCCACAGCTCGGGCCCACCCTCCATCAGTAATGTGCACACCAGCCTCATATCCAGGTGGCAGGGTGTGTGAAAATCAAATGGGTATGAACACACCACAATAGGGCCTTCTCGGCTTCCATGGGAGAGAATCCCTCCTGCTAAATAAGAAAGAGGAGGGAAAGGAGTGATGGTTGACCCATAAAGAAGTAAGATGTCCTTGTAGACGCTTTAAAATCTGCTGTGTCAACAGAGCACGGCAAACAGAGCACAAAGAACATGAACGGAGATTTAAAAGCCTGCAACCTAGACCCCACAGTGTGACCAGTCATCTGCTTGAGCCTGGCTGTGCCTGCTGGAGGGGCGTGCCCAGCAAGAGGGCAGAGAGGGGCATGGCTAGGCAGGGGAAGAGGAAACAGGCGGTACTGCATTAGCACAAACGCATGCAGAATGGCATGCGAGGGGCAGCTGGGCTTCCAGGGCATCACGAGGGGCCACAGTGAAGCACAACCCTCAGGAATGGAAGAGCTTTGGGGCACCAGCCTGGCTCCCTGGCTCTGTGGCCTTCAGCTGAGGGGTGTGACTACGCTAGTGACTGTGTGACTGACACCTCCTGAGCCTCAGCTCTTCACATGGTATTGCTGCGCACATCGCTACATCTTGGGAGGATGAAATAAGATCTCTCAGACTAGAATGCTTGGCCCAGTGACTACAAACAGCTCAATAAAGGAAGGTGTCTTTCTATCAAGGAGGGCGGTGGAAGAGCTGGGAGGAAGGAAAGGGGAGGGAGGAGAAGCTAGATGAGGAGTGGTGGTCTATGACATGGAATTTATAAGATAAACTAAATCTCCAAAGTAGTGAACTAGGGGAAAAAAATAACCCATGAGAAACCTTCCTATTTCTAAAAACAAACCGAATTAGCCAGAGAAGTCTCGTAACCTTCATCTGTACCAAGCATTTTTCAGGCATGAAGAAGAGCAGAGAGAGAGAAACAGAGACAGACGTCCCTGGAGGAAGGGCCCTGAGGCACTTCTCAGCAACATTTGCAATTATGGGACACAGCCAGTCACCTCTACAGGCCACCAGCCACGCAACAAGCTCTCAAAAGACATGACAGAATTTAAAGGGGGTGGGGGAGAGATTGCCCCTTATGTTCCCATGTGCACACAAGCTCTACACCCTGTAGAATCCTGAGCTAAATGAGGCCCTCGGCACGCCACACACAACACGGATGAACCTAGAAAACATTGTGCTGAGTGCAATAAATCCATGCAGGAAAGGCCCACTACTGTCTGCTCTCACTTGTAGGCACGGAAGGCAAAGATGATCAGTGGTCACTAGGGGAGGGCGAGCACTGGTGCTGTGGTGGATTATGCACCGGGTTACAACCAAGAGGTTAGTGGTTCGAAACTACCAGATGTTCCTCAGGAGAAAGGTGAGGCTTTCTACTCTTGTAAAGGTTTATAGCCTCGGTAACCCACAAGGACATTTCTACTCTGTCCTGCAGGGTCGATACTGAGTGAACTTGATGACGGCGAGTTAGGTTAGGTTTGGACGTGTGGGGTGGGTGGTGGGTGGGGGAAGTTTCTGCATAGGAGGCAGTGAGGGTATGGCAGTGGGAGATTGGGTAACGGAATAGTTACACAACTTTAAGAATGAGATGGGAAAACAATAAAAAAAGAGATGGATGCCACTAATTATAATGTAGAAATTGTTGAACTGATCTATGCTTCGTTGTGCATGTTTTTACCCAAAAGAAGGGGAGGGGGGACAATTTGCAGAGTCTATCGATGATAACTATATATTCCAAATGTAAGGTCTTCTCCAGTCACTGATCTATTCCGTAAGGAAAACCCTTTATCAGACAAGCTTGATTTTCAATGACTCAACTCTGGTGTGAGTGACGATCTCAGCTATTGCTACGTCTGCACTTTGGGAAGTCAACCTAACAAGAAGGCTGGGAATGAACTGGAGTTTGACTTATAGACACGGGTATGTAAGTGGGAAAAGGATGTTCAATTTGATTCGAAAATACTGAAAAGAAAAAATGTTTTAGGAAGCAATCAAAATTTTTACTATATGCTATGTGTTTACGCGAAGTATACAAGGAATGTGTGGACATCCATATTCAGGTAGCCTCTTCATTTCTGTATGGTAGACAAGGTTATTCAGACCAAACCTGCCAAGGAGGGGAAAACATGGTAAATATCATATTCTTTTTAAAGCTTTTAAAAGCACACTCAAACCAACTAAGGACCGATGGACTAAAATGTAAGGTACAGTCGGTCACACCAGCACTGCAGGCCCTTCCAGTCCAGGGTCTTGAGACACCCAGGGAAGGAGACTGAGGTGTGAGCTGCCCCACCACTTCCATAAAGCAGAGCCTCACAGAGCCTATCCCTCCACTAGCGAGAGCCAGCTGCCATGGCACCAAGGTGTGCCAGAAGAGAGGGCAGAGGTAAACCCACTGACCACTGCCTTGTGCCCACCGAACTCCTGGGAAGTTGTATGTCCCAAGAAGGAGCAAGTCACGGTAAATAAAATCCAGTACATCGAGAAAATAAGTACCCCGCTAGTGAGAACTAGCCAAAAAACATCCCTTTCCTGCAGACAAGAGAGCTGGAGGGAAGGAAACCTGAAATTCCAACGGAGCCATCCATCGCAGGACTGACAGCTGGAGGAGGCCTATCACCTGGGTGATCAAAACAACAAACAAGGAGCAAAACAAAACAAAGCCCCGGGGCCATAAATGGAGTTAAACTGGGGCTCCACTGGTAGGGTCTGGCAGAAGCAAAAGGAAGCCATCTCTGTGAAAACAGTCTTTCTTGCCTAGAACCACCTCCCTGTAGGTCCCAAGAAGAAGGAGCAAGTCATGGTACATAAACTCCAGCACACCAAGAAAATAAGTACCCACAAGTGAGAACTAGCCCAAAACATCAGAGGAAATACATCTTTCAAAAATTGGAACTTTCAGACCTACAACCAGTCTGTTAAAGACAACAACAACAAAAAGATGTGGTTGGAAATATCTGCAAGGGGAGTATGTTAGTCTGGGTACCTTAGAGAAACAAATCCACAGAAACTCATGTATAAGAGAGAGTTTTATGTAAAGGTTAAGTGCGCATCAAGAAAATATCCCAACTCAGTGCTGCCCAAGCCCACAAGTCCAACATTAGCCCATATGTCCAACACTAAGCCACAAAGTCCTCCTCCATCTCACAAAACAGACACTATGACTCTGACTGCCAAGAGGAAAGTCGAATCAGTGAATGTGTAAACATCTCAGTGCTGGCAGGGGTCTCCACACGGCTGCTCCAGCACCCAGGGCTGTGTTGGAGTAGGTCCATGTGGCTTCTCCTCAGGGATGTCTTGCAGGAAGTGAGCCTTGCCAGCTGAAGCAGGGAACTAGCTAAGGTAGCTGCACCCTGGTCCGACCATCACAAAGCAAAAGACCCGAGAACTCCAAAGGCAAGGCTCATGGAGCCATTCATCCCTCTGCCCTTCAATTAACCCCACATGTGTTTATCGGCCAGGTTGGCACAATAAACTAACTAACTCAGGGAGGGAAAATAAAAAGAATGGCTAAGCAGACTTGGAAAACTGATAAAAAGAATGTCTAAAAAATTACATGTAATGAATAAAATTAAAAATCACATGTAGTAGTTTTAATAGCACATTGGACACAAACGAAGAGAAAATCAGTCCGCTGAGAGACAGCACTGAAGCTAAGGATAGGATTCAGGGGAGATGTATGAAGCCGTGGAAAGCATGAAGGAGACACATGAGACTATCTAACACGGAGTTCCAGAGAGAGAAGAGAACGAGGCAGAGGCAAACGGTGAGCAAAGGGCAGATGGGATATTCTGAAGTCAAAGAGAAGAGCAGGTTCAAGACAGCCAGTGACTCTCAAGCAGAATAAATAAGAGAAATAGCAAGAGGGAACATCAGAAGGAAACTTCAGAACACCGAGTATAAAGACCTTTAAAACCAAGGACGGGAGAGTTCACCTGTAAAAAAATACATGGTACCATGGCAGTCAAACTCTCAACTATGAAAATGAAAGACAGAAGACATCAAATGACATCTTCATTTTGCTGAGAGAAAAAGAAAAAAAAAATTCCCAGAAGAATTCACACCCAGTGAAAACACCACTTGAAAAGAAAGCCGAGGAGTTATTTTTAGACAAGTTTGCCAACAGCAGGCTCTCGCTATGAGAAATTATATAACATGGACTTCAGGAAGAAGTAAAGTGATCCCAGAGGGCAGGTCTGGGTTATACACAGAAACAGAGAGACAGAAGTGGCAAAGACGAGGGCAAAAATAAACATCCATACCAACCACCCGACTGACCAACCTCGCTGCTGTCGGACTGATTCTGACTCAGAGCGACCCTGTCTATGGGACAAAGGAGAAGTGCTGCCATGGGGCCCAGGGCTGTCCATCTTTCCAGGACACGGGTCATCTCAGCTTTCTCCCACTCCACTGCTGGGGGGGTTCCTACACTTGACTAACACCCAGTGCTTCACCCACAGCATCACCACGTCTCCATTAAACAAGCATAGGCTATCTACAACAATAAAGATAACCTGGTCTTAGAGAACCAACAATCGTGTCTGTCAGAAGGGGGGCTAGTAGAATGTTGTAGATGTACCAAGGTCTTTGGTAAGATCCAGAATGTTCCGTTGTTTTCAGCTGGACGAAAGGAAAACACAAAGTCACCTACCACCTTCTTCTCAAGGAGCCCTGGTGCCAAAGTGGGTTATGCTCCATGGGAGAAAGAGGAGGTCATCTGCTCCCATGGATTGACAGTCTTGGAAACCACAGGGCAGTTCTGCTGTGTCCTATAGGGTGGCTATGAGTCGCTCTGGGCTTGTCGGTGGTTGATCGATTGACCAATGGACCATTTTCCCAGAAACGGATCCTGCAATGATTTTCCTTTTGCTTTTATTTTTAAACCGTGGTGAAGAATACATACAACAAAGCACTCCCCAATTCAACAATTTCTACATGTATAATTCAGTGACATTAAAATACCTATGGTTTTATGTCACCAAGGTTTGTGTTAAGACTGCTAAAGCCAAACCCACTGCCATGAAGTCAATTCCAACTCATAGCAACCCTAAATAGGGTCCCTGGGGGATTACAAAGAGACTTCTCCCCAGCTTTGTCTCCCCCAAAGACATGACAGACATTAGAGACTATTTGCCAGCATATGGTGGGAGGTCAGATGCTTAGAGACATCCTCCCTGAAGGCATTCAGTTGCCAGACTACTGTCTGGTCCCACCACAAGTAGGGCCCACTCCCTGCTGTTAAGGACAACGGGCTACTTCTCCCAAAAGGCTTGCAACCACCAGTCTGGTCCCTATAGATGGGGTTCACACTCTACTGATAATGGTTTCTGTAGTGAGCCGGAGAACAGGTCAAACCAGTTCAGTGATATCCAAAATTAAGCTGCCTCCCTGAATCTAGGATCTACCCATCTTGTCACATGTGTACCCCTAACACCTCCCCTTCCTTTTGCGGGGATACCTCTAGATCACTGTATTACCTATAGCACAACCTGTATGTCTTCACCTGTAATTAGGGGGTTTGCATGTCCCCAGAGAATATAAAAGCCATGGTTAGCAATAAATAGCTGCCTCTCTCCACGTGGACCACCAAGTGAGGCTGAGATGAGCATGCTACTATGAAATGTGTCTGACTCCATTATTTCAATCTCTCTTCTATCTCTCATGTTCTCGATGATTTTACTATAATCTTTACTTACTATCACTGTACAATTGCACCCACCGGACCTGTGATGATGTGTTAGGGGCTGGTTTTCCCTCACAGGTCCCCAAGACTGTATATCTCAGACAGCCTCATCTTCCTCCATGGAGCATCTGGGGGGCTGGAACCACCAACCTCGTAGCTAACAGTGTCCCATTTACTTGACAGCACCATCAGAACTCCTGTACTAGGTTGTTTCCAAAAAACCAGAACCAAACTTTCTGCCACTGAGTCCATTCTGACTCATAGTGACCCAATCGGGCAGAGTGGAACTGCCCTGTGGGTTTCTGAAACTGCAACTCTTTACAGTAGTAGAAAGCTTTACCTCTCTCCAGTAGAATGGCTGGTGGGTTTGAACCACTAGCCTTATGGTTAGCAGTGTCACATAAACCTGACGGCAGCACCAAGGCTTCTTTCGACTAATTGTTAAAACAAAACAGAAACCTCACTGCCATGGAGTAGATTCTGACTCACAGTGACCCTATAGGATGGAACAGAACTGCCCCAATGGGTTTCGGAGGCTGTAATGCTGTACAGTAGTAGAAAGCCTCATCTTCCTCCCACGGAGCGGCTGGTGGTCCTGAATTGTTGACCTGTGGTTAACAGCCCAATGTGTAACCACTATGCCACCAAGGGCTTCATACTAGGTTTGTTAGGAATCGAGAAATAATTAAAACAGAATTATCACTTCAAACTTGGCCACAGTAAAAGTATAAGGGGGGATATTAAAACCTTTATTCTAAATTGTCTTGAAATTTTAAACAAAATGGGCCAATTCCAAGAAAAAGACCATGAATGAAAATGGACTAAGAAACAGAAAATTTGACTTAACTATAGATCTCAAATAAATCTAATCAGGAAGCAAAAATCCTCCTACAAGACCACTCTATGCCTAGATGGCTTCACCAGAAAGTGCTACCTAAAATTCTGTGAGAGCATTTGAAGAAATTCAAGGAAATGATGAGAAAGGAAAAGTGCTCAAATGCAGAGGTAGAGATCCGAAACAAAAAGCGAGTGAAACTGCTCAGATGGTGTTTTTCAAAAGTAACCACCATGGCAAGATCAGGTTGCATCCATGTTGGGAGTGCATAGGTGATTCAGTGTGAGACAATCAGGCAACATCATCCACCACCTTTATCAGATCAAGAAGGACAAGAAAGAGCACGCCCATCATTCTACTCATGTAAAGTTCAATCGAAGGCAAGAAGGAACTAGATCGATGAGGGATGGGGGTTTCCCTGGCAAAACTACCTGAAAGGCCAGGATAGTGTCTGTTCAAGATACACGATGGTAGCTATCCTGGGGAGGAGGATGGCTGCCATAAGGGAGGAACAGAGGGGGTGTCTGAGGTGCATAACACTTTATTTTTAATAACTGGGTGAAGGTATTGCACACGCAATTTATAAATGTTCTTTTAAAGAAGGGGCTTCAAAATGTTCATGGAAAAAATGTAGATCTTTCAATTCCATCTCTCCATGAACTTTCTGAAACCCCCTTGTTCATGGAATAGAACGAAAAGAAAATGGAACACACTATCAAACGTAATGAAACACACACACACACACACAGTAGAAGATAAAATAGATGACTGAGACCCCCTAACAATAACACTTACTGTGTATCAAAGCAGTACAAAGAGAACCCACGGACTAGGAACATTTTTTTGGCAGTGACATTTTGGACAAGAGACTAATCTCTAAAATCTATAGAATACAATATCTGAATAAGAAAGACAATGAATAATCCAACTGAAAGATGGGCAGAGGATGTGAATAGCCATTTCACCCAAGAAGACATCCAGGTGGAAAATACACACAAAGAAATGTTCTGGATCAACAGCCATTCAAGAGATGAAAATCAAAACAACAATAAGCTACCACCTCACATCGGCACTGATAACAAAGTTCAACAGAACAGAAAATAAGAAATGCTGGAGAGGGCGTGGAGAGACTGGAACCTTCCCACACTGCTGACGGGACTGGAAGGCTGTGCTGCCACTGGGGGAAGCCGTGGTCCCTCTAAGAACTAGGACTAGAAATAGCACATGACCCAGCATCCCTCTACACGTACATAAGGGACAAAGCATGAGTAGATACATGCATGCCCATGTCCTTCACAGCACTTGCTACTATTCCCCACAGTAAGAGATGGAAGCACCCTTAATGCCCATCGGTGGCAGAAACCTTAGTCAAGAGACTTTGGTGTGTACGTGCAACAAAACACGACACCTTGCTCAAGAACGACGCTGGAAGTGAGAGCACCTCATGACAAGGATGGATCTGGAGGGCGTTATGTTGAGGGACACCAGGCCTTCACAAGAAAACAAGATCTTATGTGGGACTACTGTATGAAAGGAAAAACAATAAGATCAAGATTGTCATACAAAAGAAGGTTCCAGGGTGGGAAGGGACGGGAAGGAAGGCGAAGCCATGGGCTGGGGCAGAGACTGGCAAAGTGCGGCTCTTTTAGTATGGACATGTGACCCTGAATCAAACTGAAAAAAAGTTACAGGATATTACTCAGACCATGTGAGTTCATTTGTTTGTAAAAATGTATTTGTGGCTCTGGAAGAATTTCTAAATTGTTGTGTGGCTCTTCCGGCTCAAAAGTCTGCCGATCCCTGGGCTAGAAGGTAGGCAGGTATTAACTTGGGTGAAGGAAGAGATGATATTTGGCAAGAGGGAGAAATGGAAAATAAAAGGGGGAGACAGGGCAAGCAATTGGGAGGTTAGATAAGATGTGTAAGATGTTGAATACACACACACAAGATCTAAAATGTAAACCCCCACCCAAGTAACAACAGAAAGGTATTTATTTATATACATAACTAATAACAGCAGTTTCCCACACACTTTTTGAAGTTTCCACCTTCTGCAGGAAAGCTAAACCTCTCAGTAAGAATACACTGAAAAGGAAACACTAAGCCTATGAACAAATGAACTCGACTCATAGCGACGGCACAGCACAGGGTAGAATGGCTCCTGTGAGTTTCCATCTGTGGACTAGAAAGCGCTGTCTTTCTCCCGTGGACAGTGGCTGCCAGTCCAACTCATAACCACTAGGCCACCAGGGCTCCTCAACAAGTCAGCAGTACGGCTGAAAACGCTGTGTCCATGGACAGTTTTACCACCGAATGAGGGCGTCAAGGAGCTGCTTGTTGTACAGTTAACTGCATAAGGCCCCTGGCCAACACAGTCACCCACCTCTCTACAATAACAAGATAAGAGAGCTAATGATTCCCAACAGCTATTCGATTCTAGGAGTCAGCTAGCAGTTTTATGTTCCTTGAAAACAAGAAGACAGATGCTGAGAAGGGAGGAGAATGGAAAAAAGAAGAATTCTAGTTTGAGGTGCTAAGAAACGAGCTGCGAACTGGGCTGAGAGTTCTAATTCTGCCCCCTTTTCTCAATCTGGCTGGACTTGCCATTTGGAATTGGCAAGGAATGCAGAGGAAACCCCAAAAAGATGAACACTGGGAAGAGAAAAGAAGTCCCATAGTGGTTAGACTGAGATCCAAAAGGTCAGCAGTTCAAAATCATCCGTCAATCCCAGGGAGAAAGAATGAGACTCTTGGAAACCCATGGGGCGGTCCTATCCTGTCCTAGAGGGCAGCTAGGAGTCAGCATGGGCTCCATGGCAGGACTCGGTGAGTAGGGCAAACAGCAAGAATGCAACAGCCCCCGGCCCCCACTGGTGTTCTCAGGCAGAGGGCATGGCTCTGACTGCAGAGCCACCGCCTTTCCTGTCCCTTCACTGGGGACTGACTGCTCCTACTCAGGAAATCCTCTTCTGAAAATAGAGCAGCTCCCAAGCGGGAGGTGTTCCCCCCATGGCTTATATCTCACTATCTGCTAACAAGAGAAAATTCACACGCCCCAACAATCCTGGCAAAGCCGGGATCCTTTCAGATCAGACCCGCCTAGCTCTAACACCAAGGCCAATGCTGGTTTGGGTAAAATACATCCATGACTCGCAGCACTGGGTGGCTTTGCAGGGCCAGTAGTAATTATATTTATTAATGAAGCGATTGCATTTCCCCTTAAAGTGTTATTTATCATTATAATTTAATTAGACTGTGGAAACGAGGGCTTGGCACTGCCAAAAAATAAGTACTCTCATTTTGTTTTTACCTCATAGATACACAAAACGGATATTACGAGGGTACAGCGAACAAACGTTCAAACGAGCACATTCACGGAAGCTTAGAGGGCTTCATTAGTTCGAGAAGCACAAGGCACGACGGACGTGCTCAAGACAAGGCAACAAAGATGGGAGAGAAAACAGCTCATCAACTAAAGGTTGCGAAGACAAAAGAAGGGATTTTTTTGGTGGAGAACCAATTCTTGGCACTAATGAGGCATTTTAAACAGAAGCCACCATTAAAAATCAGGAAGTGTGCTATATGGTTCAACATTTATGCAAATGTTTCAGGGTTCTTATCAAACTCTTTCTGTGCACTGTCATTCGCTGGGTCTCCAGAAGGCAGAAACTGGCTCCTCCACACGGTCCCTACCACAGATGGTAATAGTGAATGGGATGCACTCGTGTTGCTCCCTTTCATCACAGGAAAGTCAAGTTCTTGGAGCAACTAGACATCACTTCCTTCTCCCTGCTGCTCTTCTTGGTAGTGGTGAGCACTTCTGACGCTCTATCTCGAAGAAAAGAACTTTTCAAACCGCATCACCCTGCAATCACAGGAAATGTGTGTGTACCTAATGGAAGGGAAATAAAGGAAGCACCTCCAGGGCCATTAAAGAGAGAAATGCCAGAGCACCCCACTGGGGGTTGGGGTGCGAATGGGGAGTGGGTCCTGAGCCTCAAGGGGCAGAGGTGAGGTGAGGTGGATTGTCTCTCTCTCTCTCTCTCTCTCACACACACACACACACACACACACAGGAACAGGGACACCTGCTGAGATCCCGGGGACCTGCTTTGCAATTCCGAGCAATCCATCTGTGTTTTCAGAAAGCTCACTCTGGCTGCTCTGCAGGACAATGCAGGGAGGGAGGGAGACTGGAGGTTGTCAAGGACAGTTAGCGGGCAGGAATGAAGAGAGATGGAAAACATCAGTGGTACCTTGCAGGGGGGGTGAACAGGGCACAGGTAGAAGAAAGAAGCTGAGAAAGCCTCCTAGGATTTGGCTCTGTTAATTAACCAATATTAAACAATCACAGGGAAAGGAGGAACATTTAGGAGACGGGTGTTCCAATTATTCTGAACTATAAAAGCACCCAGTACACTAGCTGTTGGTGTTGCTGGCTGCCATCAAGTCAGCGGCTGATGCCCTGCAACCCCACACACAGTGGAACACAGCGCTGCCGTTCCTGCACCATCTTCATGAGAAAGATGACTTCCGCAGGGACTCCTGATAGATAAACCAAGGGATGGATCTGGGGATGAGTTGAACTGTGTTCTCTGATGCTCTAACCCTGTTCCCTGTATCCCATGTGTCTTAGAAAACAAGAGAGGAGACAGGAGAGTTAGACCGAGCACAAATGGCTATGTGACCACAGGCCAGCAGCAGTTAAAAGTGAAAAACCTCCAAGGAATGTGGGGGCCACCAGAAGCTGGGAATCCCCTTCTCGGAGTCTCAGAAGAATCAACATGCCTGATACCCTGATTTGGAATTCTGGCTTCCAGAACTGTGAAAAGATTGCTCTGCTCTTTAAAGCCGCATACTTTGTGATTTTTGTTACAGCAGCACTAAGGAACTAAGACAATCTTGATTATGCTGAAAGAAGGCAGGCCAAAAAAAAGAGTGCCTATTCCTGGTAGGGCATGATCAAGGGCAATGTAACCAAGAGGAATTACTGAAACCCAAATGAAGACTGAGCATGATAGTGGGACAAGAGGAAAGTCA
>NW_022111372.1:38998978-39005282 GCF_000313985.2 Echinops telfairi | reverse complement strand
GTGTTGAAAGGATCAGGTATCAGGCATCATCAGAACAAAAAATCATATCATTGTGAATGAGGTGGGGAGTGCAGATTGGAGACTCAAAACCCATTTGTAGGCCACTGGACATCCCCTTACAGAAGTCTTGGGGAGGAGACGAGCCAGTCAGGGTACAATGTAGCAACAATGAAACATACAACTTTCCTCTAGTTCCTACATGCTTCCTTCCCCCCCTCATCCCCCCACTATCATGATCCCAATTCTACCTTACAAATCTGGCTAGACCAGAGGATGTACACTGGTAAAGATAGGAACTGGAAACAAAGGGAATCTAGGGCGGGTGCTCCCTTGAGGACCAGTGGTGAGAGTGGTGATACCTGGAGGGTGGAGGGATGGTGGGTTGGAAAGGGGGAACCAATTACAAGGATCTACATATAACCTCCTCCCTGGGGGAATGGACAACAGAAAAGTGGGTGAAGGGAGACGTCAGACAGTGCAAGATATGACAAAATAGTAATATATATATCAAGGGTTCATGAGGGAGGGGGGAGCAGGGAGGGAGGGGAAAATGAGGACCTGATGCTGGGGGTTTAAGTGGAGAGCAAATGTTTTGAGAATGATGAGGGCAATGAATGTACAAATGTACTTTACACAATTGATGTATGTATGGATTGTGATAAGCATTGTGAGCCCCTTATAAAATGATTTTTTTTAAAAGAGTGCCTATTGTATGATTCCATTTATATATATTTTGAAAAGAAAGAAAGAAAAAACCTAAGGTCACCAAGCTGATTTTGACTCAATAGCAACTCTGCTTGTTTAAAAACAAAACAAAACTCTGCTTGTTAGGGTTTCCAACACTACAAATCTTTATGGGAGCAAACAGTCTCATTTTTTTCCTGAGGAGCAGCTGGTGGGTTTGAATCACTGACCTTTGGCTTAGCAAACTACTTTGGTTTGCTTATCCACGGAGACACCAGGCCTCCATTAATATAAACCCTAGAAAACACAAAGAAATCTATAATGACAGAAGGTAAAACAGTTGATGTCAGCGGTGAAGGAGGCAGGGGGTGAGTACCGAGGTACATAAGGAAATCTCGGGAAAGTTTTTAGTAAATGTTCATTGTGTGCCTCATAACTTATCCAATTGTACAGTGTTTGCATATCAATTAACTTCAATAAAGCTGTTTTAAGGAAGGATACCTTTTTCATATTTTAAAACCTCTCATTTTCATACTTACGATGAAACTTGGTTGTTGTTGGGCTGATTCACAGCAATCTAATGTACAACAGACAAGAAGCCTGCCTGCCCTACACCATTTTTATGACCGGAGAGAAAGCATGACCTTTCAAACTTTCAAAAATCTAAAATGCACTACAGGAAAGCAAGACTTGATATAACTAATATAACAAGTCACGAAAAACAGGGTTTGGGTGGGGTAGGGGGTGTCTCTTTCCCTACCTGGCCACATCTTACTGCTTAGTCTCCAGAGGAGCCCAATGTGTCCCACACCAGGAACAGGCTCTGCATTTTCACAGAACGAGAGTGACACGGGGGGCGGGGGGCTGCCACCTGGGCTGCTGCCCCCTTGTTCTGTCAAGTAGTGTCACAGCTAAGGGCACCTGCCTCTCTGGCACCAGAAGAAGAGGATCTCTTTCAGGGAGTGGACAGCAAGGAATCGATCCTGCAGTAAAGCGAGAGTCAAGGGGGAAGGGAGACGTCTTCCTGCTCCTTCCTCTTCACCCTGGGGGCAGGTGCGGGAAGCAAGCACCTTGCAGTTACTAGAGTGCAGGGTTGGGGCTGGGGGCAGTCAAAGTCAGCTTACCCGAGGTCTATCCTGAGGTTTTTATTTTACATAATTAATGAAGTACCTGTATCAAGTTCCTTTGCACTAACAACAATACTTGGCCATGTGGTCTTTACTATGATTTATTTTTATTTTATCTTTTTATCATTTTATTAGGGGCTCATACAACTCTTATCACAATCCATACACACATCAATTGTTAAAGCTCATTTGTACATTCATTGCCCTCATCATTCTCAAAACATTTCCTCTCCACTTAAGCCCCCGGCATCAGCTCCTCATTTTTCCCCTCCCTCCCCGCTTCCCCGTCCCTCATGAGCCCTTGATAGTTTATAAATTGTTATTTTGTCATATCTTTCTTATGCCTCGAGGAAGTGATTTCTCTAGCCTGAAAGCTGCCACTGTCACCCAATTAAAAAACAAGCAAAAGTCAACAGAAAAGCCCCCAGGAACTAAAATGTGGGCAGAGAAAGTGTGAGGACGCACCCCAAGGGTTCCCACTGCGGACAGATCGCCAGGCAACACAGCCCGGTGAATGAATTTGTCCATTATGCACTCATTTTCTCTCATAGAAATTGGAAACAGTCTAGAGGTTCAAATAAACGAAACCAAATATGTGTATGTAGACTAAGCTACCAAAGTCGAGCAGTGAGAGGAGGAGCTGAACCAGCGCAAACAGAACGGCAAGATACTTTTCGTAACAGAAAGAATAAAAACTGGAAACTTTTAAATAAACTAACGCATATAATGATTTGTGTTACCGACCCAATATTCCAGCCTGGCAAACCTCATCATCCGGCCTCAGGAAAGTAGGAACTGACTCTAAGACTTAAAGGTTTAAACAACAACCTTGACTGATAATCGAGTTGAGACCTCGAGACATCGACTGCCCTGTGAGTTTTCAAGACAGTAACTCTGTCCTGCCGAGCAGCTGGCGGTTTCACACTGCCAGCTGGTGTGACCACTGGTGTTGACCACGAGCCCCTAAAGGCTTAAGCTGATCACTGTAATTCCTGACCTGACTTAATGGACACATGAGACGTAAGAAAACCAGCCATCAGCTTCTTCTGTCTTCACATGTTTATGTTACATCTAGACCTAGGAGTTTTGTTGACTTGCATCTGATTCAGTGCTGCTGGCATGGTGGGTACCCAGTTGAGCTACCAACTGCAAGGTCGTCAGTTTGAAACCATTCTGTGGGCGAATGATGAGGCTTTCTGCTCCTGTAAAGCGCTACAGGCTCGGAAGCCCACAGAAGCAGTCTGACTCTGTCCTCCAGCGTCACTGTGAGTTGGACTGACTCCCAGGGAGTTGGGTTTTGGAGTTTGGGATCAGATCCAAGTCAAACTAACTAGTGCTCAGGAGCTCTCAGTTAAAATACTAAGTTTCTGATCGATCCATTTCTATAAGTCATATAAGTATGGTCAGGTTATTTATCAAATACTAGAAAATAATATATTTTGTAGATTAAAATGTTATATCCAGCATGTAACAGTTGAAACCCTAGAAAGAGAAACCCCAAAGTGCTACATGCTCAGGATGATGGTAAAGAGAAGTAAACCTGCTCGCAGACATCATGGGACCCCAAGGAAAGCAACCTTACTGATGAGCAAAACCAGGTAAGAAGGACAAAAACAGTCCCTCGTAGGATGTCCCCATAAGCCAACTCTCCATGGATTCTTGAGTGTTCTGAAATTCTTCCAAATGTAACTTTATGGTAAAGTTTTGCTAAACTCATAGCGCACAGACATTTAGCAGAAGAAAACGCAAACTCCCTGGAGAAATGCACCATCATCTGAAATCTCAAAGAATTCACACAAATTATCTCCCAAGGAAATGAGATGCTTACAAAAATACAGTCCCATAAGGCAAGAGGACATAAGAAAGAGGGAGCATGAGATAAGAGCTCACAACACATGGAATCCAGGAACAGAAATGGGAATAGCGATACCAGAAGGGTAGGGAGAAGGTGGGGAGAGAAGGGGAGGAAGGGGGAACCAATCACAATGATGAGCACATAAACACACACACACACACACACACACACACACACACACACACACACACCCCTTCCAGGGGGACGAACAACAAAAATTGTGGGAGAAAGGAGACAATGGTCAATGAAAGATATGAAAATAGTAATGATTTATAATTTATCAAGGGGTCATAAGGGAAGGGGGGAGAAGAGCTGACAAAAAGGACTCAATAGGAAGTTAATGTCTAGAAAATGATGGCAACATATGTAGAGATATGCTTGATATAATTGCTGTATGGTTTTTTATAAGAGCTCTAAAAGCCCCCAATGAAATGATCTTTTAATAAAAAAGAAAAATAAAGATCCAGAATAAATAAGAAACAGGAAAAAATAGACCCTCAAATCTGTTGGAATTATCAAGGACACGCTATAAAATAACTGGCTGTGGAGTAGGGGTGGGGGCAGCCAGGAACTAGGAAAACAGAAAATGGCCAATTAGACTTAAAAAAGAGAGACCCCTAGAAATAAAAAGCATATGGACTACAAGTGAAAACATATTGGGTGGGTTTTACCAGCATATTAGGTACAGCTAAAGAGAAAATTAATAGATTGGGAAGTAGAATTGGGAACCAGAATGCAGCCTGGAGATCCAAAGGAGTGAAAGAGATAGAAGGAAGAGTGGAAAGACTTAACATACACAGACTCAGGATGCCCAACTAACCCCAAGTGGAATAAATAAAGATAAATACAAGCCCAGATACATCTCCATGAACATGATGCAAAGCCGCCACAGGAGCGGGCAGTGAGACTAACAGCTAACTCACCCTGAGCAATGAGGGACGGAAAGGGTCAATCGAGTAGACAATACCTTAAGTGTGCTGAAACAAAACAGAATTCACCCAATAAGAGGCTTTACACATTGAGGACAAACTCTAAATGTTTTCAAACAAGTAACACTGAGATGATATTTTACCATCAGCAGACCCTGGCTAAAGAGCATGTCTCAGAAGAAGGAAACCTATCTCAGAGAGATGGCATAGGTGGCACCCACAGAAAGACAGACGATAACAGACTGTGTAGGCAGAAGTACTGCGTGAACCAGAAAACACGTCTTATACAAACTGTTCCAGAGAACAAAGGAACGGGGACAGTTCCAAAGCCTTTTATGAGGCCAATATAACCTTGGTAGTAAAACCTCTCCAGAGTGTTAAGGGAACCAAATATCATCACAGAAAACATCAACACTAGCAAATTTAAACCCAGCGATATATAAAAGTAAGTACTTCACAACCAAGTTGACTGTACACCAAGAATACATAGTTGGCTTAATATTTGAAAATATATCAATTCACACAATTAACAGACCCCAAAGAAACCATTATGATCATTTCACTAGACTCAGAAAAAGGCAAGACTTAATCTCCACTCATAACTTTGAGCTGCACCTCCTCAAATGGGAACAAAAAGGAATTTCTTTAATCTGATACAAGAGACAGTGAGCCTTCTGGGATAAATCAGACCTCGTGGCCAAATGTTTTAGGGATATTTGAGACTATCTTCTCCCCGCAGTCAAGAAAAAACAAGGGCGTGTGCCCTCACCATTTGGGCTCAACTTGACACTACAGACGTTAGCCAGCAAGAACGAAAGTGAAAAACATAAAAGGACTGACAATTTTAAAAATTAACTGATCATTATTTGCAGATAATAAGACTACATATACAGCAAATCTAAAATAACCCACAGATTTATTTATAAATTAAAAAGTAAATTTAGTAACATTGATTGCATATCCTATACACTAACAATAAACATTTAGATAACTGAAATTTAAAACATAACACCACATATGATAATATTTTGAGAAGGCAAATAGCTAAGAATAAATCCAATGGGAAAAGGTAAACAATTTCTGTAGAGAAAAACTACAAAATATTAGTGAGAGAAATGAAGGAAACCACACAAATGAAGGAACACGGCTTGCTATCAGAACCCTAAGATGCCAAGTCTGCCTAAATACAAATGGATGGAAGGGTGGATGGGCGAAGTGGTGAGAACGAGAGTGCATGTGCCTGTGCTGTATGTGGTGGTGTGTGTGTAAGCCGAAGGCTGGTTAAATTATATGAAAGGGTAACTTAGGGTCAAGACCACTACAAGAGCAAAGCAGGCAACCTGCCAGTACAGCGCAGCCACACTTGCGATGGCGCTATAGCAGGTAAGTTTATGTGGTACTGATGTAACAAAAGGGCAAACGAGCCACTGGCACACACACACACACACACAACAAATCTACTGAACCACAAAAGAGGTGATGCAGTGGTATGGAGAAAGGCTCATTTTCCCCTCGAATAATTGGTGCTGGGATCACAAACTTAAAAGGTTACTCATCACCATCAAATGGCTTCTGACTCAGAAACCCTATGGAACAGAGTAGAATTACCCCTCTGGGATGTACACTGGTACAGATAGGAACTGGAAATACAGGGAATCCAGGGCAGATGAGCCCTACAGGACCAGTGGTGTGAGTGGCGATACTGGGAG
>NW_022111372.1:38994436-38998753 GCF_000313985.2 Echinops telfairi | reverse complement strand
TGTACAAATGCGCTTTACACAATTGATGTATGTATGGATTGTGATAAGAGTTGTATGAGCCCCTAATAAAATGATTAAAAAAAAAAAAAGAATTACCCCTCTGGGTTTCTGAGACTAACTCTTTAACGGGAATAGAAAGCCTTGTCTTCTGTCTGTGGAGGGGCTGGTGGTTTCGAACTGCTGACCTTGCAGTTAGCAGCCCAGGGTGTAACCACTATAGCACATTGTTAATGAAAATGAGCATTGTGTTCCTTTAGTGACAACAGAAACAACTGCCTTCAGCATCCCCCCCACACTTAAAACTTGGTTGTGGGAAGAAATGTCTATAAACTGCTATGATACCTGAATTAAACTAAAATAAAACAAATCTGCGTTAATCCATGTTGTATGATGAAGTAACCAAATTGCGAAGTGCTAAGAGTAATCTTTAATGGCGCAGTGAGCACAGAAAGACCTGGATTCAAATCTCAGCCCCACCCAGCAAACCTGCTTCAGTTTCTCTGTGCCTGTGTCCTCACTTAAAAATTAAACGGTGACAAATACTCAACATGGCTGAGCATTCAATCAATATGCTTCAATCAAGATGCTCGGGAAGCACTTGTGACAGTGCCAGGCACACAGCAAGCACCACATAACGACAGAGATTAATACTGTTACACAGCTAGTTACCTACCTCACTAACAGAAGTAATCACGGAGAAGACAGATTTCTAAGACCCCGTCACACTCTCTGGGCCCTTCATCTATAGCCAATGGAATGTTACTTATTAAGCCATCTTTTCTAATCCCTAATACATATGATCCAACACTGCACAATAGTCTACTGGCCTTATTACCACTATTTGTTAAACTGAATATAGTGACATTTCTGTTCAAGCATTCCTCAAGACTCTTCGATAATTCAAATTAGTATTTTCCCAAATTCCCATGAGAATAATAAATATGACACCTTCCTCAAAAAATACACTCAAACTTTAGAAAATAACGGAAAACAAGAGGGGGTGGAGAAATGAAAACAAATGCTTTTTGCCAATTACTGAAAATAAAGCCAAGCCTCTCAGTATTCCTTCCCTTGACAAAGGAATGGGGGTAGCTAGGGGCAATGTCTGCAAAGTGTTCCAGTGCGTTCTACTACTGAGTTATCAGAGAGAGCACCCAAAGGAGAATCACATGCCTAGCGAAGGACCCCTGGGCACCATGCTGACAGAGCTTTGCACTTCTGTCTAGAGCAGGTGTTCTTATCGAGGGTTTAAATGGGCTTCAGGAAGTCCATGAAAACTTATGTAAGAATATTTACAAAATAGCATGCTTATATGCACAGATGTAATTTACTACTGAATATATACATAGCTTAACCAGATGTTCAAAAGGGCCCAACACCCAAAAAAGATTGAGATCTCAGATCCACAGAAGGATTTTTGCAGCACCGTCCAGAGCCAGCCCTATGGAAGGACTGTGAACGATCCTAAGCCCATGTCCTTTCTTCAGTTCTAAACCCACAAAATTCTGTAGCCCTTCCTTTCTCAATACGACTAAGGGCTAGTTAACAATAGCCCACCCAGCGAGTCAGTGAGGTGGCACCTTAACTTGAGACAGCAGCCCTGGTGGTACAGTGCTTAACCACTTGGCGGCTGACCTACCGAGGCACAGCTCGAACCTGGAGCCACTTTGTGGGAAGAAGGTGTGGCAGCCTGCTTCTGGAAAGACTGCGCTATCGATTTTTAGGTGCTGTTGAGTCCGTTCCAACTCACAGTGACCCTTTGTCTGCACAGCAGCACAGAACACTGCGCAGTCCTGCACCACCCTCACAATTGCTCTCATGTTTGAGCTGATTGTGCAGCTGCTGTGTCCATCCCTCCTGTGGAGAGCCTTCCTCTTTTCCACTGCCTGTTTTACCAAGCATGATGTCTTTCTCCAGGGACTGGTCTCCTGACGGCATGTCAGGGGATGGATCTCGCCATCCTTGCTTCTAAGGAGCATCCTGGCTGTACTACTTCCAAGACAGGTCTGTGCGTTCTTCTGGCAGCCCTTGGTACTGCCAATATTCCTCATCAGCACCATTACTCAAATGCATCGACTCTTCTTCAATCTTCCTTCTCAATGTCCAACTTTCAGAAGCATATGAGGGGTATCCCCCCAAAAATGGAATTGTGCTGAGCAGAGCAGAGATTTTGTAGTATGATTTTTTTTCCCTACTTGGGAGAGCATTGAACCAACTCACTCTGGATTTAGGGTAGCCAGTGACATCGCCTGAGAAGGTTCTCTCTGGTCACAGTGAATTTTTTCGTAAAAGCCCTTTTGCTCAAACCTTGTTTTTTGTGATGGCCGATTTAAGAGACCAGCTGCGAAATTTTGTTTCCTGCTCGGGAAAAATGCCACAAAAATTGTTGTGATGTTGAGCATAGCTTACAAGGACAGAAATATGGGGAAAACTCGAGTGCAAGAGTGATTTTCTCATTTCAAAAAAGGTAAAATGTCAAGTGATGACAAACTTCATTCTGGATGTCCGTCAACTTCCCAAACAGATGAAAATGCTACATTTGGAGTTCATTCCACCAGGTCAGAATGTTAATCAAGCTTTCTATTTAGAGGTTCTGAAAAGACTGTGGAACAGTATGTGACAAAAAAGGTCTGCTTTGTGGCAGACGGGGGACTGGTTTTGCCACCACAATGTACCTGCTCACACAGTACGCCAGTTTTTGGCAGAAAACAAACAAACAAACACTAACACCAACCCACCATGCCTCTCTTGCCCTATACACCTTAGTCACATGACCTCACTCCTTGCAACTTCTTTTTGTTTCCGTGAATACAGAGGGACATGAGTGGACAGAGATTTGACGATGTAGAAGAGGTGCAGAAAAATGCGAGGGAGGTGCTGTCAACCATCCAAACAGATGAGTTTGAAAAACTCATTCTGTTTCCAAGAATGGAATTGCAAATTTGACAAATGTATTAAGTATAATGGATAGCATTCTAAAGTTGATAAAGTTGCTTTGTAAAAAAAATTTAAATACATAACTTTGGGGAAGAACAATTCTGGGTGGGGTGGAACAATTGAAAATTCAGTGGTTTGGTTCAGGCACACATTAGTCCTCAAAGTTAACACCCTTGCTTTTCAACACTTTAATGAGGTCTCGTACAGCAGATTTACCAAAGATCGTTTGATCTCAACGGCTACATCCATGAGCATCAATTGTGGGTCCAAGCAAGACAAAATCCTCAACAACTTCAATCTTTTCTCCATTTATCATGATGGTTCTCATACTAAAGGCCTCAGTCCTTGACCTTCACCAGCAAGTACGTCAAGCCCTCCTCACTTTCAGGAAGCACGGTTGTATCACCTGCATGTTGCAGGTTGGTTAATAAGCCTTCCTCCAATCCTCATGTCTCATCTTTTCATATAATACAGCTTTACTGATTATTTGCTCAGCATACTGACTGAATAAGTATGTCGAGAGGATACAACCCTGATGCCCATCTTTCCTGATTTTAAACTATACAGTAGTTCCTTGTTCTATTCACCCAACTGCTTCTGGGATTCATGTACAAGTTCCACATGAGCACAACTAAGTGTTCTGGAATCCCCATTTTCCTCAAGTTTGTTATGATCCACATAACAATAAAACACAAGTAAACATCTTTCTGGTATTCTCTGCTTTGAGCCAAGATCCATCTGACATCAGCAATGATGCCCCTTGTTTCTCTTCTGAATCTGGCCTGAGCTTCTGACAGTCCCTGTCAATATACTACTGCATGCATTGTTGGATGACCTTCATCAAAATTTTATTTGCATGTTATATCAAGCATAAATTTCTGTAATTTGTGTATCCTATTGGGTTCTCTTTCTTTGGAATGGGCATAACTATGGATATCTTCCAGTTAACTTGGCTAAGTAACTGTGTCTTCCAAATTTATTCATCCATAAATTTAGTCCATCAATTCCTGGAGCCTTGTTTTTGACTAATGCTTCCAGTGCACTTGAACTTCTTCCTTCAATACCATTGATTCTTGCTCATAGGCTACTTCTTGAATGGTTGAATGTTGACTAAGTTGTTGTTTTGGTTCAGTGACTCTACGTATTCTTTATATCTTCTTTTGGTGCTTCCTATATCATTCAATATTTTGCCCATAGAATCTTGCAATATTATGACTCAAGGGTGACCGGCCATCAAAAGATAGTGTCTGGGGTCTTAAAGGCTTGAAGATAAACAAGTGGCCAACTAGCTGAGAAGCATCAAAGCCCACATGGAAGAAGCACACCAGCCTGTCTGACCACGAGGTGTAGAAGGGACCAGTTATCAGACATCAAAGAACT
>NW_022111372.1:38932678-38992917 GCF_000313985.2 Echinops telfairi | reverse complement strand
GCACATTTGTACATATGTTGCCATCATCATTTTCAAAACATTTTCTTTCTACTTGAGCCCTTGGTGTCAGCTCCTCTTTTATCCCTCCCCCCAACCATGACCCCTTGATAATTTATAAATTATTTTTATTTTCATATTTTACACCATCTGCTGTCTCCTTTTACCCACGTTTCTGTTGTTCACCCCCCTTGGGGGGGCTGTTACATCAATCATTGGGATCGGTCCCCCCTTCCTCCCCCTTCTTCCCCTTCCCCTCATGGTATCGCTACTCTCAATATTGGTCCCGAGGGGTTTATCTGTCCTGGATTCCGTGTGTCCAGAGCTCTTCTCTGTACAGTGTACATGCTCTGGTCTAGCCAGATTTTTAAGGTAGAACTGGGGTCATGATAGTGTGGGAGAGGAAGCAGTAAAGAACTAGAGGACTGTTGTGTGTCTTATCGGTGCAAGACTGCACCCTGGCTGGCTTGTTCCTTCCTTGTCTTTTGGTTTTCCAACTCCAGATCTTTGAACATTTCATTATTGTATTTTACTTTGTTTGCTCAAGCTGCTCTTTAAATTTATTCAGCCCTCTGCCTTCATCATTTTTCTACTATCTTAGGCACTCCACTATTATGAGCAAGTTTCAGAGTCTCTTCTGCCATCCACGCTGATCTTTTCTTTCTTCCTGACTTTTTAATGACCCTGTGCTTTCTTCAGGTCTCCTGTCATTGGTGTTCAATGCAGCAAATCTGCTCTTGAGATGGTCTTAAAATTCAGGGGGGATAGACTTCGGGTCGTATTTCAGCTCTCGTGGACTTGTTTCCATTTTCTTCAGCGTCCATGTGAACTTACAAAGAAACGGTTGATGGTCTGCTCCACAGTCGGCCTCTACAGAGACTACATGCCTGGGAAAACCTGCCTGGCTGCTCGACTCTGTCCTACATGGGCGCTGTGTTGGAACCAACTCAATGGCAAGAGTTTGGTTTTCAGGTTTTAAAACCTGAAATGTTACAAGGATGTCCCAGAGGCCGTCTCAAGGTCTAATTCCTTATAGAGTATGGCTGCCCTCGCAGGATCCAGAGCTCCTGCCATAGCACATGTACAGAGGACCACCATCCCCTGCTCCAGAAAGAACACCTTGCTGACAATGGTGACTAGAAGTCATCATGGGCTCATTCTCGCTTTATACTTACAAATGAACTGTTAGTTTTATTTGATCATTTTCAATTTAGTAGTGGTTGTTTGGGTATATGGAACCCCAAAGCCACTACCATGACGCCGATTCCAACTCAGTGTGGCTTTATCTAGAGTTTCTAATGCTGTGAATCTATGTGAGCAGGCAGTCTCATCTTGCTCCCACAGAGCAGCTATGGAGGTTTGCCCAACCCTTACCCAACAGTACCCCGGGGCTCCCTTGTTCGGGTGTAATGTTTCCCCAAAATAGGTGATACCATCCGCTGGGAGGCACTGAAGTGATCCAGAGGGGGTGGGGAGGGCTACAAAGGGAGATACCAATTCTTTATCCTGGATTACGGGTTACCAGACAAGAGCTTTTGATTGCCAGTAGGGCACTGGGTAATTTTTTTTTCCCTGAGAAGGCAGAGGTAGGCCAAATATGTTTGGGAACCTGTGGTATAGAGTGATGGAAATTCCATCAATGGTTTTGGTTTTAACCATAATTTTTTAATATTTAAATTTATAATGTCATCAATCATTTCCATCTTTAATGCAAAACGGGTGCACAAAACCACTGCCGCATTCTGACTTCTTTCCTGGTGATGTGCTAGGATGGCGTAACACACTGTGACAGTACAGGAACAAAATCGCACAGGTACTTTCAGGTTTATGGTGCACTCATGTGATATAGATCCCAATGTAAAAGCACAATTCTTCTCACAAGGGAGTTGTATACGCTGCTATCAAACTTACTGTTACCAGCAGAATGGTTCCCAATTCTTTGATAATGCTGAGCAATTTTTCCACTGGAGAACGAAAACGGTCACTGTTAAAGGGGCTTCCGGGAGGGTCTCCCACTGTTCTCTAAGGGTAACCTTAGAAGGCTTTGAATTCAAAAGGGTGATAACGCATGTATCTTTCCTTTCTTCCCAAGGTCCTGCCAAAATGTCAGAGAAGGTATTTTTGGTGGTGAATAAACCATACTGGTGCTAGAAATATCACAAAGGAGGCTGAGCAGCAGACCAGACAGCTGGGACTGATGTTTGCAGCACAAACCAGTTGTCAGTGAGCCAGTTCTGACTCACAGTGACCCCGGCCCCCCCCCCACCCCGCGTGTCCGAGTTTAACTGCTTCCTGGGGTCATCGGTGGCTGATTTTTCAGAAGCATATCCTCAGGCCTTTCTTTCAAGGTACCTCTGGGGAGAGATGAGCCCCAACCTTTCAATTAGCAGCAAAACGTGTGACCATTTAACCGCCCCAGGGACCCCATTTAAGACACAACGCTGACGCGATCATCTGACATGGCAACGCAGAGATGACCATGGCAGTGGCCATCTTACCTAGAAATAGAAAGCCGCAGGGTAAGGTTTTCATTGACAGGCGAATTAATCTCCAAAGAAAGTAGGAGCTTTTCCAAGTGGGCCAAGGGGGATATAAAGCAGAAAGAAAAGTTGTTCAGGGCTTAGAATAATTCCACATTGAATCGTCAGTTCTGGAGGGAATGGGGAGAGCAGGAGAGGGGAGGACGGAAGAAAAAGGTTCACCTATAAAAGAACAAGGATCAAATTGACATCTGGCTTCTCAGGAGCAACACCAGTCTCTGGGAAATAATAAAGAATACTTTTTGAGTTTGAAGGGAAAATTTTCTGAACCTAGATATCTGATCTAGCGAATTTACCAATCAAGAATAGGGGCAAAACAATTGCATTTTTGAACTCGGCATTCAAGAATTCAAAAAGCCTACTAGTCATGCATTCCAAAAGCTGTTGATGGAGCCACTGCGGCAAACCAAACACAGAACTCAGGAAACAGGGCATCACAGGACCTGAGAACCCGTGGCCAGCAGTATATGCTAGCAGCAAAGAGGAAGACTGAGAAGAGAGGTCGTGTTTGACCTTGGAACATGCTCCTTTGACTAGCAAAGGGTTTGTGATAGAGAATTACATTATCTGCTTGATCACACCACACAGTTCTGGAGTGAAAGGGACTGCATTATCCTAATTCAGTAAATGTTGCTTTTCTCATATTGATATTTACACTCAATCTGTAGGAAAAGCCTGGCATGTCTAGTGATAGATGAAAAATAGACATGTTTTAAGGCTTGTCAATGTAAATTTAAAAACATAACTCACAACAAGTAGAGAGCTGGCGAGGCATGATTTGCTGACATTATGATGGAAATTTTAAAAAGCGAAAGCACAAATGTAAACTGCTTACCTCTGGGGAAAGGTGAGAGAAAGATGGCCTCCTCAACTTGTCATCTATACTCAGTTATGTACTTGAATTCTTTTTTCCCACCACTTGCTGAGTGAGATTATTTCAGTGGTCTTCAAGCAGTTAAATTAAAATCCTCACCAAGAGGAGATTTATCTACATAACTAAAATACATGTGTAACAGGATAATATGCTCTCACTGTAAAGGGGGATCTGTACTAACATGAAATAATGCCCAAGGTATAATGTATGGTTGATTTCAAAGGCAACAGCTTGAAAAAAGCATCTACCAAAACATGATTTCGGCTAAAAAAGTTTATGGCAATGCCCCAAAGAAATCAGCAGTTTACAAATGGATAACTTGTTGTTTTAAGGATGAATGCATGATGATGGCATCATATGTACAAATATGCTGGATACAATTGATGTATGGAATGTTATAAGAGCCCCCAAAAGAGGGTAGAGGGAGAGTGGGTTGGAAAGAGGGAACCGATTACAAGGAACTATATGTGACCTCCTCCCTGGGGGACGGACAACAGAAAAGTGGGTGAAGGGAGACGTCGGACAGGGCAAGATATGACAAAATAAACAATTTATAAATTATCAAGGGCTCGTGAGGGAAGGGGGAGCGGGGAGGGAGGAGGAAAAATGGGGACCTGATGCTGGGGTTTTAAGTGGAGAGGAAATGTTTTGAGAATAATGAGGGCAATGAATGTACAAATGTGCTTTACACAATTGATGTATGTATGGATTGTGATGAGAGTTGTATGAGCCCCTAATAAAACGATTAAAAAAAAAGAGCCCCCAATAAAATGATTCAGAAAAAATAAAAGTAACAGGAAAGTAAAAAAGAAGAGGAAGAATGGATGCCTCAACGTTGAAGATGAAGCCCAAAGAGGCAAATCATCCACTTCAATCTGGAAGGAAATAATATTGAGGAGGACCTACAATTAACAGCAGAAGAAAAGACTCAACATGGTAGACATCTCACTTGGTTCTGACTGAAAATTAAAGTTGAACAAACTTTGTCCTCAATGGGTACAAAACCCTCCCTAATACTTAGATCAGCTGTGACTAAGAACAGAGATTGCAATGGAAATTTTACACACATTGGATCAAGATCCAGAGGAATTTCTTTGAAAAATTGTGACATGAGAGGAAATGCGGCTGCCAAGAATAGAAGTGATCCCACCAATGCCAAATCAGACCTGTCAAGAGCAAAGGTCAGGGCAACAGTTTTGTTTGTTTGTTTTCTGAATGCCCAAGCCAGTTTGCTTATTGACTTTCTGGAAGGCCAAAGAATGGTAACATCTGCTTATTATGAGTGTTTTGAGAAAATCAGCAAAAGCTTTAGGAGAAAAACATCAGGGAGGGTTCATCAGAGTCTTCTCCACCACAACAATGTTCTCGCTCATTTCTCTCATCAAATAGGGGCAAGTTTGTAAAGGCTTTGATAGGAAATAATTACTAGGCATCTACCTTACAGCCCTGATTTGGCCCCTTCGGTCTCCTTTTTGTCTCCTAATCTTAAAAACAAAAACAAAACTTAAATGGCATCCATTTTTCATCAGTTAATAATATACAGAAGACTACACTGGCATTGTTAAATTCATAGTACCTTCAATTCTTTAGGGATGTACTAAATGGCTGGTTTCATCACTTACAAAAGTACCTTGAACTTGATGAAGCCTACGTTGAGAAATAAAGTTTTTATTTTTTTATTTTTATCTTTTAATTCCATTAAAAATTTTAAGTGCCCTCAGCTCTACATATAAACGCAACTGCACAATATTTAGGATGTGTCCTTCCATATTGATCACCAAAAGCAGGCGTAAGAAAGGGAACGCAGACTTCACTTTCAGGTCAGAGAAAGCTTGGATAAAACATTTCTGGAAATTCAACAGGACAGCAAACCGGTCCGAAGGAAGAGCTGCTGCTTTTATCCTTATCCTCACAAGAGGCATTCCGAGCAATCATCAAGGCTAGCTCTTCACCATGCTTTATAAAGTGGAGGGGCAGCGACAAAGAGGAAGGCTGCTGACAAGCTGGATCGACACAGTGGCTGGGTCGATGGGCTCAAACAGAACAACAGTGGTGCGGGCGGTGCGGGACCGGGCAGTGTTTCCTTCGGTTGTGCTCAGGGTCGCTGTGAGGTGGAACCCATCAACAGCACCTACCGTCCACCTCACACTGTCCCATCAGAGCACGGTCAGAAAACATCTCCAATGAAGACGAACAAGGAAACAGCTTTTGTAGGTGCCAGTTGATGCTTGTGAGTTTATACTACAATCTGTTCAAAACTCTCAAGAGGCTTGAAATACGGAGAGCAAAAGTAATCTACTGTGTTTGGTGGGGGTGGGGCTCTACATAAAACAACACGAAACAAAACGGTAGCAAGAGTGGCCCCTCAACAATGGGGGTACAGGTGCTGCTTTCTTCTTATGTTGCATCTCTGTAAATATCAACAATCTAATTTAGGCCTGACATGGGTGTTTGTTTTTTATTCCCAGCTCTGTCTGGAACTCACTGAGTGATCTAGAACGGTGGTCTGAACTGCCCATTACTCAGATTACCTACCACCTTATGGGGGAACCAATCCATGGGGGGACTTCACAAAGTCCTTAGAAAAATGGAAAGAAAACATTTGTTCTCCACTTAAGCCCCTGGCACCAGCTCCTACGAGGGCAATGAATGTACAAATGTGCTTTACACAACTGATGTATATATGGATTGTGATAAGCGTTGCATGAGCCCCTGACAAAATGATTTTAAAAAGAATATGCACAACAAAAATCTGGAATGAAAAATTAATGTAATTTTTCTACAAATGTTTGACGTCCCTTCATACTACCTACCTAACTCAGCAGAGAGCTTGAATACAAGAGCCTCCCCTCCAAAAAATTTAAACCAACTCACTGCCATGGAGTCAATGCTGACTCATATTGACCTATCTTATAAGCCACACCCCACCCCGTCAGTTTCTAAGTCTGTGACTGTTTACAGGGGTAGAAAGCCAGTCTTTTTGCCCAGGAGCTGCTAGTGGTTTTGAACTGCTGACTACGCAGATAACAGCCTAACGCATAACCACTACACCACAAGACAATGGGCCCCCAATCGCCACTCACCAGGTGACTCACAGACATTTATTAACACCCACGTAAACCATGTCCTCCTAACACTGACAGATGAAATGTCTAAAAAAAAAAAGATTTTGCATTTCTAGGATGGAGGAATCAACTTGTTTCATAACACTGTGCTGTCCCCAGAAGGTGGCCCCTTTGTCCCTTTACATCTCTCCTGTGTCCTGACAAAGTGAGATGCTCATCAAATTTGTATGTGAGTGAAGGAGGGTTAAGGAGCATGATAAAGTGTGCTTCCCCCAAGATCATACTGCATTCTTTTTTTGCTTTGGATAAAAGCTCACCAATCCACTTCCCGCATCTGTGCAGTACGACGTGACCCACATACCCAGGATGATGAAGACAGCTGGAAGGCTGCCAGTTTAAGAGTTTAAGAGCCCAGTCAGGCGCTCCCCTCCCCCCACCCCCAGCATACCCAATCCTTGTGCTGAAGTCACCTCCCTCTAACCATGTAAAACGGAACTGGTTGGAGGCCCTACTGCACCCGGCTGCAGCAAGGAAGGCGTGAAATAACCAAGGCAGAGCAGTGGTGCCGTTCCTGGCACAGAACTGTTGTTGGTTGCCATGTTCAATAAATGTTAGCTACCAGCTGAGGGGATGACAGCTACAATACTTTCGGAATCAACCACATTATTAAGCCAAGGGATGAACCTACATATGCTCCTAATGAACAAAAATTAATTTTCAAATCCCAGACCTGACTCCCGGTGACCCTACAGAACAGAGGAGAACTGCCCCATGGCCTTTACAGAAGCACACCTTTACCTTTCTCCAGAAGAGTGGCTGATAGGTTTAAATTAAACCACTGACCTTTCGGTGAGCAGCCAAGCACTTAACCACTGACTGATGTTTTGGTCAAGGCTCCATCTGAATGGGTTCCTTCTTTTGCTTCCATACCTCTGATGTGAAAATGCAAAATCTCAGTGAGGGGTTAAACTGCTGTGGTCCAATTTGAAGTCCTGGCTTTAATATAACCAAACTTAAAAATTAAAAAGTTCAGCTCAAGTCTCCAGTCTCTAAAAACTCTGTAAGTGGTTCTTTCCTCTCAGAGAGTGCCACCCCTTCTGAAAACCTGTCCCCACAGCCCAGATGGCTCAACTGCCCACGGAGAGGGCAGATGGTCTGCACCCCAGAGCCCCTGTGAATGAAACGAGAGTGCTTCCTGGCACCTCCGTGGCATGGATCCTGAGGTTCTCAGTGGTCTCTGTGCAGGGGAACACCAGAGTGGATTCTCAATCTCAGCCAAGCACAACAAGGCAAGGGTGACACAAGTGCCCTACATTTAGACAGAAGTCATAAATTATGCTTCTGTCCCATGATTACTCATTTGCTACGTATGCGTCCTATCTGAAAGATTGTAGGCCTTTTAAGGGCAGGAACCAAGAAAAGAACCAATAAATGTGCCCAATAAATATTTATTTAGGATGGGAACCTCTAACTGGTACATGTGTCTGTCAGTCATAATATTCATGAAGAGAAAGCCTTATGCCACAATCACGCGTGAGCACACGGGTTTTCTCAAATTATGAGAGAATTCTGGTGCTGTTAATCAAACGAAACATGCCAAGTTGATTCGGCCTCAAAGTAACCCTACAGGGCAGCATAGCACTGCCCCCTGGGGTTTCCCAGGCTGTAAACCTTTACAGAAGGAGTCTGTCCAATCTTCCCCCTCAGGTCCGCTGGTGGGTTCAAGGTGCTGACCTTTCAGTTAGCAGACAGCCACTGCATGACCACATGCCCTTTCTGGTACTTTAGCACACTGGATATTAATCTTCTTACACGAGTATGTGACATGTATATATGACAAGTAGTAGTAGATTATTTACAACAGTAGAAGTGAAGACTAGGAATCTTTGAAATTTTATAAAGTGACCAAGCTAAAATTTACCTTTTCGCTTGCCAAGGAAGGTTACGTGGGCTGTAACTGTCTATTGATTGTAACGAGCTCATTGGAGCCACAGCTGAAGTTAAAGGACTCTCCTTTTTCTGGGAACATGTGCAGGGACTCCTTGTTAGCCCATACCTTCCACAGATGCCCACTTTCCTTTGGGAGCATGCCCACCCAGAGCCCCCGATAGGCAGGCCCCTTTGCCTGCTGATCAGCTGACAAGAAGCACGGCCCCTCCAGAGCGCAAGATGGAAGGTTCTTCATTCCAGTGCCCATTAAAGACAGACAAGGACGTCCCGACCCCCAGCCAGTCCTGGGGCTTTGGGGCTCGGCTCGAGGGGAGTCCCTCTGGGACATGGGGGTACATGAATGGTGTGACCTTTTGCTGGGCATGCCTACACAGTAGGGGATGCTGGGCCCCTCTAGGTTTCCCATATGGGCTCCAATACGTTTCTTACCTTTTGCTTAAAAAAAAAAAAAAAAGACAGACAAGGAAGGATCTGAGAATATAGGTGGACAAGCAACCCTGTATAAAACATTAAGTTCATTAAGACAATCGACTCCCTGAAGTAGCCCTAGGAAAGACTCTCAAGGCGAGTAGCTTCCCCTTCTTACTGATGCATGAAAGTAGTCAGGAAGTGGAAAGATGATGCCGAGTACTTGCTATTCCATCCTGGTCCTGGAGGTCTCCCCTGCAGGCTCCTCAGTGCCTGCCCCCTCTCGCTGGCTCTGGTCACGGCACAGGAGTCATGGTCCAATTGGCCAGGACTCCTTGTTTGCACATGCATCTTGGTGTGATTATTAACAAAGGCCCTCTCACTCTCAAAGACATCTCCTCTCCTGAAGCCGGCATCCCTCAGACGGGTGGGAGCTGAGCGTGTGGGGGTGTCCAGCTCTGGGCATGAGCAGATCCACAGAGAGGAGTGAGGACTGCCACTCCTCCCCCTTTCACATCTGCAGTCAAAACCAAAAGAGCTACACACAGGGTGGCCCAACCCCCCCAGAGAAAGGTCCACTTCCAGCCCCAGCATCTGGCTTCCATCCTGAGGAGAAGGAAGCTGAAAAGGCTCCCAGAGGTATGGAGTGTGTCTCTGGGTAACTGCCACACCTGCATGATGCGTAAAGGAACTCTGGTGGTAGGTACTATGTTAGGCACTGGGCTGCTAACTGTCTTCCGGTACAGGTTTACAGTCTTGGAAACCCTACACAGGGTCTCTATGACTCTAAATGAACTTGATGGCAGTGGGTTTGGCTGGAGTTTAGTATTACAGGTAAGAAATGTGCCTTAAAAAAATCTTTATCTACTTTTTTTTAAACTTAATAAGTAACTCCAGAAAAGATGATTTAGAACTAAGAAAGAAAAGTCAATTCTAGCACTTTCCGGGGGTCAAAAAACAAAAAAAGGTTCTTGTTTTTGCAAGAAAAGATGTATAACAGAAAACCTGGCAGAGCTGCCCAATATCCATTTTTCTCCCTCGATGACGAAGCATTTGCTGTACATTTTAGCAAGCACTTCAGAGAGGGACATCCAACAATCACTAACCACAGGGGGAGGGCATCCATCTTTATTAGTAATTGGGGAAATAACAATTAATGCCATAGGGAGATAGTGCTACACGCCTGAAGAAGAAAGGCCTAGGGACCTCCCTCAGAAAGTCAGTCACTGAGCACTCTGGAGCCCTCAACAGTCCACTGCTCGGCCAACCACAGCATGGCCGTAGGAATGGTATGCCAGGAGCCAGCACCCTGGCAGTCAGCTAACAACCACGACACAAACAGTGAATGACGTTCGATGCCACCCAGTGGAGCCAGGTCCTGTAGTGGTCACACGTTGGGCTGCAATCCACAGGAGCAGCAGTTCAAACCCACCAGCAGCTCTGAGGAGAAAGACTGGACAGGGAGGGCTCTGAGTCAGCATGACTCGACTACGATGAGGTTTTGAGCTCTGGCTCTGCCTCACAGTGACCCCCGTGGGAACAATGAAGTGTTGCCAGATCCTGCACCATCCTCACAGTGTTTGCATGCCTGAGCCCACTGCTGCAGGGGCTACGTCCACCTATCTCATCCATCTAAGGCACACGTTTGCAGTTCGTCTGCTTTGCCAAGCATCGTGTTCTTCTCCAGAGACTGGGCTCTCCTGAGGACATGTCCAAAGCAAGAGAGATGAAGCCTGGCCATCCTCGTTTCTAAGGCGCCGTCTGCCCATACGCCTCCCGGATGGAAAGAGGACTACAAAGCAATCCCAGTGAACCAAGTGTAGCTATAGCACAGCATGGTGAGCCTCACAAATGTGATACTGAACAAGAGAAGGCAGGCACAAGAATGACTCTTTGATTCCATTTCTAAAACTTATCAAACAGGCCAGCCTGTAGCGCAGTTCCAGGACACAGGCATACGTACTCCTGCTGTGAGCCATGGCGGCTAGTGTGGGGAGGCAGCGAGCCTGGACAGGAAGAAGGCCTGGGGCCTGGCAGGGCTGGTTCCTGACCCAGGTGGAAAGGACACAGATTTGCTCTGTGCCAATCCACTGAGCTGCACACATCTGTCTCGTACACTTTCCTATACTTGCTCTACTTCTCAGCAACAACGTTCAAAGGGCTAGTTATTTTAAAGTGACAAGCTGGAAGGCTTAAGGCTTATGAAAGCTCTGAAGAGGCTGCCAAGGTGAGCAACCAATACATAGGTGCTGCTATATCATTTAGAAGTAACTCCCGGAAGAGCAAGATTGAAAGAGGATAGGATAGGGATTGCTGGTTGCATAACACTGTCCCTGCGATTCAATTTAATATCTGTATTGATGGCCTTTGTTTTTTTAGCCAAACAACAAAAAAATGAGCAGCCAATTCAAAAGAAAGTGAATCTTGACCAAAACGGTAAGGAGGAATATTGAAAGTGCTTAAAATGCTAGCAATTCTTTCCTATTAGAATTTCAAAAAGGAATTGGTATGTTCTTTAAAACATTGGATGTTCCTCAAACAGGATTTGAGCCGCCCTGTGTGTAGCTATTTTGGTTTCGAATGCAGTTTAGAAGAATGTTTCATCAGACTTTTGTCAGCAAGATCGGTTTAGTTTCCTTTGTGAAGGAAAAAATAAATAGGAAGCAAGAAGACAAGTCCTCCCAAGACAGCCCTACTTGGCTCTACAACCTCCCCCCACCCCCAACAGGGACGGTTATCCCCAAGTCCCTCCTGTCCCAGAGTCTGGACCACACACCACTGCCTGGCCCAGACTCCCACTGTCTCACGAATCGGCAGGAAGAATCATCATCATGACGTGGTAGGACCTACAGAGTATCATTCTGAAGTCTGTTCCTTTCTCGACGAGGAACGCTGATTGTGTCCCAGGGCTTGAACACCACCACATCCAGAGTCTCTTGTTGAAAACAGCTCAGAGTCAAGAGGGAAAGTTATCAGAGAAAGAGAATCTCACCTTTGCTCCTCAAAACTTAAAAGCGAAAGGTCAAGTAAAAATAAGTACAAAGCCGACAGACTCTTTGGAGCTTCTTTTCTCCCTGTGCGAGGCTACGGGGTAGAAAGTGACAGTTAAAAATGAAAGAGGTCAACACATTGAGGCAGGGGGGCTGTGGGGTAAAAATATACATTCGCTTCGGACTTCTAGCTGAAATGTGACCAGTCGGTAACTGTACCGTGGCCACTTTAAACTTCCCATGAAAACATCTATAAAGACAGTGGGCGGTGGTGGGGGGTTGGGGGGGTGCACAATGCTCACAGTCAGGCTGAACACTACACATTAACAAACCTAGAGCATGGAATTACCTACCTTTTAGAAGCCCAAGGGAAGATTTCAGAAGAAAACTACTTGTGCTTAAACCAGCGCAAGTTGGCTTTCTGGTCGCCTGTAACCAAAAGCATCCTAAGAGGTCATGTGAAGCACTGGCTGTAAGAGCCAGCCTGTCAGTGACTAAAAGGGTGACTTGCTAGGTGCCCACATGTCAGTCTGACTCATAGCAACCCTATGGCCAACAGAACACACTGCGTGGTCCTGCCCAACCTCACAATTGTTCTTATGTTTAGGGGTGACTAAGTGAAAATAATTACAGGACAGCCATTCATTTGTTCAGCACCCAAGTGCCTTCTACACACCGGGACTCAACCAGGCAGGGCCTGTTGCCGATGAGGTGATTCTCATTTGCAGCGGCCCCGTGTGTCAGCGAGAACTGCTCTGTAGGGTTGTGTTGGCTGTGATAGTTATGGAAGCTGACAGCCAGGCCTTTCTTCCATGAAACCACTGGGTGGATCCAAACTGCCACCTTTTATGTTAGTAGGTAAGCACATACTGCACCAGGAAGGACATGGGGAAAAAGGTCTTTACCAACACGGAGCCTCCAGGCACCGAGGGAAAGAAAGCAATCAGAACCCCAGGAGCTCATGCCAGGTGGAACCCAACCATGAAGAAAAAGTTCATGAGCGGTCAGTGTGCCCATGACCGTGATGAAGGCAGCATGTAGGCTGTGATGGGTCCCACATGACCTTCTTGGTCCAGTCTCAGTCCTGTGCCCCTCTTGGGCCAAAGAATGAGTCTCTTTGCCTCAGTTTACCCAAACACACTGCTGTTAAGTCAATCCAACTCATAGCAACCCTTCAGGAGAGAGTAGAACTGTTCCATAGGGCAGACTGTCTCATCTTTCTCCTGGGGGGCTGTGGGTGGGTTTGAACCACTAACCTTTTGATTAGCAGCACCAAGTTTAGCCTACTGAGCCACCAGGACGCCTCTCATCTATAAAAGGGGTAGAATCTTCATGATGCTTCACCTACAAAAGCACAGTAAGCTAAATGTGTATAAATAGTGAAAAGAAATGCTGGGGCAAGGGGGGGGGGGGCTAGCACACAAACACCAGCTGCCTGCACACTTGCACACACTCACTAAGGGTTATGGGTTGACTTGTGCTCGCCCCACCAGTATGTGTGTTTCTCCTCATTACAACCCCCCACTTGTGGTATTTCTGTTAGATAGGTACAACAGAATTTTGGAACTGGAAGACTTGGGTATTGCTCCAACATACACCTACAGTGTGGAAGCACCTTTGGAATCGGGTCGTGGGTAGAGGAAGAGTTTTAATGATTCTAATAGTTGAAGGAGGTGCATGGTTTCTCCTTGCTGTTTATAGCAAACGTGAGGGGAAAGAGATGGACTTAAAAATGAGCTGTGTAAAATGAAATGATAACTCAGAGATATGAAAAACTACCATGTACACAGTCCTAAAAATTCCACCAAGGACATGGCCACACCATCTTTTGCTCAAGAGATTAAGCCAGTGACTGACAGATCTAACCAATGGCCACAGCAGAACATCCATCATCTTAGACCAAATGGGTCAGAGACGGGCTGAAAGGAAAGAAACCTGTCAGCTTCTTGGATTCCACAGGCAGGAAAGAGGCCAGAGGAACCACAAGTATTGTCCTCCAAGAAGGACCATTCCTGGAGCAGCTCAGAGATCAGAACTGTTGGAGGAGGCACAGGAAAGAGGTCTTCTCATTTTCAAAGAGTGAGGCCAAGGTCTTGTGGATATCAAAGGATGGGGCCACCACCTCCTAGGTTTCAAAGAGTTGGGTTTGGCGGTATAGGCTATAGTTCAGATGTGCCAGGGAGTGGAAATGCCTTCCAATGCTTAAAAGGGTAGGGCTGCTATGACCAAAAAACAGAAGAATGGGGCTTCCCAGGTGTGAGGGAGTGCAGTAGGTTTGTCATTCAGATTAAGATAATGGGGCCACCCACAACCGAGGGTGCCAACCCAGTGGCCCTGGAAGGCACAGCTGAAGCCCAGGGTAAAGAGACCTATACCCAGTATGGAGAGGGCCAGGCCAACCATTGCCCAGTCTGGAGAGCAGATGTTCTCTGAGATTGGAGAGCCATGGTAAATTGTTCTGCTGGGTTTGGGTCTTCCTCGGTGCCTATCACTGCTTCTTTCCCTCCAGTTTCTCCCATCTGGAGTGGAGAGGTCTACCTTGGGGCTGTTCCACCACTGTACCTGGAAGCAGATACCTCGTAGCCTATATTTCATGGGCTCAACGATGAAGAGAAGTGTGCCTAACATCTCACCCATATTTGATTTCTAGGATTCAGAAGGTGAGATCTGTGACTTGGAGTTGATTTATGGGGTGTGTATGTCTTGCATGTGGCAGGGGCGTGAAGGGGCAAAAGGGTAGAATGCTATGGACTGGTTTGTGTACACACATATCACACACACACACACACACACACACACACACACACACACACAACCGCCCCCTCCAAATGTGTTTGCTCAGGCTACCATTTGTGGAATTTCTATTATAGCAGGACTAGATAACTCGGACCCTAAGCAAACACACAAGCTACTTTTCTTGTCTCTATCTTTCGGATTTTAGCAATGCGTCCACATCTTCAGAACAAAATGGTTCCCGGAGGAGAGCAGTGCTGGCACCCAGCGCAGGCAGAGCCCATACCAATTCGGAGTGTGAGACTGGCTGGAGCTGGCCATCAGGCTGGCCCAGAGATGGAGCAAACCGGAGGCTGCCCATCCGTGCTGGCTGCATGACAGCCCCCAGCTACAGCCAGGCCGACTGGACTTTTCTTTTTATTCACCTTAACTGTGAAGGGCCACAAGGGGCTGGCAGCCACTGGGTGGGGCAGCACGGCTTAAATGGTACTCTACTTCACTCCTGAAGGCCCTGGCCACTGTGAAGGAGCAGTGGCAGGAGTCTCTGGGCGCCTCGGGGCCAAGCTCCACTTCAAGCCCTTGCTTCTAAGGCTTTCTCCATCCTGAAACCCCGTGAGGTGGCTATTGTGCCAGCACACTGGCAGGGTTCTCTGGGAGCATTGCCTTGAAGGTCAGCTCCTCCTACGTCCCTTTCTCCTGGCTGCCTCCAAATTCAGTGAAGGCTGATGCCCTGACACATAAAACAGGAAGCTGCTACTTGATGACTCGCAGATTGAAATGGTTCTGACCAGCTTCCGGGCCACCTTTGGTAGTGTGTTCTTTAAAGGCCCAGATGGTCACGGCTCAGGCCAGCCTTGGGAAGTCACAGTTAGCACTCAGGAAACAGGCTACGTGAGGGGTGCTGAGGACACACACCTGAGGAGTCAGTGCCTGTACAGCAAAATGCTAAGGACCACCGATTGGAGGCGGACAACCTCTCTCCCAGCCCCATCTTTGCTCGGTTCCACATGCTGCCATCTGCCATCCTCACTCCCAGGAGCAACCTGACCATACTTCTTACAAAGCAGTTTCGTTCGTTCTTCTGGCAGTCCATGGTATATTCAGTATTCTTCACCAGCACCATAACTCAAAAGTATCTAGTCTTCTCTGGTCTTCCTCATCACTGCCCAACTTCCACATGCACATGAGACAAATGAAAATATCGGGGCTTGGGTCAGGCGCACCTTAGTCCTCAAAGCAACGCTGTGTTCTTTAATACTTTAAAGGGGTCTTCTGCAGCAGATGTGCCTAATACATGAGCCATTTGATCTTGACAGCTGCTTCCGTGAGCACTGATTGTGGACTCAAGTAACAGGAGATCCTTGACAACTTCAATCTGTGCTCCTTTTATCATGTGATTTATTGGTCCGCTTGTAAGGATTGTTGTCTTCTTTAGATTGAGGTGTAATCCACACTGGAGCTGGAATCCTTTATACTTGCCCACCCACATCCCCCCATATTTAACAGGATTTTTCCAATTAAGTATGCATATTAGAAGCAGTCCCATCTTAACCCCAAGAAGGGAGCCATGTCTGCCGGGAGGGGCAATTCTAGGCCCTTCGCTCAGAGACTCGCCCCCAGGCCACAGAGCAAGTGAGCAGGGGCGCAGGCCGAGGGTCTGTCAGTGCACACCCTGACCGCCCAAGCTGAGCTTTTGGGCAGGAGTTTCTCAAAACGACTCCCACTCCTGCTCTGTGTCAGAGAGAAAAGAACCAATGTGTGCTGCTTCTTCCCCTACTCAAAGCCCAGCCCAGTGCAAGGCCCACACCTTCCACCCTTGCCAGACTCAGGCTCCCTTCGGTGTCAGTGTCACACGCACAGGGGAGGTGGAGGCCAGGCCGGAGCTGAGGTGCACAGACGACCAGTCTACCAGTGACAGACGTGGCAGACAGGAGGGCTCCAATGGGCTACGGAAGTGGGCAGTGTGTGTGGATTAGAGTGAGGGGTGAGGGCATATGTGTATACCTCACACCACCCCTGACACCAACACACTTCCAGAATGCATCAGGCCCTAAAGGGCCAATCCTCAAGACCGCTCCCACCTAAATGACTTTAGATTTCACACATCCTAAATGTCCTCAAGCGAAGTAACACAACTTTCAATAAAGTAGATACATTTTAAGTTGAGGTAAGTAAGTTCATCAGAGGCTTTTTATATCATCATCACATTAAGTTTTCTCTTATAATAATTCCAAACTTCAAAAAAGTCACTAGAGAATTTCCTGCTTACCCTTACAGATTGACTTTTTTAATTAGCGACATGTCTCTCTCCACACATGCACACACGAGTTATTTGTCCTGAACCTGTTACCTGCATCCTGCTCTCAAAGACTTTAATGGGTATTTTCTAAGAATAAAATAAAACCTTCTCTTCCGTAACCACAGAACAGTTATTCACCTCAGGAAACCTAACACTGATACACGTGCCAAATCTGTAGTCCACATTCTGATTATGACAATTGTCCTGATAATGCTCTTCCGGCATCCGCATATTTTCCCCCAGGACTGGCTCTGGTTCAAGGTCACAGATGACACTTAAACGTCCCAGCTCCTTAGTTGTCTTTAAACCGTGGAAGACCTCAGCCTCACTCTGTCGTGGCAGTTGCTTTGTAGAACTTGGTGTGTGAGCTTGGGTGTGTCTGATATCTGCAGCTTGGATGCATGCTGTGAGCCCTTTCCAGAGAGTGACAGTGTGACCGTGTTATGCTTAAGACATCACACCCAGAGGTATGCAATCTGTCTGCTCCTCACTGGTGATGTCATTTTTATTATTTTTAAATCACTTTACTAAGGGCTCTTGTAACATTCCATCCAACAACTAACTGTATCAAGCATATTTGTACATATGTTGCTATCCTCAATTTCTAAACATTTACTTTCTGTTTGAGTCCTTGGTATCTGCTCCTCTTTTTTTCCCTCCCTCCCCTCCTCTCACCCTGTGAACCCTTGATAAATTATAAATTATTATTGTTTTTATATCTTACACCAACTGCTGTCTCCCTTCACCCACGTTTCTGTTGCCAATCTCCCTTGGGGTGGGGGAGAATTAGGCACTGATCATTTAGATCGGTTCCCCCTTCCTCCCCTCGCTTTCCCCCTACCATCCTGGTATCGCTACTCCATTTCTGTTCCTAAGGGGTTTATATGACCTAGATTCCGTGTGTCATGTACCAGTGTGCATGCTCTGGTCTAGCCAGAATTGAAAGGCAGGAAGTGAGGGGTTGAGGGGGAAAGAAGTCTCAAAGAACTTGAGGAATATGTATGTTTTATCGGTGCTATACTGCGCCCTACGTGACTCTCATCCCTTCCTGGGACCCCTCTGTGAAGGGATGGCCTATGGCCTACAGATGGGTTTGGGGCTCTGCTCCAACCACCCCTCATTCTCAACAATATGTTTTGTTTTGTGTCTTCTGGTGACTGTTACCTAATTCTGTCGATACCTCCTGATCACACAGGCTGGGGCGCTTCTTCTATGTGGGCTTGTTGCTTCTATGCTTGACGGCTGCTAGTTTAACTTCAAGCCTTTAAGACCCCAGATGCTGTATCTTTTGATAGCTGGGCATCATCAGCTTTCTTCACCACATTTGCTTACGTACCCATCTTGTCATCAGCGATTGTTTTGGGAAGGTGAGCATCACAGAATACCAGGTTGTTAGAACAAAGTTTTCTTGTGTTGAGGGAGGGCTTGAGCAGAGGCCCAAGATGATGTCATTTTTTAAAGAATTATAAGGCCACATGGAAGCATCCTGTTCTTTTTCTAAAGGGGGCTTTAGAAGGTTCATGGACAAATGGAATTAAAAGGTGCCAAGGAAATGTACCTTGGATCCTCTTCTTTCCTCCCACACCCTCGCCTGTCATCCCACTCACCCACCTACCCATCCATCCACTCGCCCATCAGGAATACTGTATCACAGATTCCTATTTCATCAAGTGGACTAGACATCATTATTACCCCATGTCTACACTCACAATGCCTTTTGTCTTTGAGTGAATGCTTATGTCCTTTGGAGATGCCCCCAACCTATTTTTGGAATTTGCTTAATTTCTTGTATAACAAGATGTTTAGGGCTCAACTCCTATCCCTCCTTGCTTGTGTTGGTTTAGGGCTAGGTCAACTAGACACTCCTGGGTAAGAATAGGGATGGACCCCAACCTGTCAATTGGGTCACAATCTGATGACAACCTCTTTAGTGGCATAAGCCTTTTTGTATAAAAGAGAGAGCGACTGAGCAGAGACAAATTCTTTTGGCCGTTCACCTGCCAGAGTTGGATTTTGTATCTGGCACCTCCATCTTTTGTAGCATTGACTGCTGATTCTAGGAGCCATCAATTGACTACCGGTGGTGGATTCATTCAGCTGACTTTGGACTTCTGCAATTACCAGTCTGTGCCTCCACTATCTCTGCTTCGTCATCATGCTCCTGCTTGTCAGCTTCCATGTGTCAGGAGAAGTCTGGCTTGAACTGGACTGGGCTTACCTATTTCTACAACCGAGTAAACCATAAAGACACATATAAGTGCCACTGAGTTTTCATCTCTAGCCAGCCCATTCCGACACATGCCCCAGCCTGGCAGTGAGCCCTTTTCCAAAGAGCACTGATTCCTTTTAGTCTGGACTGGTAATTAGAAACCAGCACCTGAATGCTAAACGTGCTCGTTGCTATGGGGTCTCACTGATTCCAGGCCCTTTAAATGAACAGAGCTAGGGTACATATGTATTTATATATCTTAATTTTAGAAATGATGGAGCTATACTAATGGTTCTGATTCTAATCCAAACCCATTCCAAACCTGTTTCTTCTTTTTTCAACTGAGAGAACCCTGGATCTCAGAACAGTGACTCATTTGCTTAATTCTATGACATATACAAAATAGTTTCAGAACCTATCCCACTTTAACAACAAAAAGAAAATCCAAAATTGTCTTCTTTTTCCCCTAAAAATATGTAAAGTACCATGCTTAAAAGTTTATGTGTTTTGTTTTTACTACCTTCCGTATCTCGTAGGTGTGTTCATGTTTGAAATTAGTTTTTCGTATCCCTGTCAATTTACTCTTTGCATCTGTATAATACTAACAAGGTTTCATAAGTCAAAACTCTATATAAAAAGATACATTCAGAGCTGAGTAACTCCCCTATTTAGAATCTCTCACCTATCACCTGTGGGAAACAGAACCAGGAAGAGAGTATATGGGTACAAATCTCTACATTCATATGTTCATACTTTAAGGAATGTAGGAGGCCAGGACTCCTGTGGAGGGAACCTTCACGTTCCTAGGTTGGAGATGCATTCCACTCACATTCTCCTAAGTAAAAGTTATTCCCCAAGATGTCCCCCTTAATAAGGTCAGTTTTAAGGTGCTACTTGCAAGCACAGGGTTGCTACTAGCAAGCACAGGGTTGCTACTACATACACTTGAGGGTCAACTGCTTGAAGGCGGCTTGCCTGAAGGGGGTCTACCATCAAAAGCAATCAGATTTTATTGTCTGTCCCACCCTAAGTAGGGCCCACTTCCCTATGACAAGGATTGTTCCCCTGGAGCAGAGCTCAGAGACACCCAAGGTCAAGCCAGCTAAGGTTAGGTTGTCATCTTAACTCTAGAGCCCGCCCATCTTGTTACATATGTACCTTCCTGTCATATGTACACCTCTAGTACCTCCCCTTCTATTGCATGCATACCCCCAGCTCATCCCCTCCTCTTACATGTATCCCTCTGATACAGCCCCTTCCTGTTACATCTGTGTTTACCGTGGTGTACATGCCCCAGATTATATAAGCTCCTGAGAGAATCCATTACTGCCTCATTCTGATTCTGGTGGCCAAGGAAGATGTGAATCCTTGCATGTCTTATCTGATCTCATTAATTTACCCCTCAATTGCACAACTGCCCCCTCGGACCCATTCAGTTGGTGGGAGGCTGGTCCCCTACAATCACCCTCCCACTTTAGCCCTTGTAGGTAACCAATTTCATTTTCTTCATGTTTCTTCTTGAAAAAATAAGCAGACATAAGCTCAGGACCACAGTCTTGGGGACATCAAGGTCACCTGGCACCGCACAGCCCACAAAGACAATGTTCTTTATCCTATTTAGTGAGCAATGACTGGGGTCTTAAAGTTCTTGAATGACTATCTCAGGTGCACCTATTGGTCTCTCCCTATCTAGAGCAAAGAAGAGTAAAGAAAATAGAAGCTGTATGAAAACAGTAAGTCTAATGGACCACAGGAGCCTCCGCTTCTGTGATGCTGAGATAGAAGAAGTATACAGCGCTCAGCTCCCATTACAGACCACTCTGAAAGAGATCCTATTAGAAGGGCCTGCATAAAGTGGGATACAAATGAGGAACACAACCCCAAATCATAAAAAAAGGCCAGACTTATTGGTTGGATAGAGACTAGTGGGACCCCCCAAGTCTAAGGCCTTTAGTCACCCTTCAGGCCTGGAACTGAGCTCACTCTTGTAACTCAATGTTCAGCCCACCAACAGGCAGGTCTATTAGCTGAACCATAACACTAGGGAGCTACGCACTCTTTAGAATAATCAATCTGTTGCGATCAAAAGGGCAGCATTTGCTGAAGGACAAAATCCAGGAGATAAGAAGGGGTAGGAGAAAGGCAGACTGGAGATGGAACCACAGGGAAGAAGGACGTAAGTGATGTTCTGTGTGAATTGCTATCAAAGACATAAAATATGTATGAACGGTCAAAAGAAAACTGATTTACTCTGTAAATCTTCATCCAAGTCACAAAAAGTTAGAAAGAAAAAAAAAGCAAAGCACCTCTTCGACCCAGCAATTTCACATAGCACACTGTCATATACTAGGTTCCCATCTGCATTGCTGTGCATTTCTGAACTTCTTATTTCATTGGTCTGTCTGTCCAGACCCACACTGTTTGAAACACAGACTACAGCGCATTTTAATACATGTTAGGGCTGACGTTTCCTTCTAGGGATTGTTCTCTAGCTACTCACTCGTTTCTCAATTTGAAGTCTACAGTCTTTTTTAAAAAAAAGATCATTGTGTTCATATTGTTACTGTCATTCCATTAAATTTATGCAATTCACACACAAGATCACCATTCAAGTTGCCATCTCAGTGATGCAGAAATGGCCTAAGCAAGAACAAGGCGTGTCTTCCCATTTGTTCACGTCTACTTGTGTGTCTTTCTGGAGTGTTTTATAGTTTTCTTCACTTGGGTTTCAATCATTCTTATGGAATGTATCTGTTAAGTATTTTATCTGTATCACTGCTAGTGTAAATAGGGTTTTTCTTCATTGCTATCTTTTTATTGCTTTTTGAATGTAGAAAAGTTATTGATGCATTTACATATTAATTATGTATTTCTGCTACCTTGTTGAATTTTTAATTACTTGATTTCTTTGTCTCATTGCTTCTTTAGGGGTGCACTATCCAATATGGTGGCCACTAACTTCTGTACTGGATGGTGTATAATGAGACCATTTCCACCAATGTAGACTATTCTATTAAGCAACATTGCTCTACAATTTTCCAGGTCTACAGTACATGGAAACAGTTTCTCTTTTTCCAAAGCTTATGCCTTTGTTTTCTGAACGTCCTTTTATCATCTGGCTGGTGGGTATTTTGGGGTTCCCTTGGGAATTTATTGATTAAACTTCACACCTGTGGTTTGTGCAACCTGTGCTTTCTGCCTCCTCATAAGCCTCACACGAGGCACTAAAGCACAGCACCCAATCCTTCTTTGGGGGCATGTAATTGGTGGTGGAAGACATGAATTAGCATCCCCAAACTTATCCTGCCACACTCAATGTCAACAGCATGGAGTGAATGACATTTGTGGGTCCTGAAGAGAAAGACATTTTGATTACTAAATGTTATTGCTTAAAATTAGAATCTGAAGTAGGGAATTAAAAAGTGTATTTTATAATCAGATGTTATTAGCTCAGTATTCCAGTGATCACATACTTTTGCATCTTTAACCACATGACTAATTTTCACTACATACAATTCCTTTTTGGCTTGGAAGATCTTTCACGTGAAGTACTCTAGCCTGCCTAGGACTAAACATAGTTCATAAAAGCTAAGTAGGGCCAATTAAAAAAAAGAAGTTGTTGGAAATACGTTTTTGATTATTTTTTTGTTTTGACCGATTCAAAAAACACTCACTCTTAGAAGCATAAAGAGAAGAGACAAGCCAATAACTTGAGGCCCAGCCAGCCTATGACTCCTCAACCTACTCCTCGGACTGACGGGTGAAGAGGCACATCTGGGAAACCTGAGCTCAGGAATCACAGGACTCCCTTCACCTGGCCTCCTTCTGTCGCTGGGCTGAGTGAACAGGATGGCAGGAGAGGAACAATGAGGACCACACTCAGGAAGACAAGTTAACTGAGAGGTCGACATTCGTATCTAATATGTGGGCCTGGTTGTATCCTTAAATACAACCACAGCCCGAATTAAACACAGGGAGCCTTGTTACCGATCATCAAAGCGCCTGAAGCTCAGCTGTCAATACAACCAACTGGAGGATGGTACCTATAAAAATATCCCAGGGGACTGAATAAGCCTGTTACAGAATACAATTGCAATAAAGACAAAGAAGGGAAATAATACTGCTGTGCAAAGGGGAGAAAGAAGAGGGAAGGAAGAAAGGGAACTTTGAAAGCTTGAAATCCTATTGGTAACACTTGAGAATCTATGGAGAACCTTGTCCACCAGTTGAGAAGCAAACAATCCTGAGACATGCAGTGACTTCAGGTAGCTTTAATTCTCATAAAGGAATCTCTAGTCATTCGGTTGCTGATATGCCTCTAAGATTGTTTTAAAAAACAAAGGCATTAGTATCACAAGCAAAACAGATGACAAAGGCAGAGGAGGTGGTTTCAGCTGAGACTCTTAGACACGGGCAGACACTATAAAAGGAGGACTCCTCCCGGTGATAAAGCATCTCTACGTGACTGAGGACACAGAATCTCATCCCCAGGCCCAACATCTTCCCAGGGCCCCAGCCATTTCATAAAGGAGCGGGCGGCTTTGGACATTCTGTACACACTCAGACCCAGTCATATATATACTCGAGGGACACCAAAAAGTTTGTGGGAAAATGTAATTAAAGGAGAGTGGGATTTCCCCACAAATATTTGAAGCCCCTTCACACAGAGTAGGAGCTCTAGTGGTGGAGTGGGTTACGAGTCGGGCTGCTAACCACAGGTCAAGAGTTCAAAACCACCAGCTGCTCCACACAAGAAAGATGACACACTCCGTGAAGAACGACAGTCTTGGAAACTCACAGGGGCAGTTCCACCTTGTCCTTGAGGGTCACTATGAGTCAGATTGACCAACTGGCAGTGAGTATATATTATATATCCATGCTGAGAAGCAGATGAAAAAGATCTAATAGAGAGGAGAAAAACAGTATCACGTAAAGTGATGTTACCTTTATAATGTTCAAAACAATGCAATATCTCCTTCAGGGCTAACTTGCCAGAGCTGTCCAATCTAAAGGATATTTAATAAATTGATCTGAGAACTTGAGGGGTGTGGGTAGTGTTTAGTCAGGAGCATCCAAGGAAGTGAAGAAACCAGGCCTTCCATCTCTTCCAGCACACTGAGAGGGCAAAACAAATACTAAATACCACTCTAAGCCAGAAACGACATAGTCAAATATCAAAATCCCCTCTAAATATCATAAATTACACAGTCAAGTATCAAAAATACAAAAACACAAACGGTGCAGAACAATTCCCTATGAGCTAACCCCAAAAAGTCCCTTTGGAATCACTCTGTCTGCACATTACCCTGTGTTATGGGTTGTACTGTATCCCACCCCCACCCCTCCAAAATACCAGGGGATACCAAAAAAACCCTGGAATTTTGTTTTCAAAGCTTTGCATTTAAAATTTTTTTACAAAACCTTATCACCTTCAACATACTGTTCATTACACTTAATACATTTGTCAAATCTGCTATTCCATTCTTGGAAACATTTTTCATATTCATGTTTGGATAGCTGACTGCACGCACCTCCCTCATTTTTTCTTTCACCTCTTCTACATCGTCAAATCACTGTCCTTTCATGTCCCTCTTCATTTGTAGAAATAAAAAGAAGTCCTAAGGAGCAAGATCAGGTGAGTAAGATGCATGGGGCAAGACAGGCATGAGACATGCTGTTTTTTGTTAAAAACTGGTGCACTGAGATGGCTGTGTGAGCAAGTACATTGTTGTGGTAGCAAAACCAACACTGCCCACCTCTGCCACAAATCAGACCTTTTTTTGGTCACACACTGCGGTAGTTACATAATCTCAGGTACCAAGGAGATAAATAGCTCACTGGAGGCTAGATATAGACTCTATGCTCGTCTCCCTGTGAGACAAGCTATATGGAGCTACACTAATAGAACCAGAGCCCTGGAGCTGGAGGAGCCACGTGGAGACCCACACCAGTGCTGAGATCCTTCCACCGCCACCACTGGATCTACAAGACTTCCCACCCACTGACCTGTGATATTCCTGCATTCGACATTATTGCACAGCTGCATGAGTCTAAAGAGGAACTCATGGACCAGTATTGGACATATGGGCTAATATTGGACTTATGGACTTGATCTGGAATGGGCTGGGATGTTTCTCAATAGACTATTGCTCTTTTATATAATACTATACACATGAGTGTGCATGAATTTGTTTCTCTAGTTATGTAACCTTTTCAGAATCTCTAAATAGAAAGCTTGATTAACAGTCTGACCTGGTGGAACAAACTGCAGATGCACTATCCCCCTCACATCACATCTGGTTTTGGTGGGGTGCCCCCTCATATATGCTGTACCTGTGTCCTTGTACCTGTGACTATGAACCTGTTTAAAAACAAAAGTGTCCTTTAATGTTAATGGGGTCATACTGCTCCATGGTAGGCCCTAACCCTAATCCCTTCTGAGTGGTGTCATGAGGGAAGCAGACAAGAGAGACACAGGGAGAGACTATGTAAGGCTCTGTCCACATGCCAAGGAACTCCCCAGCCTTCCAACAAGCTGGGACTCACACCTACCTAGGATGCCCTGATTCAGACCCTTGGCAAGTCAGAACTATGAGATAATAAAGTCGTGTTCTAATGCCGCCCACTCAGAATACTTTTTGTTATAGCAGTCCTGGGACACTAAGACGCCCTATGGGGTTGGCCTTGAGCCCCACTCTGCACTTGGAACAAGTGCATTTAGCTTGGGAACATTTCCCTGCAGGAAAAAATGAAGGCTTCTGATTCAAGACCTCTTGAAGCCAGCAATTGTCCCAAAAGACTTCCAGGGGTGTACGTAGGAACAGCCTGTATTGCCGAGTGAGCCCCCCTGGGCCAACTGCAGGGAGCCTACCAGGACAGGGTGGTGGCATCAGGAATTATGCAGGGCGCTGGCAGGCTGGAATGAGGAGTCCCCACACCCCAGAGCTTGCCCCTTCTGCCCACTTCCTCTGCATGCATCATCTTTGATTGCCAAAAGACAAAACCTCTTTGTGAGGGGTAACCATGAGCAAGTATGATCCTGTGAAGAGTTCACCCAAAATCCCCACTGAAAATCCTCCCCAGGAGAAACACCTCACGCTCTTGCTCTCCCTCACCCCACCCTACACCCCCGCATGCAGCACACCTGTGCCTCCTGGGGCTGCAATGATGCTGGTCCCTTCCCTGACCTTGGCTGCATCTGCTTGGCACCGGCTCTTCCCACTTCTCCCCACTCATCTTCTCTGTGATCCCAAGAATCCTGAGGGGAGGGGGTGCAGTGGGCACTGCCCTCTTCTCTGGCCCGCATCCATATGCCCTGGGCTACAGAGGACTCTGGAACCCAGGCTGACAGCACCTGGCCAGCTAGTGACTGAACACCCCCCCACCCCCACCCCGGCAACATGCCTACAACCCTACTCCCAAGTATGCTCCCCGCCATCCAATGGCAGCCCTTAGAAGGGACGGTGGTGGGGGTGATGCGGAAGAACACAACACAGGCCCTAAATGAGTTCAAAGATGGCACTCTGGCAAAATTTACACAAAGGTGTGATCTTGTGAATACGAGGGGAAAGTTCATGAAAAAGTTCCATTCTTTTCATGGAATCCTATTTTCCATGATTTTTTTTAAAGTCCCCTGGTACACTACCCAACAGCCCCTACCTATGCTGAGTGGAGGTCCCAGAGAATACAGTCAACTGCTGCTCATCCCTGCCCCCACCCCCACCTCTCTTCAGAACCTTCTCCCACCCTGTGTGAGCGTTCACTCCACGTATAAGTAAGGGAGACTCAAGTGGTCAACCCCTAGTCAAGAGGTTACCGTGAAACTACTCACAGGTGATTGACATTGAAATCAGCTCACCTGGGTAAAGCAGCTCCCTGAAGCAGCTTCCTTTCCACAAGGTGGGCAGGCCCCATCCAGTCACTCGGAGGACGTAAGAGCAAAAATTGAGGCTTTCTGAAGAACAATTTTTTGCCTCAAGACTACAACACAGACACCCTGCCAAACTTCCCTGCCCACCACTTGGCCTACAGAGATTTCAATTCAGACACAAGAATGTCGGGGTTTCTAGTCTGTCGCCTGACCTATGGATCTTAGACTTGACGGCCACCACAATAGTGTGAGCCGATTCCTTAAAATAAATCAGTGTCTGTCTGTATATGTTATCAGATCTGCTTCTCTGGAGAACCCTGAGTAATACACCCTTCCTGGGAAGCTAACTTTGCGCTTACGAGTGGGTTTCACACAATGAAAGGACATGCTACTTAGGGCTGCGGATAAATCGACAATGAAAACCAAGAGAGCAATAAAGAAGAAGGTCAGGTCAGTTCACCTGAGGCAGAGGAGGAGGGCTCAATAGGCGTTTCTAAGGAAATCTTAGCTTTAAAATGTTGATTTTTCAGTAGCCTTATTTTTATACAATTTTTCATTTAAAGAAGAATTGAGGCCAAACGATAGCATTCTAATATATCTCACTATTAGCATCCTGCCTAGCACTGTATATGTTTCAATTAATGAACCAATATTGATACATTATTACTACCTAAATCCCGGTGTTCCCTGCTTGTTCACTGCATCCTTGACCTGTTCCAGGATTCTTTCCAAGACCGGGACTGCATTACATGTAGTCACCCCATCTCCTTGAACTCCTATGGGTTGTGACAGTTTCCCCAATTTTCCTGGCGTTTGAGGCACTGGCAGTTTTCAGTAGCACTAGCCAGAGAGCTGCAGTGTCCCTCCAGTGGGATGTGTCTGGTTTGGTCCCTCACAATTAAATGAGGGCTGTGGGTTTAGGAGAAGGAAGGCCACAGAGGTGAAGCGCCATTTTCATCACATCAAGGGTACATATGCCATGGGTTGAATTGTGGCCTCCCAAAGAGAGATCCAAATTCTGCCTATAAGTTTCTGTGAATGTGACCTTATTTGGGGAAATAGTCTTTATAAAAGTAATTAAGCTAGGTAACCAATTACAAGGAACTATATGTGACCTCCTCCCTGGGGGACGGACAACAGAAAAGTGGATGAAGGGAGACGTCGGACAGGGCAAGATATGACAAAATACCAATTTATAAACTATCAAGGGCTCATGAGGGAAGGGGGAGCGGGGAGGGAGGGGAAAAATGAGGACCTAATGCCGGGGGGTTTAAGTGGAGAGGAAATGTTTTGAGAATGATGAAGGCAATGAATGTACAAATGTGCTTTACACAATTGATGTGTGTATGGATTGTGATAAGAGTTGTATGAGCCCCTAATAAAATGATTTTTTTTAAAGTAATTAAGCTAAGGATCTTAAGATCAGATCATCTTGGACTAAAAACCAAACCAAACTCATTGCCATCTAGTGGATGGTGACTCATAGTGACCTTATAGGGCAGGCAGACTGCCACTGTGAGACTGTAATTTTAGAAATTAGAAATTTTAGAATTTAGAAATTTAGAGTAGAAATCCTCATCTTTCTCCTGAGAAGTAGCTGGTGTTTCAAAGTCCTGGCCTTGCGGACTGCAGTGGAATGCATAATCACTACACCACAGGGGCTCTAAATCCAATGAACAAATGAAAAAAAAGCTAACTGGACTGCCATCAAGTCATTTCTGACTCATAAGACAGGGTAGAACTCCCCCTGTGGGTTTCCAAGGCTCTGACTCAGTATGGGAATAGAAAGCCTCACATCAGCTCATGGTTTCGAACTGCTGACCACATGGTTAGCAGCCCTTCACATAACCCACTAGGCCACCAGGGGCCCTCTCAATCCAATGACAGGTATCCTTAAAGAGAAAAGAGAAGGAGAATCAAGAGGCAGAGACACAGATGGAAAGGTAGCAAGAAGGTGTAAGCAAAGTTGGGATTCTGTGTTTATAAAACCAAAGAACGTTTTAAAATATAATAAAAATAAAAATACTACTAAAAAAAAACAAAAAACGTTGAAGACTGCTGGCAGCTACCAAATGCCAGGTGAGACGTGGGACAGACTCTCCCCCGAGCCCTCCTGCAGACACCTAGATTTCACACGTCTGGGTTCCCTCACAGTGAAGGAATACTCTTCTGCAGTGTTAAGATAACCAGTTTGAGGTCATTTGTTCTGTTGTTAGGTGCGGTGAAGTTGGTTCTGAACAACAGAAGGAAACACTGCCCAGTCCTGCCCCATCCTCACAATTGTTCTTATGTTTGAGACCATTGTTGTAGCCACTGTGGGCCTCCCTCTTTTTTTTTTTTTTCTGTCCCTCCACTTTGCAAAATATGATGTCCTTCTCCAGGGCCTAGTCTCTCCTGACCACATGTCCAAAGTCTCTCCCTCCTTTCCTCCAAGGTCCATTCTGGATGTATTTCCTCCACGACAGATTTGTTTGTTCTTCTGGCAGTCCATGGTACTTTCAATATTCTTTGTCAGCACAGAGTTCAAATGCACCACCCCTCTTCAGTCTTCCTGATTCAGTGCACTTTCACATGGATAAGAGGCCACTGAAAATACCATGGCTATGCTTCCACCCGTTTATTGTGAGATAGGTGTTTACTCTTCTATTCCTGGCGTGCTGATTGTACTAGGACAGATGAACCCCTCAGGACCAGCAGTGAGAATGGCGATACCGGGAAGGAAGGGGGGGAGCAAGGGAGAATCGACAACAAGGATCTACATATAACCTTCTCTCTGGGGGATAGGCAACAGAAGGGTGGGTGAAGGGAGACGCCGGGCAGTGTAAGATAAGATAAAAAAATAATTTATGAATTATTAAGGGTTCATGAGGGAGGGGGGAGCGGGAAGGGGGAGGGAAAAAGGAAAATGAGGAGCTGATTCCAGGAACCCAAGCGGAAGGCAAATTTTGAGAATGATGAGGGCAACAAATGTATAAGTGTGCTTTACACAATTGATGTATGTATGGATTGTGATAAGAGTTGTATGAGCCCCAATAAAATGATTTAAATAAAAAAAAGAAAATACCATGGCTTGCTTTCCAACACTCTACAGAGGTCTTGTGCAGCAGATTTACCCAGTGCAAGGCTGTCCGCCCTAGAGAACTAATATACAGCCTATATATAACATGACTTACCACTCTTAATGATGACCCTGGTCATCTGGAGAAGGTAGTTGGTCAGCTTTCCTCGCTGCAGAGCTATCCTTTCCCTCCTGTCCATACTGCACTCTTGGCAAACAAGTCACAATGTGCAGTTCACACTCAAGGAGTGGGGAGTTAAGTGCCACCTCCTTGAGAAGAGACCGTCTGTATAAATTGTTTGGAATTCTTCGCAGATGTGGGCAGTCTCCATTTGTTTATGTAGTCATTTCTTCACATGAACTCAGAGACGGTGACTTACACTCTGGGCTATAATCTAATACTACTTCCGTGTTCTGTTGCTCCAATGGCCCCCCAGCTTTGGCCATTGGGAGCTCTTTGGGCCGGCTCCTGGTTCCCTGTGACACACCCATCCACCAAAGTGGGATTGTTGTTGTGCTGTTTTGAGCACACCCTTACTTTCTGGCACTGCAAGATGCTCCAGGCTCATGCTGTATATTGCCTATGCCGGTGCTAGAATCACCACTTCTCCAAAGAGCCCAGGCTTTCCTTCTTTCTTTCGTTTCCTGTGTTCTTTTGCATGACCCAGCCGTCACACCTTTGACAAGAAATACTTGGGGTAGGCAGTTGGCTTTGCCTCGCTTGAACCCCTCTCTCCTGATAACCAACGCCCATTGCACTGTAGTGCATTCCAACTCACAGAGGCACTGCTATAGCTACGCCCTCACAGCGTTTCCAAGGCAGACTGCCACACCTTTTTCCAGTGGAACAGCTGGTGGGTTTGAGTCCCGCGTTCTGGTGAGCGGCCAAGCTCTTAACCACTCTGCCACTACTGGCCATCTCCTTCTGATAAAAGCACCCCAGGTTTGCCCCAGGAAATAGCCTTCTCCCACGGGGTCAGGTGGAGCTGTTAAAAGGATTGCCATGAGGAAAGTGAGGAGGGGAGGATGCCAGACATTTTCATTATTTCCAAGGACATGTATTCATTTTATAATTTTTTCAGTTGAAAATTAGTTTAAACCCCACTGTGGACATACAAGTAGCTCCCCAATCTAAGTAAGAAAGACAACACTAGTAATTCTGATTTAGAATAAAAATTGGCACAAAGCATGCTCGCTTTTTGGATATATATAATATATATATTTGGATATATATATAATATATATATGCTACTATTTACTTCTTTCCCTTACACAACTTTAAGTGGCCTCCTTTCCCAACCCGTATTTTAACAATCAGCAAGACTGCCCTAAAATACTGCACAGTCAAAATTCAAATGTTGGAACATTAAGTAAATTCTCACTTCTTGTTGCCATTGAATCGATCCCCATCCAATAGGGCAGTGTAGAACTGCTCCTGTAGGTTTTCGAGACTAACCCTTCATCAGATTAGACAGCCTCGTATTTGAAAAATTAAACATGCTTTCTGTTGGGGAGGAAAAACTTTTAAAGCTGTAAAGATAGTAGTAAAGTCCATGACAACTTCAAGAAGCAAAAGGATACCTGATTTGCTGAGAAATAAGTTATCCTTGAGCGCCAGGAAGGGAAGTTCGCTTTGTACGTTATCATCATTTTTGAGCACAACAAAAAACATATTTTTAATTAACTCATACTTTGTTTTTTAATTTTAGCATACTTTCAAAGTTTTTGTTTCACTCTACGAATCCAGGAGAGGTTTTGCGCTAACCAACCAAACTGGGTTTGTTCAGCTACGAGTGTGCGGGACGTGGGGCCCTGGGAGCCCGTGAGCATGGGGGTCACGTTAAGCACCACCCCCCTCGCCTGGGCCGGCCCACGCCACCCGCCCCAATCCCAGCTATCCAGGCGAGAGCCGCCAAGGCGCGAGCAGGCGGCACGCAGCTCCAACCACTGGGTGCAAGGCACGCGCAGGCTCCGAACGCGGCGCCAGGTTCTCGGCGGACCCGACCGTTAACTGGCCTGCTGGGTTGGGACGGGCAGACGAGCCAGATTGCGCCCAGAGAGCAGCTACCCGCTGAGCAACACGGAGAACGCAGCCCAGCCGAGAAGGTCTCAGCCCAAGTGCCCGAGAGTCGGCGACTCGCAGTGGCTCCCGGGGCGCGCAGCCATGGCGGCTCAGGCTGCACTGGAGCTCCTCTTACTGGTGGTCTTGCTCCTGCCGGTGCAGGGGGAGACACAGCCCTGGCCCACCGCCGCCCCAGCCTCAGTGCTCCCCAGCAACGCCACGGCCAGCCGGTCTCTGCCTGGCGTGGAGCTCCGCGCAGGTGCCCCGTGGCCTGGGCCCTGGGCATCCCTCGCCCTGCTCGCCCCCTTCGCCCCGCTGGCCCTGGGGCCCCACCTCCAATAGAAAGTAATGCTATTTTGTCCAAAGCCATGTGCTGGGCCTCGGCCCAGGAGCCCGCCGCCTCCACAGCCTACTACAGCGATCCAGGTGGTCCAGAAGGCGGAGAATCCCACCCGTGGTTCCCACATCTCCCAGGATTGCTGGAACGAGACTGAAGGAGATAGACGCCCCGTTGTGCTCCAGATGACGCTTATTCGACCGGGCGGAGGAACCTTGGGTACCCAAAAGACCCCACTATGGAAGTCAAAAGATATTTTACCTTTTACTGTGGTTCATTAAATGTATAAAGTCAAAACAATGACTGGGTTGTGTGTGAAGCACACTTTCTAGGAGGAGTGGGCGGGGCTGGGGCAGGCCCCCCAAATCTCCCACTTTTAAGAGCGCTCTGAAAATGTAGTTCCCTTAGAAACCGGCTGCTTCCTTAGATCTCCGGTGAGATGCTGTTATCAACTGAGACGTGTAACATCAGGTGAACTCGGTGGCCTCCCCTAGATAGTAAATCGTGGGTGAAGGGATGGTGGTGGTGTAGCGGTTAGGCCATGGGCTGCGATCCACATGGTCAGCAGTTTGAAACCACCACCAAGCGCTCTGTGGGAGTAAGACTGGGCTTTCTGCCGCCACAAACAGTTACAGTCTCAGAAACCCACAGGGGCTCACTATAAGTTCGTGACTCGAGGGCAGAGTTTGGTTTGGGGTATGGGGAACAGTGCTCTCCTTTCCTTGTGCCCCTGCCCCCAACAAGAGCCTCTGCGCACTGCCGCTTCCAGCCCACACAGCCCATGTGCATAACCTCACACGGCTGTCAAATGCTTTTTGCTATTTCTGTATATGTTGAGTAATCTTCACAATTTAAAAGTGACTTATTAAAAACCACAGGTTTTCAAATCTTGAAGGGGGGCTAGAGGGAAACTAAGGTGGGTCGAGCATCTTGAAGACTTAGGCATACACCTGCATTTTGAAGTGCACACCGATTTTTATACCATCCCTTGCCTTTGTCTGTTAACACCACCACGGCAGCACTTCCTCAGCACCAGACAGTATTTATAGTAGGCTAGAGTGGTGTGGTGGTTACCCAGTGGGCTGCTAACTGCAAGGTCGGCAGTTTGAAACCACCAACCTCTCCGAGGGAGAAAAACAGAATTCCTATTCCCATAAAGAGTTATAGTCTCAGAAACTCACAGGGGCAGTTCTACAGCAGCTGTCTTACAGGGTCACTATGAGTTGGCATCAACTGGTGGCAGTGAATTTTTTTTTAAGAGTCTGGGACTTAGTTTAAAGTAGATTCTGGAATATAAACCTTCCATGCTCATCGGCACACCGAATAAAGCCTGCCTGGAAACAGACTTCTCTGGGTTGGGGCCTTTAGGCTACAACTAGGACGCTCGGTGCCCAGGAGAGCCACAGCGCCTTCATCACCTGAGCTATCATCCCCAAAATGTCAGCATGGTGGACCATGGGCCCAGGCATGCATGAACAACTACCTCTGCCCCCCACAACCCCTCTCAGATGCTGTGTGTCTGCTCTAGGCAGCACGTTGTGCGCTGTCATTACGCTTGAATTCCATTTAAAATCATTATGCTCTAACCCTACAGGGGACAACACTGGAGACACAGTGTGGGAATTGTGCTCGATCTGATCCCACCACACCAAGGCAAAACACTTAAGGGTGTGCAACAGAACAGCAAGGGGAGCAGAGCAACAAAGTCCCCAGGGAATACCAAAAATAGACTTTGGGGTCAGGGCTTGGCACCCATCAGACTCGATCAGAAAACACTCCTAATGGCCAATAAACAGTCCTTGAATTAACTACAAGCTTTTCTTTATTGGTTGTTGTGGGTTTTTTTGTTTTTTTTATTGGTTCTTGTTTTTTCTTTTGTTGCTTGTTTTTGTGCATCTTATCGCCGCAGGTCTGTCTAAATAAGATAGGGTGGATGAACAATGTGGAGGAGAAAACAACAGGACCGACTGTTCCAGGGGACATGGGAGAAGGGGAGGTGGGGGGAAAGGAAGTGGTGTTAACTAACCCAGGGACAAGGGAGCAACAAATGATCCAAATCGGTGGTGAGGGCGTAGGAGGCCTGGTAGGGTGTGACCAAGGGTAATGTAACTGAGAGGAATTACTGTAACTCAAATGAAGGCTGAACATGATAGTGGGACAAGAGGAAAGTAAAAGGAAATAGAGGAAAGAGCTAGGAGGCAAAGGGCATTTATAGAGGTCTAAATAAAGGCATGTACATATGTAAATTATATGAGGATGTGGAAATAAATCTGTGTGCATATATGTATAGGTTTAGTATTAAGGTAGCTGATGGACATTGGGCTTTCAAGTACTCCTTCAATGCAAGAATACTTTGTTCTATTAAACTAGCATTCCATGACGCTCACCTTCCAGACAGGATCGCTGAAGACAAAGCGGGTACACAAGCAAATGTGAAGAAAGCTGATGAAACCCAGCTATCAAAAGACACAGCGTCTAGGGTCTTAAAGATTTGAAGGTAAACAAGCGGCCGTCTAGCTCAGAAGAAAGCCCACATGGAAGAAGCACACCAGCCTGTGTGATCACGAGGTGTCGAAGGGATGAGGTATCAGGCATCAAAGAACAAAAAAATATCATTGTGAATGACGGAGACTGCGGCATGGTGACCCAAAGCCCATCTGTAGGCAACTGGACATCCCCCTACAGAAGGGTCACGGGGAAGAGACGAACCAGTCATGGTGCAGTGTAGCAACGATGAAATATACAACTTTCCTCTACTTCTTAAATGCTTCCCCCCACCACCACTATCATGATCCCAATTCTATCTTACAAATCTGGCTACACCATAGGATATACACTGGTACAGATGGGAACTGGAAACACCGGGAATCCAGGACAGATGATTCCTTCAGGACCAGTGGTGAGAGTGACGATACCGGGAGGGTAGGGTAGAGAGGGGCAACAGATTACAAGGATCTACATATAACCTCCTCCCTGGGGGACAGATAACAGAAAAGTGGGTGAAGGGAGATGTCGGACAGTGTAAGATATGACAAAATAATTTATAAATTATCAAGGGTTCATGAGGGAGGGGGAAAAGTAAGGAGCTGATGCCAGGGGCTTAGGTGGAGAGCAAATGTTTTGAGAATGATGAAGGCAACAAATGTACAAATGTGCTTTATACAATTGATGTATGGATTATGATGAGTTATATGAGCCCCCAATAAAATGCTTTAAAATTAAAAAAAAATTATGCTCAGTGAATAGAAATGGCACATTTTTTGAGGTTCAAAGAGCACTCCAAAAATGAAGCAGCCCCTAATTTAAGAGTTGGGTTTTACACTAGGCATTTGAGGAAGACATCAAAGAAGGCTGCACATCCATAGAAAACCAGAATCCTTGGCCCCAACTCCTACCACGCATACTCTCTGAGTCCCCAACCCTTGAGAGAGATGCTGAGAGTTAAAACATGGGTCCACATTTCTATCAGAGTATAACCAAAGATTCACTGCAATGCCAAGCACCTGTCAGGTTTCATCTCTACCGTTAGGGAAGGCACCTTGTGTTCTACTACCTATTGGTATTTGTTTTGCAGGTGGGGGGAACAGTTATGTCCCTACATTGGGATCACTCCTGCTCTGCAAGCAAAGAAGCTTTCATCTGGCCTATAAACTTAAAGTACTAAGCATAATCTGGCCTTCATCTCTAGCCCCAGGTAGAGGCAGGAAGGCTCAAAGATATAGAGATCAATTATTTATGGAGTGCCTACCGTTCTATGTAAGGTGTTATGCCAGGTGCCCAGTGTATATGGGTGAATTTCCTGCCCTTGAGAAGAAACACTGTGCATAAAACTAGAGATGTGGGTTGCACTATGGAAACAAATGCGATGATAATGTGATAACAGCAGCCACCCACACTTATCTAGCACAGCTACCCACAGACAGTCACTCAAGATTAAATCTAAATGTTTTGAGACTCATTTACTCCTCAAGGTAGGTATTAGTACCCCCACTTTGCAGATGGCATGGGAAAGCCGAGGCCTAGAAAGCTTAGGAACGTGCCCAAGATCACAAAGTTGGTGAGTGACAGAGTCAGGATGGTCCAAACTGGAGCAGTGTGGTTCCAGAGACCAGGCAAATAGCCCTGTCCTACTAGGCTGCCTCTCATCAAGACATCCAGCAGGCACTTTGGACCAGGGTCAGTATAGTCTCTGAGAAGGCGACATCACAGTCCCGGCATGTGATGGCAAGTCATCTGGTGAGCAGAGTCACTTCCAAGGAGAGGAGCAGTTGCCCATGGACAAGGCAGGAGCAGGACTCAGGGGCCAACCCATGGACCACCAAGGGGCAGGGGGTTGGGGTGAGATGGGCAAGCAGACTACTCAGGTCACTGAGGGACTGTGAATACAGGGGCAGCATAACTTGGTCCCTTCATCCTGACTGCTGAAGGGTGGGGGAGATAGGGCTGGAGAGGAGGCTTCCATGGAGGCTCTGTGAAAAACTGGACAGCCCAGGGGCAGGGGAAGGCTAGTGAAGGCAACTGTGGGGAGAAGAGGCCTCCTGGATTGAGCATGAACTTGGAGACCATGAACATGAGATATGCTTGTGGGTGGGACATGGTGAGCGAGAAAAAGGGAAGAATGTGGATGTCGAGTTTTCATAGCTTCATCAGCCTGGAGCTCCCTAGGGCGGCCGGCAACCCAAGGTGTGTGCTGCTTGAAGAGTGTGGAGCCCGGGAAGCAGCAGGAGAGCAAGGAGCTCACAGACGCTAACTCTAGCTCCTGCTCCCCACCAACTGCTCCTCTAGTTCAGAGTTTCCCAAGGTCTTATTCCAAAAGCTACAGCAAAACCCTTTTTTCCAGAGGGGTACACCTCCTACCCCTTTCTCCTTGATGGAAGAATCTAGCTTGTTCCCTCTTCCCCATGGACAGGAGGGGACACTTGCTCTGCAGCCCTTGGGTTCCCTGTGTGGAGACTCCAGCTTCCTCCCAGGAGAAGGAGTGGAGATCAGTGCATCCACCAGGAGGAATCAGGCCACTTGGCACAGCCTCATCCTGCTCTACCCTCCTTTGCTGGCCCTGTCCACAGGGAAAGGCATGCTGCTGGCCCTTCTCCTGCCAGGCAGAGGAACGTGTGCCTGCCAAGGACATGGTACACAAGGCCAGCCGTGCTGGTGACCAGGTGGTCACGTCTGTCTGATTAGGAGTTAAGATACTAGCAAACCCATCTGGCCACAGGAAGCCGCAATCTCTAATGGGTATTACCTCCGCCAGAGCCCACACCTGAGCTCTGTCTGCCTGTGTCCAGTGTGTGGCGCCCTCTCAGCTAGTGCAGAACTCAAGAGGGTGAGGAATGGATGCTAAATACAGCACCCAGGATGTGATGCTTAAGGTACTGTTGGGTACGAATCTGTGTAGCCTTAAGCTTCCCGGTGCTGTGACAGCAGGAGCCGTGGCTACTGACCCCAGGATTCACTTCCAGAACCATCCCCATGCATAGCGCCTGACTCTTTGCCCATGTATCCTGGCAACCAGAGGTGGCCAAGTAATAACATTCTTGCCACCAAGGAGCCAGAAGCGTAAAGGCTTTCCTGATGCAGACACAGCCCCTTCCTGCTTCCCCACTTTCTGCTAAGCTGGAGAGTCCACAGTCACCATGTGGCCCAAGAAGCCAGGCATGAGGACAAAAACCGCCCTCTGAAATAGCCAAGTGCAGTTGAGAGGGTCTGGAAACACTGATGGAGGCCTGGAGCCACTGCCCGGGCCCTGCCCTGCCTGCCTCCAGACTTCCTGGTGGGAGGGGTCCCGGGTCCCAGGGAACCTACTGGAAAGCCAGCCTTACCAGGGTTTCTATCTGAGCCATGCTTGGGCTTCCTGGGAGCACACCTGTGGCAGGCTATCACGTGTACCACAGTGTCCCCACTGCACAGGGCACCTTTGCCTTCCAAGGGCCTGCAAGCTGGGCAGGAAGGTAGACAAGACAATCAGCAGAGTGCCAGGGAGTGCTCACAGAGCAGGGGGATGGAGAGGATGGCAGGCAGAGGGTAGGAGAGACTTCCTGCTAGGATGACATCACCTTCATCCACACTGGGTCCAGCCATCCCAAGCAAAAGGGGGGTAGTGCACACATCCTGTGGTGGGACACACTAAGCGTGTGTACAAGAATATGCGATTGACAAAAAGAGGAAAGGAGGCCAGAAAAGGGGCTGTAGATTTTACCCTTGGAGAAGCCACCTACCCAGGTCATGCAAACCGCCCAGAGACATCAGGTGGGGGCTGCATGCTAGCTATAGATATGCCCCTCGAGAGCTCCCTGGGGAACATACAGAGGTGGAACTACAGGGGAGCAAATCTGCACCCCAGAAAACCAGGCTACTGTGGTTTAGGCTGGGGTGTCAAAGGGAAACATCGAGAAAGAACCAGATTAGGAGAAGGAGCACACAGGGCTCTCAGTCACAGAGGGAAGAGTCTTTGTGACACTCAGGTCCAGGGGCTGAGCCAGCAGGGACACATGGGGACAGCAGGCATTGGGAAGGCAATGTCTGCAACACAGACAGCGGCCAGTCAGGAGACCAAGGTCCGTACTGGGGGTATAAACTGGCGCAGCCCTGGCATGTGGAACAGGACAAAGCCGGGGCCCCAAGCGCCCAAGGGAAGACAGACAAGAGCACAGGTTGAGCCTCAAGCCCAGCAGGACCCCTAGACCTGAAGTCTGGGGAGGCGGAAGCCATACAAAAGACTGCAGAGGGACGGACCCCAGCCCCACCTGTCCTCACGTCAGGCCAATTCTGCCAAACCCTACTGAGAGGTCAAAATGCTAGCCTTTGGCCTTGATAAGAGAGGCCCTGGGTGGCTGATGAGCTGTTTATGAGATCTAAACCAGTGGTTCTCAACCTTCCTAATGCCACAACCCTTTAGTACAGTTCCTCATGTCGTGGTGATCCCCCAACCATAAAATTATTTTCGTTGCTATTTCATCACTGTAATTTTGCTACTGTTATGAATTGGGCGACCCCTGTGAAAGGGGTGTTCAACCCCCAAAGGGGTCGGGACCCACAGGTTGAGAACCACTGGTCTAAACTCTGAACAGACCAGGCTGAGGTGGAAGGGAGAGGGACGGAGAACTGGTGATGGGAGTGGGAAGTCAAGGCCCTGACAGGAGGAAGAGACTGCACACCCTTGCAGGGATGGGGCAGACACCTCACCTCCTCCGGTCATGTTCCCCTCCAAGTCAAGGTCTAGAACCCGCCTCACAGGCCTCAGTGGACCCTGGGCCTCTCTTTGTCACAGCAGACACTTCACGCGTTAACACTGTGCTTGCCTGAGGGAGCTTCAAAAAGTTTGTGGGAAAAGAATCTAAAAGACAAGGGAATTTTCCCACAAATGTATAGAAGCTCACCCGTACCCCCTCACCCCAATTATGTCTGCATCACCTGACATTCCAAGAGAGTACGGGCCATGTGCAATGTGTTCTCCACTCCACTACCACTGTCGTCCACCCCAGAACCCACATGCAGGTGGCACTTGGAGGGAGCAGAGCAGAGGCGGCAAGAGCCATGTGGGTTCAGAGCCTAACCGCGCAGCTGCTCTCAGGCTCGGGCTCTGAGCAGGGTCTGGCTAGACAAGAGGCAGGGCCACATACACTGCTGTGAGGTAGGGCACAAAGGAGCAGTAAGAGGCAAAGGCAGACACAAACACTGCAGCGCTTCTCTCGATGCGGAGGGCTATGTCCCTGACCCTCTGGCTGGAGGAGGTGGCCTGCCAGGAGGGCCTAAGGCAAGAACTACACAGCTGGTGAGTCCCTCACTGAAACAGCACTCTGCCCACAGTTTTGAGGAGGACTTCTGAATTCTGATTCTGAGAATCAAACGGTAATCTAGAAGGATCCAACCTTCATATACTCAATCGGCAATGTGAATCCACCAGCCCTTGAGGGCTTTCTACCCCCATGAAGACTCTGCCCCGGACAGTCTCGGAAACTCACAGGGGCAGCTATACTCTGTCCTGTAGAGCCACTCTGAGTCGGGAGTCGACTTGATGGCAGTGAGCGTATTTCAAGGGTTAGGGTTCCAAGGGATCACTGTACAAATTAAAAATAGAGCTTATTTCCACAACACTTTCTCTCACACCCATTTTAACACGCCCTTCTCATCCGCCAGCTGCAATGTGATGAACAGGCCAGGGAATGGGCAGGGCTGGCTCTACCCTTCACTCATGAGAGACCAGGAACCATTTGACACACACAAGGCCTTCAGCAGTGCTCCCCATCCTCAGCTGAGGGCCAGCAGGGAGGAAGGCTGCAGGCCGGCCCAGAATGGGGAAAGGATCCCAGGGCTGACCTGGGATCTCAACAAAGGGCAGGGCATAGATTCTGGGTCAGCAGACAGATGGAGGATCTACTCCCAGGAGCCTGTCCTACCTAAGAAGTCCCTTCCCTCCAGACGTGGCTCATGTGGCGGAGCAAGAGACCAGCCCAGGCTGTGTATCTCACACGTTGTGTTCCTCTCTCAGAAACCTCTCTCTAGAGCCTCTTGACTTCTTTTAAATTAAAAGTTAATAATAATTAATTTAGTTTAAGAACCCTTTTTCTCCTATTAAAGTAAAATACTGCTATTTAAATTAAGGCCAAATTTGGTTTGCCATGGATAAAGAAAGCAGAGATCCAAATCGATATAGCAGAAAGGTGGGCAGATGGATTTCTGGAGTCTAGTAAATTTGGACCCAAATCCCCTAACCTATCCACACAACTATTAGCAACAAAGATTTACAGCCTGGGGAGCCTCACCAGCCTCTTTTCCTGAGGGAAGCCCACCGTGCTCTTTGAACTGGAGCCTAATATCTTATTCTGTTCACACAGCACCAGAGTGCACTGCCAACACGCATGACACATGTTCAGTGATTCCTCCCCGACCCCATCCAGCCCCAGACCACCCTACTGCCCTCTGGAACTACAGAGAGGGCAGGCTAGAGAAGGTGCCATCAGGTAACATCTGAAGCTACAGGGTAGTGACAATAGCCACACGACCTGAAAAGTGCCACATCACTCAATTTTAACTTTAACCTTTCCTACTGTAAAAAGGGAGCACTGGTGGTGCAGTGGTTAAGCACTCTTCTATTAACCGAAAGGTTGGCAGGTCACACCTACTTGCCAATTTATAGGAGGGCGATAAGGCAATCTGTGCCTTCTATTAGTCAGTTCTATTCTGTCCTATGGAGCTGCTGTGAGTGGGAAATCAACAATTTTTGCTTTTAATGTAAAAGCAACTAGATTAGATTTTTGGAATTAAATAAAAGCAAAAATAATTATATAAGTAGTTTAGTTAAACATCAACTAGTATTTAAGCAGGGAGCTCAAAACTGAAACAGTGGAAGAAATCAGATTAGCACTGGGTTGATTTAAGATAAGGCCAGCGGCAAAGACATTGGATGTCTGAGTAAGGGGAAAATTGGAAGGACAGTCAGAAAGGAAAAAAACACACAACTAAGCACATACCAGAGCGAATGCTCTACAAAGAGAAGGAGAGAGTTCATTTACTCACTGCAGTACCCAGGGCTATGAATTGGAATTGACTCGACGGCAGTGAGGTGGTTTGGGCGTTGCATGCCCTTAGTTTCCGAAAGCGCAAACACACAGTACACCAAAACCAAATCCAACTGTCGAATAAATTAATAAAGAGAAGAGGTTTAATTCATGCTAACCTCCAAAATCCAAACTCACCGGCATCAAGCCGATGCCAATTCAGAGCAGTCCTACAGACGGGGTAGGACGGCCCCTGTGAGTTTCCGAGCTTGTAACGCTTTACAGGAGCAAAGAGCCCCTACCTGGAAATAAAATGATAGCAAATCCCCACATTTAAAGGAAAGTTATCACAGAAGCCACTGTCCTCATAAAACCAGGCCAATGCTCATCACTGTTTGATGCTCAGTTTTCAGAGCAAGTCTGTACCACAGTGGTGCTCAATCTTCCCAATGCCGTGACCCTTTCATACAGTTCCTCATGTTGTGGTGACCCACCCCCCAACCATATCATTATTTTCGTTGCTACTTCATAACCATAATTTTGCTACTGATGTAAATCGGGCAACCCCTGTGAAAGGGTCTTCAACCCCCAAAGGGGTCGCGACCCACAGGTTGAGAACTTCTGCTCTACAAACCTTAGACTTTACTGTCTACAGGGCAGGACACAGGGATGAGCTAAGCATACAGGTATTTATCACAAAGGCAAACAGGCTCTGGTGAGGGGTCAGATGGCCAGGGGGAGTGCTGACTGGGGTGGGCTGGAGGGAGCCTCTCTGATTGCAAACTGACTTTCAGTGTTGATCTCTGGTGCTGGGTACACAGTGCAGAGACACACCAAGCCATGCAGCTGCACCCTTCAGCTTTCCATTGCACCCAGGGCATGGCTCAGTGTGGCTCCCTGGAGAGAGGACGAAAATGTGCAAGAACGGGGACAGCTCACTTGGCAGCTTGAAGTGGCCACAGTGGGAATACTTGGACCAGTGTTTCCCGGCAGTGTTTCCCATGAGTGGGTGCTAGACTGACTTCATAGGGCTGCAAAAGCAGATACCTACACTTTATCCTAGATCATGGGCTATAGTGCAAAATTTTTTAATTGCCAAGGATGCACTGAGTAGGATCCCCCCCACCCCCCACTCCAGAAAAGGGACAGTAGGCCAAATAAGTTTGGGAATTTATGACTTAGACAAAAAAAATTGGCAAATGCTACAAGCCAGGGCTTTTTACCACCAGAGAGGCAGTTATGCACCCACTAGCAAGCACACTACTGTATATACGCCACGGTAAGTAGACTCTATCGGTCTTTACGACATCAGAAACGAAACATGGAGAAAAATCCCAGGAGCACTGAAGAGTAGCATATTTGAGAACTGTCTGCTGTCTGAAGGGGCACAGACTGAGACCAGAAGCCCCAGAGTCTGAGGCCAGGCAATCATGAGACGGAACGGAAGAGCAATGCTTAGACTAGGAGGCAGAGCAGCGGGCTGGCTTCCTGGCCCGTGGAGGCAATGGCCAAGGGACCACTTAGCTGAGAGGCTGAAGACTGGAAATAGACTTGGTTACCAGCTGAGGAGAGGTGTTGCTGGGACCAATGACTGTATCCTTACTGTTTTCTGATCTTGGCCTGGAAGTGATATACTGACGTCCCTGATAAGCCCCACTAAATCATGAGGTGGGGTGGGGGCCGGGAGGTAATGGACTCTTAACTCACGGCAACCTTATGTATAGCAGAACAAAACGTCACACAGTATCATCATGAGGACCACTGATGTGTTTCAGTGACTGGTGTGGCTACTGTGCCACTCCATCTCACAGTGTTTCCTGTGTCTCCATTTTACCTAATGATGTATTTTTCTGGCAACTGATCCTTCTTGATAACGTGTCCAAAATTAAAGAGCAAATTTAATTTGCAGTCACATTCAAAGAAAAGCAGGATGCAAGAATGTTTAACACCAGGAAATGCATTCATGAAACTTAGGCTGTTAACAGGTTGGTAGGGAAAATCCATCACAATAGATGCAGAAAAAGCACATAAAAATTCTTCTGTTCATGATGATTATATTAAAAGCTCTCAGCAAAGTAGGAATAGGAAGTAGTGAATAGTGAATAGTGAATTGTTTAATAGATAGAATGTCTACAAAACAACTACAGTAAATCTCATCCAGAATGGTGAAGTATTGGAGGCAGTTTCATTAAAGGGAGCAATGAGAAGTCTATGATTCATTGCAACCATTCAATATTACATTCTCCGTCTTTTGTGATGAAGTGAAATTACTCAGAATGGCTCTTCTATCTATAGTCCGAAACTCCCACCCAGGGACTGCAAATAAGGTGTCAAAGACTGTAACTCAGAGATTGGTCAGTTCTGCTGGGTATACAGTGAGCTATTGCAGAGCAAGGACAGAAAGCCCATGACCTTCAAGAAAGTAGAGCCACCAGCTGCGTGTGTGTAAGATCCCTGTATGAGTGGTAGCGGCAGCCCCAGCGGCTGCAGCCCAAGACCATGATGCAGAGCTGCAGGAATAACTGCTGAGCGCCTCAAGGCAAGAGGCTGTCTTGAAGAGTGAGGTATCCTTTGGCATTTATCAGTGCTAAAGGGGCTCTGTAACACTAGGCCCAAGCAGGACAGTGGCCAAGGGGTTGTGTGGCTGAGAGGCTGAGGATCACAGAGAGATGTGCCTACTGGCATGGCAGAGAAGAGGCACTGTCGCAGATGTAAGGTCTGTATCCTTAATAGCTTTTTTATTTTGACTTCCTGGGGCCTTTTTAATTTCCTAATAGACCTCCACAATCTTGAGTATTGTCTGTAATCTCTGTGTGGCCATTGCAGCAAATTATCAAATCCAACAGCCAACTAATGTGGCATGAGAGGGACAGTGGGTATCAGAATAGGATCAAGAAAGATGGAAGGTGGAGGTATCTGACCTCTGCTTATGGCAACTGCCCTTGCGCTGTATTCTGCCTGCTTGGGTAGCCAGAAGAGGTCAGATGTAGTGTCTATACCATTTCCTCATTGCACAAGATTTTTTATCCCATGAACTTTGTTTTAATTACAAAAGTTAGAAAGGAAGAGGCATCCTTTGCATTGTTAACATCATCAACAGGAAAAAATCAGTAACTTTCCTACATAGCGATAATAGGCCACTAGAAAACATACCAGAAAACCTCCTTCCTGGGGGACGGACAACAGAAAAGTGGGTAAACGGAGACGTCGGACAGTGTAAGATATGACAAAATAATAATAATTTATAAGTGATCAAGGGTTCATGAGAGAGGGGGCAGGGGGAAGGGAGGGGAAAATGAGGAGCTGATACCAAGGGCTCAAGCAGAAAGCAAATGTTTTGAGAATGATGATGTCAACAAATGTACAAATGTGCTTGACACAATGAATGTATGTATGGATTGTGATAAGAGTTGTACAAGACCCCACTAAAATGATTTAAATTTAAAAAAAAGAAAATATAACTGGACAAATGATTTAACGTATGATAAAAGTAGCATTTCTGGTTGGTGAGTGTAATGGTGAAGTTTCATATCAACTTGGCTCAGCCAGGATTCTCCGTGGTTTGGGAGTTAGGGCCTGGTACTCCCCGTAAGCTGACCAAACAGTGCCGTCAACTCCAAGATGGGCTCTGCTGTGAGCATCCAAGCAGCTCTAAGAAGATTTGGGTGGTGACAATTGAAGGGAAGTTTCCTCGAGGGTCTGACCTACTTCTCTATAAATAAACGCTAGGGAGAGCTTGTCACTTCTTGTTGTTCTGGATCTTGCATCTGACTCATTGTCCTCTAGTCCTCTGGACCTGAGCCAATGGCCCACCACATTGCCTGCCAGCCCCAAGAGTCATCAGAATCCTGACCTTGGATTCATCCACCTCCGCATCCAGCAGCCGTGGTCTTCCTGCACGCTGGTTCCTCAGCCTCAGCAGCTCTATGAGTCAGGTTAACGTCTGACACACAACCATCAACCAAACTGGATTTACCCCACTTCTACAACTGTGAGAGCCACTTTGTTGATATAAATTTCTGTGTATGCACGTGTAAGTGTACATTAAAAAAACACCTTGTTTCTCAAGAGAATCTAGCCTAACACACTGGGCAAAAGGCAAACGTGTGTGTGTGTGTGTGTGTGTGTGTGTGTGTGTGTGTGTGTACACTTAAACCCACTTGCATTGTTTCTCAAAAGAACCCAGTTTAACACACTGGGCAAAAGGCAGACTACTCAATGATTGAAGCAAATAGCTAGCCAACTAGAAAACATATTAGATCCCTAACTCAAGCTAAGCAAGACTAAATTTCTCATAGATCAGCAAGATAAAGAATCCATAAAGGAAAAAAGCTGATAAATTACATTATATAAAAATGTTTAACTTCTCTTTGAGAAAAAAAATTAAACCAAAGGTCCAAACTAGAAAAATATTTGCACTCATATGAGACATAGCAGGCTCTTATGCTGACTGCAATATAATGGAAAGTAGTGTTCTGGTCTACCCAGGAGTCCTCAAGCTTGTGGAAACTGCAGTTCTTCCCGGTGGCATGAGAAAGGGCTCCACCTCCACTCAAACTATGGTACCTGAAAGGCCCATCTTCGACAGAACCTATGCCCCTCCTTGCCAAATGGGTGGTTAAGTACATCTCCAGAATAGTCCACAGTGAAGTTGGAGTGGTACCAAGTATTTACAGTAGGAACACACGATTCCTCCTTGAAACAACTCCAACAGTGCCTCGGAGGGAGAACTGACAAGCTATTGCCATCAAGATGACCCCAACTCAGAGAACCCCGACAGGGCAGGGGAGTACTCCCTAGGGTTCCCGAGACTGCCTGGGAGTGGACAGTCCCATGGCACTCCCTTAGCCTGCCGGTGGGTTTAGAATGCTAACGTTGCAATGAGCAGCCCAGGGCTCCTTGAGAAGACAATGGAACAAAGGCAGTGGGTGCCCAGGGCTTGGGCAGCTCAGCAGATAAGTCATGTGCTTTTATGTGTCTCTTCAACTTCTCATTCTGAGATTTCAGAGTTAGAGAAAAGCTGAATTCCTTCACCCAGCTTCCCCTAATGCTAACATCTTACAAAGTTGTAGAACAATGATACAAATTAAGAAATGAACATTGGTATGGTGCAACACTGTTGACTAAACTCCAGGCCTTACTTTATTTATTTTTTCCTTCTGCTACTTTTATTTTTAATCATTTTATTAGGGACTCATACAACTCTTATCACAATCCATACATATGTACATCAATTGTGTAAAGCACATTTGTACATTCATTGCCCTCATCATTCTCAAAACATTTGCTCTCCACTTAAGCCCCTGGCATCAGGTCCTTTTTCCCCTCCCTCCTCACTCCCCGCTCCCTCATGAACCCCTAATAATTGATAAATTATTATTTTGTCATATCTTGCCCTTTCCAACGTCTCCCTTCACCCACTTTTCTGTTGTTCGCCCCCCCCCCCAGGAGGGGGCCACATGTAGATCCTTGTAATTGGTTCTTATTTTAACACCACCAGTTTTCCACTGCCCTCCTCCGGTTCCAGATCTCATCCAGGAACAATGTCACTTATTATCTTGTCTCCTGGGTATCCTCCATGCTGCGACAGTCTCTCCGTTTTTTTCCTTGGTTTTTTGTTTTTTCAGACACCTTTGAAGAACACTGTTCGAGTTTTTATATATTCTCCCTCAATTTATCTGATGTTTTCCCACAATGAGATTGAAATTGCCAATGGGTATCATTGCAGGATGTGTGTGATGGTGACACATCTTAACATAGGGATGCTAGCCTTGCTGTCCTTAGGTGGTGTCAGCCGGGTTTCTCCACTCTAGAGTTACCATTTTTCCCTTTTCAATAAATAAATAACTTGAGGGAAAGCTACTTTGAGACTATGCAAATATCCTGTTTCTCCTCAAGCCTTCGCCTACTAAGTTTACTGTTCACCTATAGATTTTGAGTAACATAACTGTCACTGAGGGTTGCCTAATGGTGAGTTACTTCCCTCCTACTTTCTGTATTCATTAACTGAATTCTGCAAGGGAAAGCTATACCTACTACTCTATTCATTTACTTATTTATTCAATCATCTGTATTGGTACAAACTCATGAGCATTTTATCCTATGGATCATAAACTAATACGAACATTATTTTTATTTTGCTCAATTCATTCCAGCTTCAGTTGTTGGGAGGTTGTTGGTTGGCTCCTCTGTCCTTTCATCAACTGCCATCCTTCTCTGAACGTTCTCTTGCTTTCTAGCACCACCCGAGACTCCAGGCCCATCTTCTCCAAGGAGCCCTGCTTCCTGTTATTGGAGAATGGGCTTAGAGGTGCTCATTGCTACCCAGGGGTTATTCATAAGCCTTTTGAATGAATAAAGCTAGGATAAATGCATGTAAGTACGTACATGTGTACACTAATTCATGTTACATACACACCTACATGTAGTTGTGCATCTCTCTCTGAGTACATACATTGAAAACCATAGATTCATATTGATAACTCAGGTTCCTTGTTGCCTTCCTCTTCTCCTTGTTTTAAATTTCTTCCGCGGAGAGTGAAGAACCAGGTCATCGCTACTCACTCTACATTTACTTAAGTGTCCAGTCCCAGTGTGAGTCCAAATCAGCTCCATAGCAGTGAGTCTGGTTTGGGGGTTTTGGATTTACAAATAGTTTCACACTCTAACCCAAACCCTCTAGAGAGACAAATTCACTACTAGAATACAGTGTTTTGTGCAAATCTTGTTGTCTTTGGCCTTAGAGAATCCAGGCAAGATATTTCCTCCAGAACTAGGTTGATAGGAACTTGTCTTCTTCAGCCTCTGTAGTTCTGTTACCATTTTACGGCAGGAGGATCATTTGTCTGTATTGAATGAAATATGTGAGGAATTGCCCTTGATCCAAGAGTAGGGCTGTATAAAAAGGTACTCAAAGTATTGATCCCCACACCCTGGGGCTCTGTGTCTACCCCTTTTCTCTCCACCCCAGGTATGCCCACACATCCTCTGCAGTACTTAATATATTGAGTTTCTGATCTCCTTCCTGTATCTCTTACACAAATGCATTTCTTATACCCCTCCTTCTCTTAAGAGGCAAGAATATCAGACCCTTTCCAGGTGGCCTTGCTCGCTTCCAGCACGTCCTGGAGATCACCACACATGGGAGAGCTTCCCGGCGCTGCCCAGCACTTTGTGTGGATGCACCAAGGTTTATCCAGTCCCCTCCTGCGTATGGAAGTTTAGATTGTCTCCACTAATTACAAACCGAAATTAGCTGAGATCGGATGGCCGTGAACCCATGGATTTACTCATTATTGGAGGTGTATCTTTAGTGTAGGTTCCTAGAATTTGGACTGGATCAAAAGTGCATTTGTAGTTTTACTAGACTGAATGTGGTGTTCAATATGCTCAATAGTACTTCATTGATTTTTTTTCTCTGTTGAGTGGTAGGGGTGGGAGGAATTAAATGTTGGGGAAGAGTTTACCTGTTGAGGAGCTGATAATGTCAGTCATCTCCGAAGACCCTACCAGTCTACCCCCAATACTGATGACCATGACACTTCCCCTGGACAGGGACACAGTCACATTATTCAAAAACCTCAAGGCACCTGAGAAAGAGACATCAAGCACAAAGCACTGGAGATCCAACAAGTAGCTTTCACCAGTGTTATCTAAGTCACAAAGGAATGTTTTCATCTTCCACTTCTTTCCAAGAGCGCCTATGGACGAGACTATTCAGGAGAAATGAAACCACCTGTCCACACAAAGGTGTGTTCATCTTCCAATACTCATATTAACCAAGGAATACAAACAACCCAAAATGTCCATCAGCTAGACAATAGGGTGAACAAGATGTGTTACATTCATCCAACTAAAAACGAAAGGGAGAGGGATCCTGATATATTCTACAACATGGCTGAGCCTCAGAACACTAAATGAAAAACAGCCTCAAAATCTATGTTGATCTGAAATGCCTACAAAAGGCAAATTTTTAGAGATAGAATGCAACTCAGAAATGGTCACGACTTGGGGGAGGGGTCACACAGAAGCTAATTGCAAACAGGTATATCATCTTTTTTTTTCTTCTCTCTTTTTTAACATTTTATTAGGGGCTCATACAACTGTTATTCCAATCCATACACACATCAATTGTGTAAAGCGCATTTGTACATCATTTCTCAAAACATTTTCTCTCCATTTAAACCCCCGACATTAGGTCCTCATTTTTCCCCTCCCTCCCCGCTCCCACCTCCCGCATGAGCCCTTGATAGTTTATAAATGGGTATTTTGTCATATCTCGCCCTGTCTGATGTCTCCCTTCATCCACTTTTCGGTTGTCTGTCCCCCAGGGAGGAGGTCACACACAGTTCCATGTAATCGGTTCCCTCTTTCCTACCCATTCTCCCTTTACCCTCCCTGTTTTGCCACTCACACCACTGGTCCTATAGGGCTCATCCGTCCTGGATTCCCTGTACTTTCAGTTCCTATCTGTACCAGTGTACCTCCTTTGGTCTAGCCAGTCTTGCAAGATCGAATTCGAGTCATGGTAGTGGGAGCGGGGTGGAAACCTTTAGGAACTAGAGGAAAGTTGTATTTCTCATCATTGTTACATCGCACCCTGACTGGCTTATCTCCTCCCCGAGACCCCTCTGCAAGGGGATCTCCAGTGGCCTACTAATGGGCTTTGGATCTCCACTCCGCACTCCCCACATCATTCACTATGGTAGGTATATCATCTTATAACACAAACTCACTGACTTCCAATTCCGGGACATACAAGCCATACCCTGAGCTATCCTGTTCATTATTTAACTGTCTAATCTCTTCTTAACTGAAATAACTGAAGAACAAGTTCAAGCTTTGAGTTGCAATATTGAAAGATTCTATGGGGAAAATATTGAAAGATGCAGAAAGCATCAAAATAATATAGAAAAAATACACAGGCCCAATGTATTAGAAAGACAGTCAAAATTCAACCATTTCAGAAGGTAACATATGAGCAAGAACCAACGGTACTTAAGGAAGAAGTTCAAGCTGCACTGAAAGCATTAGCTAAAAATAAGGCTCTGAGAATTGATGGAATACCAATTGAAATGTTTCAACACTCTGATGAAACACTGGAAGCACTCAGTCTTGTATTCCAGGAAATTTGGAAGACAGCTACTTGGCTAACTTACTTGGAGAGATCCATATGCATACTCACGCTAAAAAAAAAGCTATCGATTCCAAAGAAAGGTTACCCCACAGAACTATAGAAATTATAGAATAATATCACTATATCAAATATAAGGAAAATATTACTGAAAATCATCCAACAACAGTTGCAACAGTACATTGATAGGGATCTGCCAAAGGTTCAGACCAGATTCAGAAGAGGATGTGGAACAGGGATATTAATGCTGATGTCAGATCCCGGCTAAAAGCATAGAATACCAGCAATAAGTTTACTTGTGTTTTATTAACCATGCAAAGGAATTTAACTGTGTGCGTAATAACAAACTTGAGAAGAATGGGAATTCCAGAGTACTTCAATGTGCTCATGTGGAACTCATGCATGGATCACGATGCAGTAAGGCCAACAGGACAAGGATACTGCACGGTTTAAAATTAGGAAAGGTGTGGGTCAGGGTTGTATCCTCTTCCTCTGACCACACTGATGCAATCTGTATACTGAGAAAATAATTAGAAATGCTGGATTATATGAAGAAGAAGTCGGCATCGAGATTGGAGGAAGGCATAATAACAAGCTGTGATGTGCAGGTGACACAACCTTGCTTGTTAAAAGTGAGGGGGACTTGAAGCATGTGCTGATGAAGATCAAGGATTGCAGCCTTCAGTGTGGATTACAAGCCAATGCAAATAAAACCCAAGTCCTCACAGCTGGACCATAGGAAACAGAGAAAAGACTGAAGTTGTCATGGCAGCAGTGTCAAGAGATCAAAGGACACATTACATTAGGTAAATCTGCTGCACCAGAAAGACCTCTTCAGAGTGTCGAACATCAAAGATGTTACTTTGAGTGCTATGGTACGCTTGACCCAAGCCATGGCGTTTTCAGTCTTTTGTGTACGTGTGAAAGTTGGACACTGGATAAAGACCGAAGAAGAATCAAACAGATTTGTCTTGGAAAAAATACAGCCAGAGTGCTTCTTAGAGGCACGGGTGACAAGACTTCAACTCACATGCTTTGGCTATGTTGTCAGGAGAGACACCAGGGAAGGACATCACGCTTGCTAAAGTGGAGGGCCGAGAAAGATGGCAGCCCTGGACAAGGAAGGCTGGCATAGTGACAACATGGGCTCGAATGTAAGAGCAATTGTGAGGATGGCGCAGGAGCGGGGTACATTTCATTCTGTGGGGTTGCTGTGGGTCAGAGCCAATTTGATACCTACACGCAACAGCGATCTTTTCTTCCCAACTTGCTTTGTGTTCAGTGCAACTTACAGCTAACCAAGAGCCAAGCAGCTAATAGACAGTCAAGTTAAAGAGTGGCTGTTTAATTGATTTGTAAATGCATGAGTTTGATGACTGTGTGGCAGAATTCTAAGTGGCTGGAGCAGGAGGTCAGATACACTCAGCTTACGCAGAGGGCACAATCAAAGATGTTCTATGTTCAGGAATATCTTTTAGATTTACTCAATAATTCAATGCCTGCTTTTTCTATGGCAGACAATCAATTCCCTTACACGGTTTCATTAGAGGGAGAGCACTAAAAAGTAGAAAGCTTCATTGTGAAATGATCAAATATGTCATTCATTCATCAGCCTGTGGGCGGGAAACATCTACTATATGTGCACAAAAAGATAATAAGGTGGGCGTGGGTGGGTGGAGTGCCTAGAACAGAAGTCAGAAGGTACAGATTGTATCCCTGCTCTACCACTGGGTGACACTGGACTGTTTTTCACACCAAGCAATGACTCAGGCGTCTTGAGACAGCGACTTTCGTCCCGGCATCACCAAAAGCCCGCTGCAAACCTGATGCAAATAACATTTCGCCACAGGTTTCCAGTGATAATAAACAGCGGGTGGAACTCTGTGATCTCAAATTATAACAGCTCTGAAATTATAGCGGATTCATCCCTTTCAGTGCTAGGTCTTTGTGAACCAAGATTTTTTTCTTTTTCATTAGTTGGGATTTACTACATATATCATATCATTCCATATTTCAATCACATTAAGTGGAATGTACAGTTGCTACCACAATCCATTTCCAAATATTCTTCATGAATGCTTTGATATTTTCTCCCTTTACCTACAACCTCACCACTGTACCCCTCGCCCCCTCCCCCCAAAGCCCTTTATTCTACTTACTGTCCCTCAAGGTTCATCAATCCTGGGATTCACATACCAAAACATGAAAAAGCATAAAACACAGGTTCAAGAGGGTGACCTCCATTGACACAACACCTCTGAGATTGAACAAACAAAAACGAAGAAAAAATACAAACCAAAAATACAGAAAATTTTGGAAACCAGATTAGGACCAGCCCACATCATAAGGGGGGATCTACTGACAAAGTTTTAACTGTTCAGGTCATATTTGGATCTTCTTTACTCATCTCCCCCAAGAACTCTGTTTGGTGACCACTTTTCTCCCATCCCTCAATTTTAGATAGGGAGAGTTCTCTGGAGGCTTATTTCCTAGGCTACCACTGTCATCCATCGCCTCTGCACACCAGATCCTCACAATTCAGGCTCTGATACTAATCTCTCCTTAGACTTCAGATTATATGGATTCCAATCCTTCCGTAACTGATGATGGTGTGCTTCTTCCATGTGGACTTAGTTGACACCTCACTTAGATGGCTGCTTGAATGGAGACATGGCTTTAAGACGCAGACACTATTTTATCTGGTAGGCGGACACCATCTAAATTCCTCGCCACATTTTGCTATAGCACCATATCTTCTGTGTTCCCTGCCTGAGAATGAGTATCAAGCAAGGCCCTGATGTAAGAACCAAGTTTTCTTAAGTTGGAGCTAGGATTTAGTGTGAGCCCAAAAATCATTCCTGGATCTAGGTTTGTTGTTGGTGTTGGTATTGGTGTTTTTCTGTAACTTGGGAGTTGACACTTGTCATATCATGTCAAAGAGGATTGTGCATTTGCTTCCATTATCAGTCTCCAGACATACTTTTCCTTCCTGAATTTCTTGACACTATCTCCCTCTTATCTCTCCCACCACCATATCCTTTATAACCCCCTCCCCCTGAGACCCTTGTTATATTTGCTTTCCCTATAGGCTCAGTGTCCCTGGGTTTCATTTACCGAAAAATGCACACCGGAGAGACGAGTAACACTGCATCAAGAGGGTGACCCAAACCAAGATCTTTCATTGCCAACTTCCCAAACCAGCTTTCAACCTGCCACAAATAAATCATTCACTATTTACTGCCTGTGCCACCACTCTCTGGGCATCATTGATTTATTTTAATAGTAACTTGTTACGGTGAGGTGCTGTGATGAGGTTGAGAGCTTTGAAAGCAAACACAGTGTCAATGGAGTGCGAGAGGATAAGCCTTGGTGGCAGCAACAAAACACACTGTAAAACCTAGTGCAAAGGTGACACATTCAACTGAAGAACTGCAGCCCTGTGATGATCACTGTGGGTAGCTACCTGTTCTGAAAGAAACCCTGGTGGCTCAGTGGTTGAGCGCTTGACAGCACACCAAAAAATCACAGGCTAGAACTACCAGTGGCCCAGTAAAAGAAAGCAGTGTCAACCTGCTTCCAGATGACAGCCTCGGAAGCCCTGGGGGGTGGGGGAGGGTGGGCAGTTATTCTTACTGTGTCTTATTGGGTCGCTATGAGTCAGAATCAACTCGACAGCATACAGCCACCATCTATTCTGAAAAGGAAAATCAAACTCAAAATGATCAAGGCTAAACAGAAGACATTTAATAGGATTCATCTCATTAGTCTCTGAACTATAAACAGTCAACTCAGTACAATTTAAACTTTGCCCAAACATATTGATCTGAGTTTCGAAACTACTGCCCTGACTCGACTGACTTCAGGCTGTTCATGCTTCAGGTTGAGTAGGTGAAGTGTGTAGATCTGCACTAGTCATGGCCCATCCTTCTTCAAGGAGTGACTGTGGGCAGAGCCGTGGCCACTCGGCATCGCTGACTCTACATTAGGGGAGCCCCCTGGACTGAGCCTCTCGTCCCTAAGGCAGAACCAGAACTGGAGCTGCCTCTCACGCAGCCAGGAGATGGGCAAGAGGCCGGCTCTGGACCTGCCTCACCCACACTGAGCATCCCGAAAGGAAGGGAGAAATCTGAGGAAGCAGGCACCCTATTCCTGAAAAGGGAAGACGTGGAGACTCTGAATGTGATTTCTAGAAGGCACCAGCTGGCAGAGGGCCTGGTCCCACGGGGCTCCAGGCGTTGGTCCTGACCTGTTGCCAAGCCTGAAGCCAAGGTGATAAATTCCGCTCCTCTCACAGCCCGTGAGAGCCAGCTTAGATCCCTGAATAAATTCCTTTTTTGAGGAAAACAACTCACCCTGAACGAGTTAATACTCAGCGAATTAAAGAACCTGAGCCATACTATTCTAACAAGTTAAATGCCGTTACACTGCCTGTAAGTCAAGACACAAGAATGCAATGCAACTCTACCGTATACTCCCCAGCCTAACTCAGAGAGAGATTAACAACACCCTAAGTTCATGATTAGGAGCGCTGCTGGCACAGAGCTTACTGGTTGGGCCGCGCTCTGAAAGATCAGCTGTTTGAAACCACCAGCCACTGCTCGGGAGAAAGACACAGCTTTCTACTCCATAAACAGTTACTGTCTCAGAAAGCCACTGGGCAGTCTGACTCTGTCCTACAGGGTCACTATGAGTCAGCATCAACTCAATGGCAGTGGGAAAAGAATTGAGAAACTTGATGATTTAGTACGGGGCCAGGGTGGGATGTCCATTAAATACTAACTACCAGTTAACCACTTGAGGCTGAGTTGATCCTAACTCTTAGGAAGCCCCTATGCATCACATGAGAACTGTGATCCAATGGTGTGGCCTTCCAGAAGTAGACTGCAAGGGGCTTTTTCTGAGGCACTTCTGGGGGAACTCCAACTTCCAACCTTTAATTAAGAGCTGAGCACATTCACCCTCTGAACCACCTACAGGCCTGAAATACAGAGGGGCTTCAGAAAGATCATGGACTACTTGCTGTGATTGAAATAGGAATGATACGTTATGTGTTAAACCCCAAGTAAGAAAAAAAAATTATATATATCTATATATCTCAACACCATTTTGTGCCAAAGACTGGCAATTAAATGTAATATATATTAAATGTTTTATATATATATCCCAAGAAGCTCACAGCCTTAGTTACGCATATTTTTCCATTACTAGCATCAGTTATTAGAGACGTTCCAAAATAAACTAGTTTACTCTCAGCTTTAGAAGGTTTTTTAAAAAAAAGTTCATGGAAAAACGCCATCATCTTTTAATACCATTTTCCACAAACTTCTTGAAGCTCCCTCAAATGACCTACTGCTGAATTAGTTTCAGTCAGTGATGGTGAGCTCCAAGCTTAAAGCATTAAAGGACTGTCTCTGCTCAACTTAGTCAATGACAGCTAGCATACTGAGCTTTCTACGGCCAAGAAACACACACACACTTGAAGGTGATCACCTTCAGCTCTCTGGATGGTGTCAGGTCATCTCATGGAGTCAGAATCTATTACCCCAGCTCCCCAGCTCCTGCCTCCCACACTTGATCCTAACCACAGTCCACTCTACGGACACACCTCTTGTTCCCTAGACCTCCACCTGGATCAGCAGGTACTGAGTTAAGTGGTCAGCAGAAGGAGGATTTTTTTGGCCTGATGCTATCTCAAGTGGATGTTAAGCAGTCCTAGGAATGAAAGAGTGTGTCTTTACCTACTTCTACATACAGGTTCTCTAACAAGTATTTATTAAACAACTGCACGAATGACCGGCAAACACTTGGAACTCTTTTTTTTTTTTACTCCTACTTAAATAGTCTTCTAGAAAATAGAATGAACCTTAGAAGCCATCAGTTCAACCTACCTCATTTAACACTCCAAGAGCCTGCAGCAGGGACAGGATGCCCATAGAGTTGGGTCATGTCTACTACGGCAGTTGTACAAGCCTGGGGAGGGGACAGTGTGGGCCAACAGGAACAAGGGCAACATCAGTGCCTTCAAGACTCCATCAGGCCAAAGAACAGGCAAAACTAAGCAGCTAAAGCCAAGGGAGTGAGGACACCTAACACTGGGAGCTCAAGGGTGGGCCTCCATCACAGCAGACTAGGGGGCTTGTGGGCCATGCGTGGTGGCTGAGCAGAAGTGCGGCTCCGACTTCAAGACGAAGGTCTGCTGTCCGGGCACTTAAGACACCTGCGTGCCCTGGTTCACGGACATATATGTAGTCGAATTTGCCTAATGTTTGTTAAGCAACATATAACTGTGTGTGGTTCACTTCATTTGTCTCTTATTTTCTGAAACATCCCAGAATTATCATTTTCATCAAGATGTTGCTATACCTATTACTTCCCTATTAAGACTGTTATTGCATAAGAGAGCACAATGCTTTTTTTAAAAAATAATTTTATTAGGGGCTTATACAACTCATCAGAATCCATACATACATCAATTGTATAAAGCACATTTGTACATTTGTTGTCATCATCATTCTCAATACATTTGCTCTCCACTTGCTGTTCCCTTATACCACTGATGCCCCTGGCATCAGCTCCTCATTTTTCCCGCTCCCTCCCTGCTTCCCCCTCCCTCATGAACCATTGATAATTTATAAATTATAATTTTGTCATATCTTACACTGTCCAGAATCTCCCTTTACCAACTTTTCTGTTGTCCATCCCCCAGGGAGGTTATTATAAGTAGATCCTTGTAATCGGTTCCCCCTTTCCAACCCACCCTCTCTCCACCCTCCTGGTATCGCCACTCTCACCACTGGTACTGAAGGGAGCATCCGCCCTGGATTCCAGTTCCTATCTGTACCAGTGTACATCATCTGGCCTAGCCGGATTTGTAAGGTACAATTAGGATCATGATAGTGGGTGGGGAGGAAGCATTTAGGAACTAGAGGAAAGTTGTATGTTTCATCGTTGCTACACTGCACCCTGACTGGCTCGTCTCCTCCCAGCACCCCTGCAGTAAGGGGATGTCCAATTGCCTACAGATGGGCTTTGGGTCCCCATGCCGCACTCCACCTCATTCACAATGATATGATTTTTTGTTCTTTGATGCCTGATACCTCATCCCTTTGACACCTCATGATCACACAGGCTAGTGTGCTTCGTCCATATGGGCTTTGTTTTTTCTGAGCTACATGGCTGCTTGTTTACCTTCAAGCCTTGAAGACCCCAGACACTATATCTTTTGATAGCCAGGCATCATCAGCTTTCTTCACCACATTTGCTTATGCACCCACTTTGTCTTCAGCAATTGTGTCAGGAAGGTGAGCATCACAGAATGCCAGTTTAATAGAACAAAGTATTCTTGCATTGAGGGAATACTTGAGTGGAGGCCCAATGTCCATCTGCTACCTTAATACTAAACCTATACATATATGGACATAGATCTATTTCCCCATCCTCATATATAAATATATTTACATATGTACGTGCCTTTATTTAGACCTCTATAAATGCCCTTTGCCTCCTCTTTCCTCTATTTCCTTTTATTTTCCTCTTGTCCCACCATGTTCAGCCTTCATTTGGGTATCAGTAATTCCTCTCAGTTACATTGCCCTTGGTTACGTCCTACCAGGACTCCTACACTGTCCTCACCACCAATTTGGATCACTTGTTGTTCCCTTGTCCCTGGGTTTGTTAACACCACTTCCTTTCCCCTCACCTCTCCCTCTCCCCCCGGAACAGTTGGTCCCATTATTTTCTCCTCCAGATTGTTCAACCAGCCTATCTTATTTAGACAGACCTGCGGAGATAATAACATGCACAAAAACAAGACAGAGCAAAACCAAGCACCAAAAAAACCAAAACAACAAAAAAAAGGCAATTGCAAAAAAAAACAAAACACAACAACAAGAAAGAAAAGCTTGTAGTTAGTTTAAGAACTGTTTGTTGGCCTTTAGGAGTGTTTTCTGGTCGAGTCTGATGGGGTGCCAGGCCCTGGCCCCAAAGTCTATTTTTGGTATTCTCTGGGGACTTTGTTGCTCTGTTCCCCTTGCTATTCTGTTCCACACCCTCAGTGTTTTGCCTCGGTGTGGTGGGATCAGATCGGGCGGAATTCCCACACTGTGTCTCCAGGGTTGTCCCCTGTAGGGCTATGGGTCAGTGAGGGATGTCATGTCTCATAGTGGGGCCGGCCATATGGTCTTCTCTGTGGATTGGCTGCTCTGAGTGGGAATATCATCCTCTAGGCTTGGTGGGCCAGGATGTGCTTCACTCAAGAGAACAGATTTCTATTATACATCGTCGTCCTCTTAAAAAAAAACAAAAAAACAGAACCCAATTCCATCAAGTTTATTCTGAATCCTAGTGACCCTACAAGACAGCAGAACTCACCTGCTCCTGTTGAGTTTTCAAGACCTGTAACTATGGAAGTAGAAAGTCTCGTCTTTCTCCCACAGAATGGCTGGTGGTTTTGAACTGCTGACCTGAGATGTGGCAGCCTAATGGGTAACCACTACGCCACCAGGGCACTTCATACATTGTCCTGCAGGGGTTAAAATAATGTTGGCATGATGGAGCAATGTTCTCAGGAGTGGACTCCCTGTTTTCAACAGATTAATTTACTATAATACGCTTTTTGGTTTTATGACAATTCTGAATGTTTTGTCAACGTTCCCCTCTGCAGAGAAAAGCAGGGGAATCTGGAGATAATACAGACATATGGGGCATAAAGATAAGACTGATTCACCAAGCACAATAGGAACACTGGGGGCAGGGCAGTGTAGCAAGACAGAAAACACATTCTCAGAAGCAGACAAATTTAGACTCAAATTCTGTTTCTACTATGTCCTTACCTGCAGAGCAAGGTACAAAAACCCCTCCATTCATATGCCAGAGCTTGGTCCATGGAGTGGAATCGACAGCAACATCCTTGTTTGGTTTAGGTCCCTGGGTGGCACAGAGGGCTTGTGCTCATGGTTCACCTGAAGGTCGGTGGTCCAAGCCCGCCTGGTGGCTGCACGGAAGAAAGGCCAGGCAATCTGCTTCCATGAAGATGGTAGCAAAGGAAACCAATGGTGCTCAGCTCTACTCACTAACACATGGCGTCAACATACATTGGAGCTGACTGGATGGCAACAGGGTTGGCTTTACTTGTTTGTCACTATCCACTGTGCATTGTTCATAGTCCTTGGCATGGCTCCATCAGTGAACAAAACGGGTAAGACGCTGCCTACCAAGG
>NW_022111372.1:38926743-38930920 GCF_000313985.2 Echinops telfairi | reverse complement strand
GGGCTCAAGTAGAAAGAAAATGTTTTGAAAATGATGATGGCAACAAATGTAAAAATGTGCTTGACACAATGGGTGGATGTATGGATTGTGATAAGAGCTGTATGACCACCCAATAAAATGATTTTTTTTTAAAGAGTGATAGTCTCAGAAACCCACAGGGGCAGTTGTATCTTGTCCAACAGCATCACTGAGGAGCCTAGTGGTGTAGCGGTTATGCACTGGGCTGAGATCTGCATGGCTGGCAGTTAGGGGGAGAGACTGGGCTTCCTATTCCTGTAAACAGCTAGTCTTGGGAACCCACCGGGGTGGCTAGGAGTCAGCAATGACTCCATGGTAGGGAGTTACAGGGTTGCAATGCATCAGCCTCCACTAGATGGCAGTGAGTTTGGAGTTACTCACCCAGCTTTCCCAGGAGCTGTGCGTCTAAGCTTCTGTTTTACCAATCTGCAGAACAGGGAGAGCAAACCTCCTACATAAGGTTGTTTAGAGGAATAGCTGGTCCAAGTGCAAGGTCACCAACGAGTGTCTGTTTCTCCCTGTTAAAAAATGTAAAGACCTGTTCTTGTCTGGGAAGGCGCTCTGATGTTGCAGCGTTTAGTCAAAGTGCTTTGTTGCTAACTGGGAGGTTGGTCAGTTAGAACCCGCATATGGCTCCACAGAAAAATGACAGCCTGGAAACCCTGCTGGGGTAGTCCGACTGTGCCACATAGAGCCCCCAGGTATCGGATTCAACTTGAGGGCACTCAACCACTTGTTGGTGGGTTTCACAAACAAATGCTCGATTATCGCTCACATTCTGCCCATCACATACTGGGAGGGGGAGAGACGTGCGAATCCAACCAGAATCCAGTACAGACATACTGGTACGGCTGAAGCACCTTCCCTTCTCAGCACTATCAGAACCCAAAGAGTTCTACGAACCTCTCCGAGCCTTCCCTTTTCTTCATCTCCAGACCTGGCCTGTCACCAAACCCATCATCTCACAGCCAAGAACTATTTCTGTTGCTCTTTTCTCCAGCCTGCCACCTGTCCATCTGGACTGCAGGAGAGCCTCTTACTTGGCCTCCCCACAGGCAGCTGAAGTGCTTGTCCATGCCGATTCAGCCCCTTTCCTAAAGCCCTTCACCAGATGGCCAGCTCCCTCCCAGGGTCTATGAGCCCTCACTTCTCCTTTCCCACCTCCCACTGTGCTCCCCACAATCACTGACAAGGCTGCTGGGCTCCCCTCCTCCCCAGCAGAGGGAAGTCTGGGTCACAGACTGCTACCCCTGAAGCATGGGAAGTGTGGGCAGCTGGCTGCTCACGCCACAGGGCATCCTTCTCCCCTCTCTTTCAGTCTCCGAGTGAACACCATTCCTCAAGTCAGCATTCCTTTCAGGTGCTGTCTGCCTCTGCCCTGGTGTCTGTCCTTCTACCACGCAGATAAAGAGGATGATGTCAAGGTGTAAGAGGTATGTGTGGCTGTCAGTCCCCTCTGCCGGAATGCTGGCTCACCGAGCGGAGGCTTATCACTCTCACTCACCACAGCTTTCACACCCTATGGCCCATTCGGGGAAAGCACTGGGGGAAACCTGCCAATGGAAGAGACAGTGATGGGAACGTGTTTACACAGCAATGGGAACTGTTCTCCTCCAGCCCTAAGAAGGGAGGAAAGGCAAGGAGGCCTGTGAAACGCTGTTGCCAATGTCATTCCCCTGCTGGGTGGGGGACTAAGCAGCTCGGTGTTTCAGAACGCCAAACCTGGGAAAACCAAGTGACCACAAACAGCACAGGCCAAGTTTCAGGAGGGTGAGATGTGCTAGTAATTCAAGAGGCCATGTTATTTAACCAAATGCTGCTGCCAAGACAGACCCAACCTGAGCTCACACAAGCCCAAAGCAAGGTCTGGCAAAGGGTCTGGAAGAAGAGGAAGGGAGGGTATGCCACCTTGGCCAATCAGCGCCTCACACAGATGCCCTCCCGCCCAGCCAGCAGTTCAAGATGCCAAGTTGGTAAGCCCAGAGCCTGTGGGCTTTGGGAAGCTACTCCACTAGCAGGGCAACAATCCAGTTCAGCATTTCCCACCATACATACCCCTTCATGCAGATGAAACAGGGCTGGCTCCCAGGGCACCAGTGCCTGAGAACTACCGACCAGCAGCCCTCCCTCCAGGGCCGTCTGCATAAAGCCACAGGAACAGAACTGATCGCTCTTAGAATGCAAGCGGCACACCCATCTTCTTCAAACCTTAACACACCAGCGGAGCACAACTGCCAGTGCCCGCCTTCCTGCAGGCAGGGTGAGAGTACCTGGCATTCCCGCTAGATTGTTAAGATGGGAGCCAGGCTTGCTTGTCCTCTGGGTAGTACACAGTTTGATGAATCAAGGTGTCGATTTCTAGTTAACGATGCTTTCCAGGTAACAAATGTGTTTGCTTTTAATAAAGATGGCCACACATACCGGTGCTATGAGGTTGCTTCGAGGAGCGTTTAACATACAGCTAATGATCCTAAAGTCCTCTAATACTGTACTGTCCCTACCTTCCCTGAACTGAGGACAAAACCCTATCTATCTTATATTCTCCGCTCAAAAGGAGAGCACATCTTTAATTTTTTTTTAATGAAGTGGGTCAAGACTCCTCCTATTTAAAGGATGTCCGAGCTCTATCTACGTATTAGGAAGGTGTGCTGAGAACTGTGCTGAGAACGCCTGCCTTCCTGGGGTCTCCGAGGGACTGCCCCGCTCCTCACCGCCACACTCTGTCACAGCCTCCAGAGCCTGGCTCCTCCTATCAGCCCCTTTCCAAACATGTTACAGGCTTTCCCCTCTCTCCTGGATTAGCTCAAAGACATGCTATAATTTCTTCCTTTTGTTGTTGCTGTTATTGTTAACTAAAAAATTTAATAACTCCCTTGAGCCTACAACTCCCTCCAGCAACCATTCCCTTACTGCTCCGAGAGCTTCATCCTCTGCATTCTCCTGTCCTCTCCAATTGAGCCTCCTGCCCACCACCCCAGACACAGCTCAGGCAGGGTGCCTGCAGGCCGGGGGCGTTGCTGGTGCTGTGAAGTCCTTTCCGTCTCAGCCACCTGATGTACAACAGAACTCCTGTGCCACCCTCACAGCCGCTGCCACGTTTGCGCCCACTGCTGCAGCCAGGGGAAACGCCATCTCACAGAATGAGACCAAATTCATCACACTTGGCTTTGAATCACTTGCTTCCCTTGGAATCCTGGGTGTCAGACCAAACACCACACTCACTGCCATCAAGTCAGTCCCGACTCATGGCGCCCCTAGAGGGCAGGGTAGAACTGCCCCTGTGGGAGTCCAGGATTTTAACTCTTCACAGGAGTAGAAAGCCCCATCATCTTCTCCCCTAGAGTGGTTGGCATTTTACAAACTGCTGATCTTGTGGTTGGCAGCCCAACTCGTAACCATCTACGCCACCAGGGCACCTTCCTTCTTTCCCAGGAGACCTCCTTTCAGTGGCATGGCACAAACAGATCCTCCTCCTCTGGGGGGCCCTTGTGAACCCCAGGGCAAGTCCTCAGGACCTGCTCAGTCCTCAGACTCCTCCTTCTCTCCTGTCAACACCCACTGCCCGGCCCAAGCAATATGAAAATTACCTCCAAGTTTACATATTTGGGGGCAAGCACTTCTGGATCCAGACCTTGGATTTTATATAGGGTTCATCTGCAACATCTCTACTTAGCGAATAATTAAAATAATGAGTAAATGCACAACAATTTACTATTTGGGGCACTTGATATTATGCCAATTTATTGGTATAACAACCGTTTGAAACTATTTACTTCCATTCTTACTAATTTGTGGATGAGAAAACTGAAGTATAAAAATTTAAATAACTTGCTCAAGATCATACAGTCCCTAAGTAGGAACACAAAGACCCAATTTGAGCCATCTACATCCCATTGGTGGGCAGAATTGCTAAACCAAGCTTCTACCTAAAATGTGTCTCAAACTTCACACATCCCAGTCAAACCCTGATTTCCACCCAAAGTACCTGTGCTTCCAACTGGATGCCCCTTCCCCCCAAATAATGCCAGAACCACCCTGGGATCGCCCTGCGTGTTCTCTTCCCTTATCAAATCTACTGGCAAAAGTAATGGGGCCCACCAGCAAAACAGAATCAACTTTGAGAAACACATTGTTGTCCCTCTTTTTTTTTTTTTTTAAC
>NW_022111372.1:38916867-38921547 GCF_000313985.2 Echinops telfairi | reverse complement strand
CCTGATTTTTATAATTTCTTTTCTTTTGCTATTAGTAGGATTGTCCTGCTGACTCTGCTCTAGTTGTTGTAAATTTTGTGCCAGCATATCAGTCATGAGTCTCTCTTCCTTTCTCAGGTGTGCATTTATTGCTATGAAGCTTCCTCTGATGACCGCCTTTGCTGTGTCCCATAAGTTTTGGTGTTGTCCCTCTTTTTAACCACCCTGAAATCTTACAACTCATGGTATCTTACAAAGCCGTTGCCAGTTATTCTTGCTCCAGAAAAGTTAATTCCTGGAGGTTAAATACACAGCCTTGCCCTGCCGTGCAAACAGTCCACAAGTCATTTCAGCCCTTTCATTAACACTTTCAGGTAAGATCATGAAAACCCCTAAGACAACAGTGGTGCAACCTCAAGTGCTGTCTCACCCCAACAGCCCTGTGAGGGCATGCAAGACAATACTCTATCTAGGAGGAACACGGGCCCCTAGACCAAGGTGACCAGACCCTTATAAAGGTAAATCCGATCATGCCATTCCCTCGGTCAAAATCTTCTACAATTTTGTTTCATTTTAAGAAAAAGAAAAGGGAAATTCAGACTTCCCGCCACAGTTAGATTATAACCCAAATTCCTTACACAGCCTCTGTGATCCAGGGAGACCAGCAATCCCGCACTGGACATTCATTTCTTGCTACTGAATCCCCTACCACCCCTCCTTTACTCCCCCCACTGCCCCAGGCGTCTAGCAAAAGCACCACAGGAAACTCAGGCTCCCTCACTCTGACTCCCGCAGTTCCCCAAGTGGGACTTAGCTTGACTTAGCTCAACCAGCTGTGCCCACCACCCTCTGGATTTGCTCCTTACAGATGCACTATGATGCCTCCCCTCCACCCCCAAGTGCATCCCGGGAGGGCAGAGGCTACCATTGCTGGGCCTGTCCCTGTGTCTTGTTCCCAGGGCCGGGAGGACAAGCAGTGGATAACTAGCAAGTTCAAGAGTGAAGCACAGCCAGGAAACACTTCCATCTGATTTCCCTCTAAAACAAACTAACTGCGAGCTCTTTTCATCCAACTCCCCCCCACCCCGCCCAGGAAGCCCCCATCTAAATAATAAATCCATCACTAAGAGCGGAATTCTACAAGCAATCCTCTCCTAGAATACACAGAAAGATACAGGTAGAAAAAGTAGGCCGGAAGTAATAATCAAATTGCTGCCAGAAACTTGAAAGTGACTTGGCACTAATGGTCCCAGCCCGATAGTTGCTAAGACCCAAACCAAACCAAACCCACTGCCACTGGGTCCATTCTGACTCATAGTGGCCCCATAACAGTGGCCCCATAACCCTGCTTCTCAGGGTTTCCCAGACGGTACATCAATTGAACAGACAGCCTCATCTTTCTTCCTCGGAAAGGCTGGTGAGTTTGAACTGTTAGCAACCCAATGCTTAGTCCACTGCACCACCAGCGCTCCATACAGTTGTTAAAGCCAGGAAGCAAACTGCAAGTAGATGGCATCACGAGGACTGCCCAGAAGACCTCGGAAGTTGTCCCTTCCCAAGGAGCACAGGCGCACGGAGGGGCCCAGAGCACAGACTATACTCCAAATACCAAGTTGTCACTTTAAAAAAATTAAGCTACTCAAGGAATAGGTAGAATTCTTAGTAACTTTAATATACAATTATTAAATGCAATTCCACTATTTGCCTTTTCTACCTTGAAGAGCATAGTCAGTCTTTCTGACCGGCACAAATGGTTAAGCACTGGACTAATAACCAAAGGTTGGTGGTTCAAATCCACTCGGATGTGCAACAGAAGAAAGGCCTGGTGACTTGCTTCTTGAAAACCCTATGAAGTCTACGCAGTTCTACTCTGCACACTTAGGGTCGAGAGGAATTAGGACTGATGCCACAGCAACTAGCAACATTTCCATCACACCCAATTAAGGATTTGGGCATTGGGATTCCAAAAAGTTGACAGAGAAAATCAGCAAGCTTTCTAATAAAACTGTACCTTTCCAATTAAGCTTTTCACTCTCAAAGTATGCTTAATCAGTTTTCTTGAGCAAATATTAGAGGTTATCTATCAATCTCCAAATAACTACTTCCTATCTATGTAAGTAATATTCTTTGGTCCTAACAACTTACATGTCTCTTTCTACAGCATTCAGGATCCTACAACTCAGTTCTGAAATGAACCTACGGCTGAAGAGTGTTGATGATTAATGTAACAATTAGCAGGTTGTGCTTGCAGCCCTGTATAAGAATACATGAATACTGTATCACTGTTCATCATAGGAAATATTAAAAGCAATCTATTTATATTTTTAAAATAGATACAACTAGCTTTGTTTTCAGAGGGCTGCTGGAAGAATACCCAGTCACTGGGACACAAGGTTGGAGGGGAGCCCTGAAGCTGAGAAGCAGAAAGAAGTTCCACATATTCTTTCCCAGCTTTATAAGGTTGAAATGTGTGAATTCTTATCTTTTTAAAAAGAAAAATTAAAATGTTAATGTAATAAAACAATAGGCAGTCCCTTCCCAGCAGGTAAGACAGCTTTCCAGAACTGTCTGTCTCATCGATCAGCACAGTCTCCCCTGGCATAGAACAGGGGAGGGCCCAGCATACAGCATTCTCCAAAAACTCACATCCATGGAGTCTGTTTCACCCCATAGCAACCTGTTGGGCTGCTAACTGCAAGGACAGCAGATCAAAACCATCAGCGGCTGAAAGATGAGGATTTCTACTCCCATAAAGAGAGGCTCTGAAGCCCATGGGGGCAGTTCTATCCTGCCCTATTGTAGTTCTGAGGCCACAGATTAGTGCTTAGCAAATGAGTTTTATTCATGCATTTTTAAAAGCATACTGGCAAAGAATTTTCATATCCCCCCCCCAAATCTAAAAGCAATTCAAATGCCTTATAATGTGTACATTCACCAACAGAATTAGCCTGCCAGCCGAGATCGTGATGTTCACTAAACAACTAATTCTCCTGTCACCTCACATAACCACGAGCACACCGTGTGCTCATGGATCATCAATTTCTCGGGCCTGGGCCAATTTTCTTTTCACCACTGCCCCCCTGCAGAGAGTCCTCCTCTCTTCCCTTCCAATGATAGCTTCAAACCCATCCAGCTGTGGCTGAATATATTCAGTCTGGCAAACCTGGGCTGCTCATAGCAACCCTCACCTATGCAGCAGTGCATTACTCAGAGACAATCCGTCCTTCCAAAGGCTGTGTGAATTCACCTCCTGCACCGAGGCATGACTGCAGCACCCCGCTTCAGCGAGTGTCAGCCAATGCTAATCAAGCCCCCACAGTGAGTGGCCTTGCTCCAAGGCCCTGTCCTCTAGAGGACACCTGTGCTGAAGTGCAGCTCTAGCACCACATCAACCTTTTGCCTTTTGCCTTGCTTTTCCCCTCTCCCATTCTGCAGCTTGGGAACCTCTCGGCAAGCCAAAAGATCATGTAGTTTCAGCCCCAAAGTGTCCATTTACTGGAGATGGTGTGGCGATTGTCAAAGAGGTTGGAGATCAGAAAAGCAGTAATCAAAAGAAATGGAAGGTTTCTATTGAGGGCCCACTTCTTACACAACCCGATGTTTGGGAATTGCAAATGGGGGTGGGGGACACCTCTGGGCGCGACACATTTCAAAGAAATAAAACAGGTGGGCAAATCTAGGAGGGAACAAATAGGTAAGCATTTCTATTGTCCTGATCACAGCTCTTAAGACCAAAGCAGCAAGTTTGATCAGGGGCCACTTTTTGTTAGACAGTACTTAGGGGATGGTATGACAGTATGCAAAGGAAATAAAACACATTTATCAGAACCACCAAACCCTGCTGGCTAAAATTATTCACTGGGAATCAAGCACCGGTACCGACCTCTGAAGTAGAAATCGGGATTCCAATACCCTGCAGGGTGTCGGACTTGTAAATCGGGACTCAACACCTTTTAACACCCGCAGCCCAAGTTCACACCCCTCTCACCACCATCCCTAACGCAGTAATTTTCCTACTGCTGATGTGGACACGTCAAGACGAACCCCAGCCCCCCAATAACCCCAGATGTTTCCCGATTGCTCCAGAAGCCCGAAGCCTGCCGTTCTCGGGATCTTCCCGAGCCAGGACTGCCCACGGTGACAGAAGCCTGAGGCAGAGAGACGTGACACCCTCCGGAGAGGACTCAGGCACCTGGGCGCTGCCTCTCCTCCGGGAGACTCAGCCTCCCCATTCCGGGGCTCAGCTTCATCCTAGGGCACAGCCTCCTCCTGTCATCCCCCCTCCTCCCTCTTCCGGGGCGCAGCCTCATATTGGGGTGCAGCTCATTCACCCAGCGCTTCCCACCCCGGGGCGCAGCCCCAACCCGGGGCGTAGCATCATCTCTCCGACGATCCAAGTTCCCCTTCCCGGGTGCAGCCTTCTCTCCTGGGGGTGCAGCTTCCTCTCCCGGGTCTCACCCTAGGGCACACATCACCTCCCGGGACTCGAGCATCCAACTCAGACGCGACAGCCCCGGGCGGGGTCGTGGGGCCGCGCAGGGAAGCGGTCTCCTCTGGGGCGCCCCTTCTCCTCCCTAGGGCGCAGCCTCTTCTGGGACACCGCGCATCCCGCGCAGACGCGGCGCCCGGAACCCAGCCCCGCAGCCCGCAGCCTCGGGGGCAGCTGGGGGCTCCGCGCTCGGGCGGACGCTCGGCCCGGCC
>NW_022111372.1:38901125-38916377 GCF_000313985.2 Echinops telfairi | reverse complement strand
CGCGACGTGCCAGGACGTGCGCGCTCCCGCACGCCGCGTCGGCTTCCTTCCTCGTCTGCGGTCGAGGCTCGCTGGCGGCTCCAGTGCTGTCGGTTCCGACACACCAGCCAGCCGAGGGCTCAGGGGCGGAGGCGGCGGGGCACAGGACGGGGACCTCGAGGAGCCGAGACTGGCAGGAAGGTTGGAGGGGGCGGCCTGATAAAAAGGTGAAAGAACGGGAGGGGCGGGGCCTGCCTCGCTGGCGAGGGCGCGTGCGTGGAGGACGCGGGCGGCGGGGGCGCGGAGGGCTCGTGCGCAGGCGGACTGCGGCCCGCGGGAACGCGCGGGGGAGTCGGCGGTGGGGGCGGGGGGCGCCGGGCCACGTGGGGTTGCCGGGCCGAGCGGACGAGGGTCCTGTGAGGTCGTGGCCGGCGGAGCCGCTGCCCCCGCCTCTCTGCCGGGAAATGAGACCCCCGGGCTTCCTGCCACACGACGTCAGAGTGTGTTGGGAGAACATCTAGAGGAGGGAAAATTGGGTGTTGACATCATCGCCTGCTGTTTAGTTTGGCAATTAGGACGCAATTCTGGCCATCAGTTTTTTTCACAGTGTTGGAAAAATCTTAATCTTAAATTAAGATCTGTTCGGGAAAATCGTGACCCAATTCATCCCAAGGAGCCTCTCTTTCCGCATTTGTAAAATGGGAGAATAAATGACCTCCTTTAGTTAAAGCCTCATTGCATGCTCGTGGCCTATTTTCTCCTACCCAACCATCCAGTTTTCTTTCATTTCTCTTTTACAATTTTACATCGAGATAAGGAGCCCTAGTCTGGTGGCATAGGGGTTATAGGTTGGGCTGCTAACTGCAAGATGTGCTGTTGGAAACCACCAGCCACTCTCAGCCACGCTAAGGGAGAGAGTTGGGACTTTCCATTCCCATGAAGAGGTACCGTCTCAGAAACTAATCAGAGCAGTTCTCTTGCCCTGTAGGCTCCCTGGTGAGTGGGCACCAGTGCTATGGCAGTTTGGTGTGGGTGTTCTGAGATAGAAGAGGTCCAAGTGACCTAGTAATCCAATCCCTGGGGCTGAGAACAAGGACCTCAGCCCTAACACAGGGGACCCTCTGGGACTTCCATTCTGTAGACTAGCTGCACGTAGTGGGCACCCATCCATGGAGAAGTACGGGTGGCTTGGAGCACCCGATCCAGTCACCCAGTGTTAGGGACCTGACATTTGTCAGGTGCTCCTGCAGTCTTCACATATGCGCCAACTCTTAATCCTCGCTATAAACTTGGGTATGGAAGGCATTTTCCTGAACTCAAGTAGGGAAGGCCTTTTTCTCTCCATTTTAGGAGCGACCTAACTGAAGCTGGAAAGGGCTGATCAACTCCTTTTCCAAGGTCATGTGCCAGGACTAGAAAGTGCTGGCCGCCACTGCGCCTCCCTCAGCAGTTCCCTGTTTGAAGGTGAAAGTGCTGTCTTGGTCCAGAAACTCCAGCAAGAACTGCTTCCTGGTTTTTGTTGTTGTTGTTGTTGTTTTCATTGTGAAATCCCCATGGTATTAGAAAGAAGTTCAAATTACTGAAGTCAAAGTTGTTTTTCTGTGTTAAGCCAGTTAGTAAAGGTATTTTTATAGGCTCCCCTTCTCCCCAATATGTGCCATTTATCTATACTTCTTAATTTGTGAATCCTTACACCAAGAAATGCTGACACAGGTGATGATAAGCAAATGGGGAAGGAACAGCACTCATTTAGAAGTCCAAAATAGCTTGAAGCCACCCTTCTCCTGGGATCGGGGAGAACCCTGAAGTTTCAGAAGGAAAGCTGTGGTCTGGAACAAGGTTGTCTGAGCGCAGAGGAGCAGGAGCACCAGCACAGAGCAGTGTGCTGGCTGCTTGGTGGTCACTTGAAGCATTCAAGGGCGTGGAGGACACAGGGAGGACCAGGTACACTGGAGGTGCAGAGGCAGCTGGCATGGTTAGCTGCTGGGTTCCAGTTCAGCCTCTGTATGGCCTACCCGAAGGGTCCCTGAGGGTGTAGTGGTTACTTACGCATTGGGCTGTGATATGCATGGTTAGCAGTTTGAAACCACGAGCAGCTCCTGGGGAGAAACACTGGGCTTTCTACTCCCATAAACAACTGACAGTCTCGGAAACCTACAGGGGCTTACTATGAGTCATTCTTACCGTGATGGTAGTGAGTGAGTGATGGTCTATGCCAACTCATGGTGGTTGCACATCGGGCTGTGATCCACAAAGTCAGCAGATCAAAACCACCAGCTGTTCTGGGAGGAGAAAGACAGGAAGACAGAGTTACAGTCTCGGAAACCCACAGGGGCAATTCTACCCTCTCCTGAAGGGTCGCATTGAGATGGTACCTTAAGCATGTCATTTCATCTCTGCCGATTTCCTCATTTGTAAAAAGGATACTAATGGGCTGGCACAAGTCAAGTGTTCAGTGTGGTGTGGGGTATGGAGAAAGCACTCCGTGAATGTTGGCATCTGTATCATTCCCGGACTCACGTAACCGGCTCAGCCGTCACTGAGAAATTCCGTGATCTGGAGCATAAATTAACCACGGGGGAAAGCGCTACCGTGAGCCAGTTGCCTGCTTCGAGTTGCTCTCTGACAGAAAGGAAAAACCTGCTTTGGGGCCAGCTCGCTGACAAGCAAGCTTGTGCTCTGCCCAAGTATGAGATAGCAGGTGCCATGTCCCAAGGGATGCTTGTTTACCACCAAGTTGAAATTCAAGATCATATGTCTTCTTTCTTTGTAGCAAGTTCCCCCCAAACCTACTAGCTTTAGTTTTAAATCGTCATCGTTTAATTTCCCTGAATCTCACTGGCTGAAGTTCATGCTGGACTCAGCCTCAGGACTGCTCCTCACGGCTCCAAGGAGAGTAGTGGGCACATTCACTTAGTGAGCCATGGGCAGCACCCCCAAAAGGGATGGCATCATCAGCAAGCTAGTCAGGGCTGTTTGGTCCGCAGGCAGCAAGAGAGAAGGAGATCCCCGTGTGCCTAGCCCTCCAGCATCTAATTCAGTGTGTGTTCTGTCTCGGGAGCTCACCTAGGTCAGGTGGCCAAGTGATGTGAGAGGCAGTGCTCAGGGTAGAGGCACCAAAAAGGTGAAGTCAGGGAGGCTGTCACTGTCGCCGTCTTCTGAGGCTATCATCGCAGGTATTTTTGTCCCTAGCAACTGGGAGAACGTTCATAACCAGCTCTGAGTGGTGGGCAGTTGTTGTGGCATTGACCTCAACGCAACACAGCCCCGTGTGTGTCGGTAGAAGCGTGCCCCAGAGGGGCTCAGTGGCTGCTTCTCGGTAGGTCACCATGGCTTGCTTCCAAGATTTCTCTGGGTGGACTTCATTCCAACTTTGTGGTTATCAATGGGGCCACTCAGTGACTGCTATGTCAATCGCTGTCCTCTTTGCCCTGTAGCACTGGTGGAGAGAAGATGGCAGCGGCCACGCAGACTTCAGTGCTGCTGCTTCTGGCTGGCTTCTTGGGCTGCTGCACAGAGACCAGTGAGGTACCTGAGATAGTCCCCTCCTACTACACTACCTCTGACGCCGTCATCGCCACCGAGACCGTGTTTATTGTGGAGTTCTCCCTGACGTGGAAGGATGGCAGACAGAGCATACCTCTCTATGCTGAAGTCGGAGGCAAGCAGTTTCCCGTCACTCGGGGCCAAGACATGGGCCGCTACCAGGTGTCCTGGAGCATGGAACACAAACACGCACACTCCGGCACCTATGAGGTCAGGTTCTTTGACGAGGAGACTTACAGCCTCCTGAGGAAGGCCCAGAGAAACAACGAGGATGTCTCGTTCATCCGCCCCCTGTTTACGGTGGATGTCAAGCACCCGGGTGCCTGGAACGGGCCCTGGGTCTCCACGGAGGTACTGGCTGCCCTGATAGGCACCGCCATCTACTACCTGGCTTTCAGCGCCAAGAGCAATATCCAGGCCTGAGTAACCCCCCCCTCACCCTTTTCCCCACCCCCACCCCTGCCTGCTGGTGTTGTGTTCCCCATGGCCTCTCTCAAGCAAATTGTGGAAATAAAACATTGATCTGGTTCCTGGAGAACAAATAACGTGTAGGTGCTCATGTGTAAGAGTCAAAAAACTTGTTTCTGTCTGCCCCAGTAACACGCTGTTGGGGTTCTATCAAGAGATGAAACGCTCTACTGCCAGAAGCATTGTGCATACAGTACCAAAAAGGCACTTTGACCCCTTTTTTGTGTTCAACTGAATTAGAACAGCATGCCCATTTGACCACAGCCCACAGCAGAAGTCTGTGAGACAAATGTGCTACACAAAGATTTCTGATGGTCCTAAAGTGTAGATCCCTAAAAGGCTCCAGAAATTTAACTAGTGTACACTAATTCGTCCCTGGAGTCCTTTCAGAAACCCCTTAAAAGAGAGAGAAAGGATCCACCCTTAGCCCCACCCCCACAAACTACTCTGCTTTTAGGGACATACTGAGCTATCAGGAAAACTGTCCACTGGGGGAAATGTTCTAAGACATAAGATACCAAACCACTCACTTGCCCACCTCTCCTTTCTCAGTTTCATCACCCCGACAGACAAGCTCGGAGAGGGAAAATCACTGCTAGAGGGTGGGGCTGAAAGTACAAGGTAGCCTGGTCCCAGAAACCAGCCAGAAGAGTAAATGACACTGCCGATTGCTCAGTGGGGCCAGGTGGGGTGGCATCCTTGAATTTGTCAATGCCTGCCCTTCTGGCTTTAGCTTTCTAGCCTCTGGGCAGACCACCTTCTGGTCACAGTCCTTTCCACGGGGGAGGGTAGTTTGCAGGATTCCATGATTCTTGCCAGTGGTAGAGAATACGCTCAACTTGTGATCACGCCCTGGGCACGACCCTAGTTTGCTCACGGTTGATAGGGCGTGTGGATGTCAGTAATTTTACCCCAAGGACAATTTGGTCTTGTTTTTGATGACTGTGTCATTCGTCTTACTTGCAACCAGCAGTGTGTCTGCAAAGGTTTACTGCCTGGTTCCACTTAATTCTGTCTAGTACATTTGAAAAGACACACACAGGCAGTCTTGGGTTTGTAGTCAAAAAATAGGTTATTGATTTCTTCATTTCTGAAGAAGTCAGGAAGATAAAGCTGTTAATAAAAGTTAACTCTCAGCATGGCACATTAAAAGGAGCCCTAATGCTCACTGTCCTGTATTGTTTTAAAATTCATGGTTAGAGTGGCAAAAACTAGACGGTACTAAATTGTCCCACTAATAGCTCACTCGTGTCTGCAGCCTGCCCAGTTCACTCTGTGCCACCTGTGGGCCCTCCCCCAGATCCCACCCAACATCCACATGGTGGGGAGATTGAGCAGGTGTCTCCCACCCTTGGGACCAGCAGTAGAATTCTGAGGCTGATCATTTTACTTTGTTAAGCCAGATTGATTAGAGAAACAAATCCAGAGACATGTATATGTATAGGAAAGAGTTTTATATCAAGGAGTAATTGTATATCAAAATAGCACCCCAGCCTAGTCCAGATCAAGTACATCGCAGGTCTTAGTGTGGCTCAGCAACAGAAAGGTGAAGGCAGAGGAGGTTCCCAGGATCCTCCTTATGAAAAGGCCACACCCATAAGGAGGTACCATCAGACTGTGACCTGATTGACAGGCTAGACTCCACCACTACACTGAGATCTTCAAGTTGAAATTGGGTAACTACCTCATACTGGAAACTTAGAGCTGGCTTTGAAACGATCATACGAGTCTGTACCCAACCTTAAGTGGTTGAACCTAGTGAGTAGTTGAGAGATTCTTCACTGCTTATGCACCCCTGTGGGGACCCAACCTTTCGTGAGAAGAATAGGACCATCAAGGAAAAGGCAGGAGGTTGAGGACATTCTGATGGCAGTGCCTGAGGCTGTGCCACCTGCAAACACCAACAGGATCACGGTGTCTGCTTTCCAGTTGCTCATGGTCCAGTGGGGCAGAGGAAGATAGATAGCATAGTCTAATGAGCACAGACTTCAGAGTCTCTGAGCTGTATGTTGGGGCAAACTGTTTCACCCCCCTGTGCTTGTCCATTTACCAACTCCACAGGTTACTCCATTGTCTGCTGTGTAGAAAGGGATCCCGTGGTGCAGCATGCTGGTGCTGACTGGAGAGGTGGGTGATGGGTTGTGAAGGTGCAAGGAACTTCACCGCCCTGTCCAGAGATGAGAAGCCACGTGAATTCAGATGCATTCCAGCTGAGCGTTAAACTTTAGTAGACATGGATGGTAAGGACTCCCAAGGCCGAGGAAAGAGCATTTACATGTCACGCAACTTGTGAGAAAAGGAGGCTACTTCTGTCGGTCTCATGGGAGTCGGCGTCACCCCACCAGATTGGACACTTCAGTCTTCATCCTCCTTAAACACCAAGAGAGGGACCATACTGAGTAATCAAGCCAGTAGTGAGAAACATGCAAGCAAGTCACGGGTAGAAGCCAGTTTATGTGGGGCCTTAAGCTGAGAAGCAATAAACATTTACATTTATGATATATTGGGGCTGGAGAAGTGTGCCCCAGAGGCATAAGTCACCCACAAAGTCTAAAATATTGACTATCTGGCCTTTACAGAAAAAGTTTGTTCCCCCCTACTTTAAGCCAACCACGCCTCAGGATGGCGATAGTTCCGCCACCAGTCAAGCGCACATGCTATCTAGGGAAGAGGTGCAAACCAAAACCAGGGCACTGTTACTAAGGAGGTGTTCGTGTCATAGGTACCCAGCAGTGTCGCGCTAGCGCTAATGCAGACAGCCCTTCAAACCCACCAGCTGCTCTGAGGGAGATGGACGAGGTGGTCTCCTTCCATAAGAAGTTCTGCCCTGCTCTGTAGGGTCACTGTGAGTCAGTATTGACTGAATGGCCATTGGGTTTGGTTTTGCTCGGCATGTCAAGGTTGTGGTCCCTATCAGACACCAAGTGTTAGGAAGACAACTGGAGAAGAAAGATTCAGTGCAGACATGTGAGGCCCATGAAGATGGGAGATAAAGAGAATGTGGAGAGAGGGTCGGGACCCGGAACAAAGACCTGCGGAACTTTCTGTCGTTGGAGTTGGCTACAGGAGACTCCCGGGACCCAGAGGGTAGGGGAACCAACAGAAAACTGTTTCTAAAAGGAAAACTGTTATGTTGATGTCTTTCAATGAAATTAAGACAATGTTTCCATTGGGTTTAAGAATGCAAAGATAAGGGTTGCCTTGGGGGCAGGGGGAATGTTAGGAGTAAAATTGTCTAGAAGAGGGAACACTGCCCATCTCATATAACCTTGACTCCCAAACCTTTGAAGAGCAGCACTGGGATTGGGGTGGGTGTGGGGGGGAGTATGAACCAAGTGCTGCTATAAAATCCTGAATAAGCATGAAATTCTAAACAGAGCCCCCTTCAAGCCCAGGTCCAATAACAAAATGGTGAGTCAAGTGCATTTGGTCAAGAGAGGCATGTTGTTTTGGGTCAAAAACTGGCTCACTGAGATGGCTGGTGTATTGTCGGGGCAAAACCAGTCCCCCATCTGCCACAAAGCAAGTCTCTTTTTTTGTCACAGCGTTACACAATCTTTTCAGAACTTCTAAATAGAAAACTTAATGAACAGTCTAACCTGATGCAATGAACTCCAAATGCACCATGAGTTGACATCCTCTTCCATTTGGAAGTTGACATACATCCAAAATGAGGTTTGTCATCAAAAGACATTTCACCTTTTTTGAAATGAGAAAACCACTCGTATACTTGAGTTTTTCCCATAACACTGTCCTTGTAAGCTGTGTTCAGTTTCAACAACAGTTTCTGCAGCATTTTTCCCGAGCAGGAAACAGTTTCACAGCCTCATGTTGTTCTCTTAAATTGGCCACCACAAAAAAACAACAAGGTTCAAGCAAAACTGCTTTTACAAAAAAATTCACTGTGACCAGAGAGAACCTTCTCAGGTGACGCCACTGGTTGCAATAACTCAGAACGAGTTGTTCCATGCTCACCTAACAAGAAAAATATGTACTAGGAAAGCTCTGCCCAGCAGAGCTTTTTCCCTTTTGGGAGGGGGCCGGGGGGACTAACGCCCTCGTAAATGGGTTAACCACTTGGGAAAAGAATGTCGAATTTTCTTGCTAAGACACACACATGGTAACAATCTGCAGTTGCATTCCTAAGCATAAATACCTTAAAGCAGCGTGCACAGGTTTACCAAGAGACAAGTCCAAGATCATCGCAGTAAAGTTTGAAAAAGCAGAAGCCAGCAAACACGGCATGCTCTTCCTGGGGCCTGTGAATGCTGGAAGCATTCCATGGGATGACAGATGTGAACAGTTGAATACAGAAGCAGGTTCTAGAATGAGAGCCAGTCCTCCTTCCCATTGTACAACTAAGATAATAATACCACACACTGTGAGGATTAAGGGAGACAAAGTATGTTTAACTGCTTTGTAAACCTTAAAGGACTATAAATGCTAGGGATTAGCCTTGCTAAACATCTCAAATTTTTCCGTGGGATAAGATGGGTATATAAATAAATATGTAAATCAAACAAAATTAGCAGCTTCACCAACTTGTTTTGAATGGTAGTATTTTTAAAAAATCAGATGCAAAAGCAATACGGTTCCTAGTAACATATTATTCTAAAATAATGGACTAGAACCAGTAAATGTAGCTCTCTCTTTTTCCTTTCTTGCTGCATTCTCTCTTAATTATCATGCTAGCAGTCTTCCAGAGGAGCTAAAACGCAATTGGGACCTGCAGCCCTGCCAGGGGAGGGAGGAGTGAAGGGGAGGCGAGCGGGGGTGGCGCCCCTGTTCCCGCCTCATCCTGCCAGAGTTATTCCAGACACAACTGGAGGCTGGTCGTTTGCCTAATGAAAGTTTGGTTAACGACAAATTAGATGCCTCATGTATTTATTTTAAAACTTTCTTGTGAGGGGACTTTCAACTACCATATATATCAGATCTGGTAGTTTTACGTCCTGGTTAAAAAGCCTTTGACTACTCCACGGTCATGAAGCCACTAACGGAAACTACAGTGTTAGTGAAGGATATTGATGACACCATGGCTTGCCAAAAGGACAGGAGCCCTGGTAGCACAATGGTTAAGCACTCAGCTCCTAACCAAGAGGTTAGCGGTTTGAAGCCATCCTCAGCTCAGCAGGAGCGAAGACCTGGACATCTGTCCCCAGATTTACAGTCTAGAAAACCCTGCGGGGCATTTCCACCCTGTCAAGTGGAAACACTCCGGGTCAGAAGCAAAACTACTGCACACAAGCAAAAGAAAGCTGGAACGAGCAACTCTGCCTTCAAAGATGTACAGGTAGAACGCTCTTTAGAAGCGAGGCTGGTTTCTTTGTGCATGCTATCAGGAGGGACCAATCTCTGGTAAAGGCCATCGTACTTGGTATAATAGAGGGTCAGCAAGATAGGGGAAGATCCTCGTGAGGTGCACTGACACCGTGGCTGCACAATGGCTGCACTCTGTGAGAGTGGTGCCCTCCCCCGCGGGTGATGTCTCCTTGCTATCCGACAGGGTTGTGGAGAGTCACAGATGACTCAATGGCCCATACAACCAACGAACTAAAAGGTTTGTAGTTAGACTCCATCCTGAAGCACTGCAGAAGAAAGGTCTGGCAATCGACGTCATTAAGATTAAAGCCACTGAACATCCTATAAAGCAGTTCTATTCTGAAACACGTAGCATCACTATGAGTTTTTGAAATCTTCACATGTGGAATTTTCTACACAGCCAATCATTTGTGAATAATGACTCCCTTTCTTCTTCCTTTATAATCATTTTACCCACTGTTACCTTTTTCTTGTTTCACTGATTAGGAACCTTCGTAAAATGATAACTATAAGCAAATGTGGGTGAAGGGAGACGGCGGATGGTGTAAAATATGAAAATAACATAATTTATAAATTACCAAGGGTTCATGAGGGTGGGAGGATGAGGGAAGGGGGGTGGGTAAGAGGAGCTGATACCAAGGACTTAAGTAGAAAGAAAATGTTTTGGAAATTATGACGGCATCATATGTACAAATGTGCTTGATACAAGTGAGTGTGGATTGTTGTAAGCGCCCCCAGTAAAATGAATTTTTTAAAATGATGAATATAAGTATGAACACATATTCTTACGTAGTGGGGGTGGCAGTTAGATTTTGTGTCAACTTGAAGCTGTGTGAAGTGTAGGGGTGGAGTCCAGCCTATCAAACAGGTCACAGCCTGATTGTGCCTCCTTTGGGAGTGTCGCTTTTTTAAAATAAAAGAGTGAGAAATCCCCTTCCTTCCTTGCCCCTTGGCCTTCCTCCTAGCTGGGACTCTCTATCTGTCTCCCCATGTGGGCCACCAACCTAGAGAGCTGTTGGCACCCTGCCACGTTTCCACCAACCTTGAATCCACCTGACTTCCCTCACCTGCCTGGGATCTACCTACTTCCCACTTCACCGTTCTGCATCATCAGTCTGCAGCTCTGTGAGTCTGAAGAGGGGTCCAGCTAGCAGCAGACAGAGGGACTTGAGTTAGACTGAAAAGTCACAGACACTCATGTGTACAAGAAAGAGCTTTACATACAAGAGCAACTGAACATAAAGAAAACATCCCAGCCCAGTCCAGATCAAGTCCTTACGTCCAATATTAGCCCAAATGTCCAAAGCCAATCTATAAAGTCCTCTCCAGACTCACCCAACACATGCAATGACACCAGATGCAGGAAGATCACAGGCCAGTGAGTGGGAAGTCATGTGGATCCAGTGGTGGTATCAGCATCTCAGTGCTGGTGGGGTCTCCACGTTGCTCCTCCAGTTCCCAGGGCACGGAGTCTATCAGCATAGTGCCATGTGTCTTGTCAGTAGGGAGTCTCTTAGGGAGTCAGCAGAGAGAGTGTGTGCTTTCTGCCTCCAAGGAGGAAATACAGGAGTTCCCAGAATTCTCAGGAGAAGGCCAGGCCCACACAGAGGCCTCATTGGCTATGACCTGATTGACAGACTAGACTCCACCCCTTCACTCTTAATCCTTTTAACTCCCAAATTGACACCAGATTATGAAACTACCACAGCTAGGATGTCTTCTTGATATATAATTACTTCTTGACATAAAGTTCTTCATTAAACATACGTGAGTTTCACTGGCTTTGTTTCTCTAAACAACCCAGCCTACTACAATGGGCAACTTTATCTTATCCTAGATATCAGAGGTGTGAGGAACAGAAGGATTTCTCTTAAATTGTCTCCCCAAAATATATGCCAGACTTAGCTTGAGAATGACTGTTCATTAGGCAGCGAAAATAGGTCAGAGGTTATTCTCCTTAACATCAGCCATTTAGAGCAGCCAGACTGTATAGTCTGACTCACCCCAAATAGGGCCCATTCCTTTCTGTTATTGTTCCCTTGAAGCAGTGCCCATAGGCAAGCCCAGGACCACTCTAAGATGACTAAGCTTAGTCTACCATCTTGCCACACATGCCCCCCTATTCCCTCCTCTTACTATTGCATGTTCACCCCTAGGTCATCCCCCTCCTATTGCTTGTATTGCCTATGTTACAACCCCTCTCTAGGACGTAGGTTGTTATCTGCTATCAGGGGGCTTGCATGCCTTCCAGGATAGTAATTGCCTGCTTTATTGTATGAGACACCAGAATGATCAAACCTGCTCAAGGATGAATTGTACTGTCCTTCTCTTTGACGCATAATGCTGTGATGTATCCCCCTAAAGTAATATGATGCGTGGTTAGCAATAAATAAGGAGGCTCCCTGGTTCTTGGGAGGGTGGCTGGCCGAGGGTGGCTGGAGAAGGTAGCTAAGGAGGACGAGGCAGCAGCTTCTTCTCTGATGGCTAAGCCCCCTCCACGAGGACCATCAAGCCTAGCTGAGGTGAGCTATGCTACCATGAATTGCGTCTGACTCCATTACTTGACTCCATCCTTTAACTCTCATGCTCTCTATGACTTTACTATAATCTCTACTTATTATCGCTGTACAATTGCACCTACCGAACCTGTGATGTTTTGTGGGGTTCCCTCTTCCCTTTAACCCCACACAGAGGGAAGCCTTTCAATATTTCACCAGTATAATAATTGTTATAGGAAGTTTTCTTTTAATATACAGCTAATCTTTATCAAACTAAATAAGCTTGTATTTTCTATTTCTACCTAGCTAAGAGAAGCCCTGGTGATGCTGTGGGTTAAATGTTGGGCTACTAACAGCAGTGTCAGTGGTTCAAACACACCAACCCCTCTGCTGGAGAAAGATGAGGCTATTTGCTCCAGTAAAGGTTTACAATCTTAAAAACTCTAAGGAGAAGTTCTACTCTGTCCTATAGGGTCTCAATGAACTGTAATGGGCTCAACAGCAGCGGGTGGGTCCTGACACATTTTACAAAGAGTTTCTTTTCACTAAAGAATATTGAATTACATCAAATGTTTTCTTTAGGTCCTGTAAGATGACTTGAGTTTTCTATTAATATGGTGGAATAAGTTGATTGAAGTTCAGTTATTTACCCAACCTTGAATTTCTAGAATAAGCCCAACTTGGTCTTGATACAGTATCCTTTTTGTATATTAATTACTACATTTGATATGCTAATATTTTTATTCGAATTTTTTATCTGTTTACGAAAGAGACTGGTTATAATTGTTCTTTCTTATGACTTTCTTATCAGATTTTAGTATTGTGATTGGTTTTTTGTCAACTTGGCTGGGCCAGGATTCTCCCGTGATGTAATCTAACATAATGTAATCAACTCCATGAGTGGATATTCTGTGTGCAGTGAAGCAGTTGTGGAAAGAACAAGGTAAAGTTATACCTCCATAATCTGGGCACAGCCTTTATACAGCTGAAATGAAGTCTCGTCCAGGCAGGGTCTATTCGTAACGTAAGTTAACACTGTGAGGAGGCTGTCTCACTTCTTGCTGGCCTGAATCCTGTAGCAGCCACACTGGTCTCTGGTCCTGAGCCAGCTGCCCACCATATTGCTTGCCAGCCCTGGGAGCTATCAATGGCCTGCTGTATTTCCCACTGACTCTGGAGGCCATCAGAGCCTGCTGACCTTGGATTTGTTCAACTCTGCTAGCCACAGGCCTGATCAACTGACATCCACCAGCTTGTGGTTTTCCTGCCTCCTGGTCTGTCGTCAGCTGCAGCAGCTGCATGGTTTGGGAAGACCACCAGCTTAACATCTGACCCCACTGTACAGGGCTCATTCACTTCTACAACTGTGTGAGTCATTTTTCCTGACCTACACTTTTTTGGTATTGATCTCTAAAAGCATCAATGGTTTTGCTTCTCTAGAAAACCCTGCCTAACACAAGTATTAAACTTAGATGGGACTCTTAAACTGAGCTCGGAAGCATTCCTTTTTGGATGTTGAAGAGTGTAAGACTGGTGTTGATTCTTCCTTAGCGATCTATAGATTATGATGCAATCTTGATCCAGATTCCAGCAAGATTCTTTAAAGATATAGAAAAACTACCTACCAATTTTATATGAAAAAGATAGAGAACTCTGATAAGCAAAGCATTACTAACGAAGAAAAGCAAAGCAGGACACCTCATACTTCTTGAGCTCAAGACCTAACTATACAGTCATGGTAGTCACAACATCTTGGCACTGATCTGAGAATAGACACACAGACCAACGGAACAGGACTCCAAACCCAGAAATAAGTCTATCCACCTATGGACAGGTCATCTTTGACAAAGGGCCCAAATCCATTGGATTCATGGAGAATCCATGAATCACGGAGAAGAGAGTCTCTTTAACAAACAATCCTGACAAAAAGGAACAGCTATTTGCAGAGAAATGGATAAGATCCATACCATACACCATATACAAAAACTAACTCAAGAAATGTCAACACTAAATTAATCACATGAGGTAATAGGAGACTCATAAAATATCACCAAGCTTTGTTGAAATAAGCTGTTGAAGTCAGAGGCTTTCCAAGCCGAGAGCTTGCTTTGTAGGATAGTTTTTAACTATAGTTTTTTACCTCAAGTTCCATTTCTTCACCAGAGATAGGACTATTAAGACTTTCTATTTCTTCATATTTGGGCAAGAGTCACATGTTTGTTTTGCTAAACCCAGTCTCCAAGGTCTCTAGCAAGGGTTGGCTGAGGGAGAGAGGAAGCAGGTGTGTCTGCTGCCCGCCTTGGCATGATGTCACCCTCAGAACAAATCTCAACCGGACATGCACAAAGAGCTGAAAAGCAATCGAAGTCCGCACGCCAGCCTGAGAATACCTAGAATTCCTACAGAACTTCCTACCCTCCACACACATCATAGTACTCTCCCTTCTCTCTCCTTGCAACGCTCTCCCAAAGTCCATCACCGCCCAGCCGCCCCTTGAATCTTTTATCTTCACGTCAAAGAGCATCTCTCTTACCCAAGTTGTTTTTATTAGATTAAGCTAATCCTCACCTCTTTATTTCTCCTCTTTGCCCTCCATTAGTCAGTTGGGTTCCAAGTACACGCACATACACAAAAATATCAGAAAGAGATCTTGTCAGTCACCACCACTGAAGAGGAGTGAGGTTAGGAAAGGCATGCCTGGCAGCCCCAATGAGAACTGTGGGGCAAGGGCTCCGAACTGGAGACTTGCACAGGACACCACCTTCCTCTGCTGGGGAGAAAGCACCTCAAGGGATACACAGAAGGGCCAGGTGCCCCAAGTCATGCCGCAGCAGCAGCCAGCCAGAGAGAGCACAGGTCATCCTTCACCAGTGTGGTAGTTACCTAATCTGGTGTCAACATGCGGAGGGGTGGGGTCTAGCCTGTCAATCAGGTCTCAGCTTGATGACCTCATTTGGATGTGCCACCCACAGTGATAAATAGCTCACTGGAGGCAGATCAACTCTCTGCTTCGTCTTCCTCTGGGCAAGCCACATGCAGACAGCCATATAGCAGCCAGAGCCTTGGAGCTGGAGGATCCAAGTGGAGACCCATGCCAGTGCTGAGATGCTTCCACCACCACTGGGTCCACAAGAGTTTCCACCAACTGGCCAGTGATCGTCCTGCACTCAGCATCACCACATGTGTTGTGTGAATTTGAAGTGGAATTTACCGACTGGTATCAGATATATGTGGTAATACTGGACTTATGGACTTGATCTGGACTGGGCTGGGATGTTTTCTCAATATTAACTTGCTCTTGTATGTAAAACTCTTTTTTTTTTTAAATCATTTTTTGAGGGCGCATACAACTCTTATCACAATCCATACATACATCAGTTGTATAAAGCACATTTGTACATTCGTTACCCTCATAATTCTCAAAACATTTGCTGTCCAC
>NW_022111372.1:38892048-38900307 GCF_000313985.2 Echinops telfairi | reverse complement strand
TCACACAGGCTGGTGTGCTTCTTCCATGCGGGCTTTGTTGCTTCTGAGCTAGATGGCTGCTTGTTTACCTTCAAGCCTTTAAGATCCCAGATGTTATATCTTTTGATAGCCAGGCACCATCAGCTTTCTTCACCACATTTGCTTATGCACCCATTTGTCTTCAGTGATCATATCGGGAAGGTGAGCAAACAATGATGTGATTTTTTTGTTCTTCGATGCCTGATAACTGATACCTTCAGCACCTCGTGATCACACAGGCTGGTGTGCTTCTTTCATGTGGGTTTTGTTGCTTCTGAGCTACATAGCTGCTTGTTTATCTTCAAGTCTTTAAGACCCCAGATGCTATATCTTTTGATAGCTGGGCTCCATCAACTTTCTTCACCACATTTGCTTGTACACCCGCTTTGTCTTCAGTGATTATGTTGGGAAGGTGAACATCATAGAATGCCAGTTTAATAGAATAAAGTATTCTTGCATTGAGGGAGTATTTGAGTGGGGACCCAATGTCCATCTGCTACCTTAATACTAAACCTATAAATATATACACATAAATCTATTTTCCCATCCTCATATATATGTTTACATATGCACATGTCTTTATTTAGACCTCTATAAATGCCCTTTGCCTCCTAGCTCTTTCTCTATTTCCTTTGACTTTCCTCTTGTGCCACTATCATGCTCAGTCTTCATTTGGGTTTCAGTAATTCCTCTCAATTACATTACCCTTGATCACTCCCTATCAGGCCTCCTACACCCTCCTCACTAACGATTTGGATCACTTGTTGTTCCCTTGTCCCTGGATTTGTTAGCACCACTTCCTTCCCCCCCACCTCCCCCTCTCCCATGTCCCCCCAAGAACTGTCGGTCCTGTTGTTTTCTCCCCCAGATTGTTCATCCAGCCTATCTTATTTAGACAGACCCGGGGAGATAGTAACATGCACAAAAACAAGACAGACCAAATCCAAACAAAAGAAAAAACAACAACAAAAAGCCAATGACAGAAAGAAAACCAAACAAACAAAACACAACAACAACAACAACAAAGAAAAGCTTGTAGTTAGTTCAAGGATTGTTTGTTGGCCTTGAGGAGTGTTTTCTGGTTGAGCTTGATGGGGTGCGAAGACCTGGCCCCAAAGTATTTTTGGTATTCCCTGAGGATTTCGTTGCTCTGTTCCCCTTCCTGTTCTGTTGCACGCCTTTAGTGTTTTGCCTAGGTGTGGTGGGATCAGATCCGATGCAATTCCCACAGTGTGTCTCCAGTGTTATCCCCTCTAGGGCTATGGGTCAGTGAGTGATGTTGTGTCTCATAGTGGGGACAGCTGTATGGTCTTCTCTGTGGATTGGCTGCTCTGAGCAGGAATATCGTTGTCAATGCTTGGTGGGCCAGGATGTGCTCCACAATCTCTTCCTCCCCCTTCATTTGCTTCCATGTGCTCTGATCATACGTAAAGCTCTTTCTTATATACATATGAGTCTCTTTAGATTAGTTTCTCTAGTCTACCTGGCCTAATACAACCTGCATGCCAGGCTTGCTGGTCTGAGCAGCCGGAATGTTTAAGCCCACCTATTTTTGCTTTCTAGAATTCCATTTCTATTTTTGGAGGAACACAAAGGCTTTGCTTATTTCCCAAAGTGAGAAACAGGCTTCCCCCACCCCCACCCCTCTCCTCCCGTGACTATGTTATGAGAGCTTCACAGCAAATTAAATGAAGTGCAGTCGGGAGCTCCGTGGGGTTCCAGAGCAGTGACTGTCCAGGGAGGTGGAGTGTGGGGTTGTTTTTCATGCCCTACTCTCATTGAAGCTTATGTTTTACTGCTTCAACAGCTAGCACACAGCCCCATGGGTTGTGCTCAGGTGAGCATCAGATGGACCCTCCATTTAGAAATTCTTGCCGGGAGAATTCCAGAGCCTTGGTCCCAGGTCTGCCCTGTATGACACTGTAACGCAGGAGGCTGCTTGGTCATGCCCTTGTTTGCACCGCTTTGAAGAGGTGCATGACGGACACTGCCACTCTTGTTTTAAAAGGAGAGTGGGAAGTTTCACTGGTCATTTCAGGACACCCAGGTTCCCCCTCAGGCTGGTTGATGTGGACTCTAGGCACCCTGCCTGGTCCAGTCCCACCAGCTCCACCAGTAAGTACATCCACCTAACCACAACTGGCTGCTGAATGGCAGGTAGGTTTGAGTTTAATTATTCAAGACCTTTCTAGACAACAATAAGAACTCATTGTTAACACATTGTTAAGGCAGAAATTATTACATTGTCTTCAAAAATAAGCCTGCAGTCCCCTTACCTGAAGTGTTAGCTCTTCTCTCCTGTTTCTCAGCAATGCTGGCAGGCATCCTGCTCGCAACCCCGCCAGTCCTTCTCATTAATAATTAAGTAATTTCATTAACATAAAGTCCACCAGCAGTAAAATGCAGGGACCACAGGGCATAGTTAGATGACGCCTGACAACCCGTGGCAGCCCCACGTGCTACAGGGTGGAGCTGTGCTCTGCGAGGTTTCCATGGCCCTGACCTTCTGGAGGCGGATCACCAGGCCTTTCTTCCAGGGGTCCTCCTGTGTGGGTTACTGGTACAGCGTGGAGGTGTTTGCGCCACTTAGGGACTCCTTGACAATGATGCATGCACCGTAAATAAAGCCTCGGTCACAACCTGGAACAGCGATCACCCCAGAAAGCTCCTTTAGCAAGAGAAGAACAGTCTTCTGGTTTCTGTGACCACCTGGGCTTATTTCTGGACCATCTGTTTTGTCCCATTAATATATTTGTCTTCTCTCCGATGCCACACTATCTTGATTCCTAAAGCTTCGTGGTAAATAAAACAAAACCAAAACATCACCATTGATTTGATTTTCACTCATACCAACCCCGTAGGGGCAGAGTGGAGCTGCCCCATAGGGTTTCTGAGAGCAGAAACTCTAGTGGCACCATGGTTAATGCTTGACTGCTAACTCAAGGTCAGCGGTTTGAACCCACCAGCTGCTGGGTGGACAAAAAGACCTGGCAGCATGTTCCCACCTGCTAACAGTGAAGATAAGCCCGAGGGGCTGTCTTGTTGAGTTGCTTTGATGAGTCTGCATTGACCCCCTGGCACACAACACAATCTTTACAGAACAGACTGCCATACCTTTCTCCCCCACAGTGACAGCTGAACTCAAACCACCAATGTTTCAGTGCTCAGCCACTGTGCCACCAGGGCTCCTATGAGAAATACAGTCTGTGTAAATCCCAGTCTCATTGTCAAGATTGTTTGAGGATCTTCTAAGTCCTGTCATTGTACTGCGTGGGTCATAACGAATTACGGATAACATTGTGAGAATGGAGATGCCAGAACAAGTAACTGTGCTCACGTAGAACATGCCCATAGACCAAGAGGCAGCTGTTCAAACACAAGGGGTACTGCATGGTTTAAAATCCAGAAAGGCATGCATCAGCATTGTATAATTTCATCACAATCTGCATTCTAAGGACATGATCCAAGAAGCTGGACGATATGAAGAAGAATAAGGCATCGGGATTGAAGGAAGTCTTGTTAACAACCTGTGATATGCAGATGACACACTCATACAGCCTTCAATATGGATTACAGCGCAGTGTAAAGAAAGCAAAAATCCTTACAACTGGGCCAATAAATAGCATCATGATAAATGGAGAAGATTGAGGTTGTCAAATATTTCATTTTACTTGGATCTATAATCAATATTCATGGGAGCGGGGGCCAAGAAATCAAATGAGGTATCATGGTGGGCAGATTCGCTGCAAAAGACCTATTAGAAACAAAGATGTCTCTTGAGAACTCAGGCATGCCTGACCCAACCCATGATATTTTCAGTTGCCTCATATACATGCAAAAATTTGACAATAATTAAGGAAAACCAAATAATTGATACCTTTGAATTATGGCAAAGAATGCCGATTCTACCATAAGCTGCCAGAAGCATGAACAAATCTGTCTTGGAAAAAGTACAGCCAAAATGCTCCTTAGAAGCAAGGTTTCCAAGACTTCACAGTCTTTGGACATGTTCCTGAAAGGGACCGGTCACTGAAAAAGAACGTCATGGTTGTCAGACAGTCAGCAATAAAGAGGAAGAGATGGATTGCCACAGTAGCTACAACAGTGGGCTCAAACAGAGCAACAGTTGGAAAGCTGGCACAGGGCCTGGTAGTGTTTCATTCCATTGTGTCTGTGAGTCAGAACTGACTGGATGACCCTTAACAACAACAAAAAAATCCTTTGCATGCCCATAACACTTTCAGAATCAACTCAATAATTCCTACCCAAAAAAGTGTCTACTGGGGTATTTATTGCGATTGCATTGAGTTTATAGGTCGTTTCAGGTAGAATGGACAGTGTTGCGGTCTCCAATCCATTGTTATGGTATATACATCTCCATTTATCTCAATGTTTTTTCATTTTTCTCAATGGTGTTTCATAGATCTCCATGTAAAAGTCTTTCACATCTCTTTGTTAAATTCATTCCTAAATATGTTATGGGCTTGGGTGGTAAAATACACAGAATATTTTAATTTTTTCATTTCCACCTGTTTCTTTCTAGTGTACAGAAATGCTATGATTTTTTTCATTTGAGTTGTATCCTGGAGCCTTGCTCTGTTCATGTATTACTCCTCCTACAGGTGTGTGTTTGGGCACATTCCTTAGGGTTTTCTACATGCCTATGAAGAGAAGCACATTTCGTCTTCTTCTGCAATCTGCATGACTTTTCATTCTTCTTGCCCGCCTGCCCTGGCAAGCACGCATAGCAGTCTTGCCGCGAACATTCACCTGCTCACATCACTGAGTTAGGGGAGGATCACTGAGGACGGTGGGTCTTGGGGTGGATTCCACACGGGTTAAGTGCAGTGCTTGGCTTCTCCATGAGGGATATCCTCCATGAGGATATCTCATGTGTGTCTTCTACTTGGGGGGTCAGGCCACCCACGTGGTTTCCAGGGCCATGTGCAGAGCAATGGTGGTGATGTAGACTGCTGTTCAAAGAGCAGCGAAAAACGCATCTTTCTTTGCTGGTCGGTCTCTCCGCCCCCCTCAGCTGACATGATGTTCTTTATTTGCTTTGACTGCTGCTCTGCCTCAGGGACAGAGAGACTTCTCAACCTTCCTCATACCACGACCCTTTCATGCAGTTCCTCATGTGGTGGTGACCGCCCCCCAACCATCAAATTATTTTCATTGCTACTTCTTAACTGTAATTTTGCTACTTGATGAATCGGGTGACCCCTGTGAGAGGGTTGTTCAACCCCCAAAGGGGTCGTGAACCACAGGTTGAGAACCACTGGTGTAGACCCTCACAGCTGCCCCCTACAACTCAGCAAGCAGAGCATCCACTTCTAACCCTAGCCCTGTGGATGGCACCCATAGCCGCGGAGTAGAGATCGGCAGGTGGGACTCCATTGCCATGTTGGATTTCACGCAACGAAACCCAAATCTAAAGCAAAATTGAGATTTCAAGGTGTCAGCCACCAATCATTAAACTCAGGAGTGGGGCCCTTCTGAGTACAGGCCCTCCTGGGGCAGGACCCCGGGCGACTGGGAAGCTCACGTGCTGAGCGTTTACAAAGCACTTTGCATGTGTCACGATGCCACTCGATGATAGGGTCACAGGTGTCAAGTAAATGAATTTTTCCCCTTATTTTTCTTGGATTCACCCTCTCCAAAGACAGAGATCTAGACGGAGTCAATGATGGCTACAACATGAGGGAGTGTGCAGCTCCCTTCACTAACCACGCCTTCCTGACGCACATCACTGACCACCAAGACCCAGCTCGCGTTCACCAAGTACTCACGGTGGAGGGGCCAAGCATCCTATAGGTGAAACTGAGGCTCTGGTACCCATGTTGTTTGGCCAGGGTCCACCACATTGGTAGCCACTCACCTCCCCTGACTGGCCCACACAGGTGGCATAGCCGATGCGTGAAATACTGTGATGAGTGAAGTACCAGGGAGTTGTGCTGGTACTTCTTGGTCAGGCTCAGGAGGACTTCCTGAAGGAGGTGGTATTCAAGCATAATCTTAGGATGAGTGCTCTTTCACCAGATCTGTGAAAGGAAGGAATGTGCAGAACCTGGGGAAGTGGTCCGCAGACACCACTGCTGGTGGGGTAGTGGCATGTGTGGGGGGAGAACACACTTCTCTCAGAGAACTGGGAGGCCAAGGCAGGAGTGCAGCCAGATGCTGGCAGGGACGTGAAGTGTAAGGGTGAGGGACCGCCCGCTGCCCAAGAGCTGATCAAGGAGTGACTATGCCCTTCCTGAAAGAGAGGGCCATGTGCTGGGCCACTGGAGGCAGTGGGGAAGGGGTGTGTCCTGAGGAGGAGCACTAGACCACAGACCCTTGAATGCCACTTTTGTTAAAGTCAAACCCCACACACGCTAGCCTGCACCTTGCCCTTCACTGCACCCCACCTCCCCCAAGACCTCCTGCCCTTCACTGCCCTTCCTCTGCCTTCTCTTCCCTCTCTCTGCCCCTCCGTCCTTCACTGCCCCCGCCCTCCTGTTTTGTCTCCGCTGCTCCCAATGTTCCCACAGCCCATCACTGTCTCCACTGTCCCTACTACTTTGTGTTAGACTGGGCTGACTAGAGAAACAAATCTAGAAACAGTCATACGTGTGTAAGAGAATGCTTGTAATCAAAGAGCAATTGAATATTGAGTGAACAGCCCAGCCCAGTCCAGATCAAGTATATACCATGTCTGATATTAACACGTATGTCAGATTCTAGTCCATAAATTAGTTAGACTCACACAGTCATACGCAATGATGCCGACTGCAGGAAGATCCCAGGCTGGTGGGTGAAGTCTTGTGGATCCAGTGGCGGTAGAAACATATCAATGCCGGTGCAGGTTTCCACGTGGCTTCTCCAGCTCTCTGGATGTGGCTCTTCAGCAGGAAGGTCAAGCAGAGAGACAGAGATGCTCAGCAAGTCTCTGGCTTGTCAGCAAGAAGACAAGGCAGGGAAGTTCTCCGAATCCTCATGAGAAGGTCACGCCCCCAGGGAGGCATCTTCAGGCTAGACTCCACCCCATACGTATTTATCAAGCTGATAGGAAATCATGTAAATACTACGTCTCCACTGCCCTGCCTGCCTCCTACTCCATCTGTCCCCAACACCGCACTCTGCTCCTACTTTCTCTGTACTGCCCACATTCTCCCCACATTGCTCACTGCACGCGTTGCCCTCTGACATCGCCTTCTGCCCCCCACCCTCCCTTTTGCCCCCACACTGTTCCCCATCCCCTCACTTTCCACTGGCCCCACAGCCTTTTCACAAGGAGGGCAGTAGACAACAGATACTCTTTTGTACTTTGTCCTCATCCCAGTGTGTCCTGGGAAGTTCTCCAGGCCAGTGGACACGACATCGTTTGTCAGCTGTCCTTGTGGAGGACGCACAGGTTGTTTCCAGGATCTATGTGACAGCGACAAGCGGAGTTGTTCCAGTGGAGCATCTGGGGCACGTGTGTTGAGCTTCGTTAGAGTGCATCTTCAGAGCAGGTTCCCAGCCGCAGGTAGCTGGGCTCACAGGTAAGCGTGCATGTGGCTTTGTTAGATGTTGCCAAACCCCCTCCAGGAGGACACCGCGTGTGATGCTCCCATCGGCAGTGTGAGAGAGCGCCTGTTTCTCACGCGCCGGTCATTCTTGTCATTGTTGCCGATCTCATAGTGAGACATAGTATCCTAGCATTGCTTCTACTTGCATTCTCCAATTATGAGAGCGTGGACATACTTCATATGTTTGAAGGCCTTTTAAATATCACCTTGTGTGAATGACTTCTTTATGCCCTTTCCCCATTTCTTTCCCATTGAGTTTTTGGTCCTTTGTTCCCCAGTTTGGAAAAGTTTTTTATTGGGGATATATTTTTGCAAGTATTCTCTTCTTTTTTCAGTCATCTTTGACTTTGTCTATTATGATTTTTTATATGCTAAAACTTCCATTTTTTTATACTTATATTTTCTTCCTAGTGGATTTTGAGTGTTTATTATAAATCCTTTCCACGCATTCAGGTTAGAGTGGAATTACTCATCTCTTTTCCTAGTAGTTATCTAATTTCTTTTTTTTTAACATTTTATTAGGGGCTCATACAACTCTTATTACAATCCATACACACATCAATTGTGTAAAGCGCATTTGTACTACATTCTCAAAACATTTTCTCTCCACTTTAACGCCCGACATTAGGTCCTCATTTTTCCCCTCCCTCCCCGCTCCCCCCTCCCTCATGAGCCCTTGATAGTTTATAAA
>NW_022111372.1:38868232-38890197 GCF_000313985.2 Echinops telfairi | reverse complement strand
GGGAGGAGCAGGCATCCACTTAGTATTTGGGGCTGGGACCAGCCCCACAAGTTGTCTAATTTCTTATTTGACACCTAAAAACCTAATCCACTGGTAGCTTATTCTTGTGGATGGCGTGAGGTAGGGATTCACTCTGGTCATTTTTCCAAGTGACCATCCTTCTGTTCCAGAGTTTTTCATTAAAAGCCTAGCTCTGCCCCCAGGGACATGAAATGTCACCTCTATCCTATACTACTTTACTGGTATCCTTGGGCTTGTCTCTGGGTTTCTGCCCCATTCCAGGGATCCATTGTCTATTCGTGTGCTGGGCTGAGGGTGTTATTGTATTGTAAGGTAGTTTCTCTTTCTACGGTTCTCTTTATCTTACCTATCTTTGAGATAATTTTTTGCAACTCATTTGTTGTAAAGAAGATTCATTTATCTGAACTCGAGCAGTCCTTCAGTTATACTTGATTTCTTTTTTCTTTCTTCCTTTTCCTGTTAAATTCAAGGGAGATTCTTACATACACACACACACACACACACACACACACCCTCTGCCTGCCCATCTATTTAAGCCTGTCCCTCTTCCACTGGCGTTTCTCTGGGGCCTGCCCACCTGACAGTTACATCCCTCAACATGAATGAGAGGGTATTTCTGGGGGTGGAATTGCCCATGATTTCTTTGCTTTCTCTTGGTATTGCTGGACTTTTAACAATGCACATGTGTTCTTTCTATATAAAACACAACCATGTCATTGTTGTAAGCCAGAGTTGTGCTTGTAAGCCAGAATCTGACAAGGAAGGAGCCGCACACTCCGAGGGCTTTTGTTTTTGGGTGGGGGTGGGGAGGGGAAGAGGTAACGTGCAGTCTGGGAATTAGTGCTCAGTGCATTAATAAGCCCTAAAAATACCTCCAATTTGCATCTCCTATAAGCAAATGTTTAGTGAAAACCCCATTTTTGTGTCAGGATTTCTGGAGCAGCTGATGGCACCGCTCTGTCGGCGCCCTCTGGTCCTGGTTTCCTCTGATTCTGCCTGGGCTCAGATGCTCGCCTTCCATGAATAGAAGCAGCGGAAGGTGCCGGAAGGGAGATAAAGGCTCACACACGCCGCACTCTCTGCCCTCGGGCCACTTTGGGGGGACGCGTTTGCCTTCAGATAATAAGGACTTTTTTTCCTTTCTTAGAGCTAATTTTGGATTCTGGTCGTGAAAGGAACCCACAGATGGCTGCACTCTGGATCAGGATAGGATGTCTGTCGACAATCCCTAAGCCTGTGGGAGTGTGGTCCCCACAGGCGACCGTGAGCATTTCCCATGTCCTGCTGCACTGATGCCGCCCAGACACCAAGTCCCTCCACAGGCAGAGTCCCAAGTAGACTAACTGTCCCATCACAGCGGCTCTGGTCCCATGGGACCAGCAGAACTCATCGGAGGTGCCATCTGGTGTGAGGTGTATAAAGGAGTCTTGACTGGCCAGCCAGTCCAGGGAGCAGCGCCCTCTCTGCCTAGTGCTTCCCACCCACCTCCTTCACCTGCGACCTCCTCTGACGAGCTCAGACCCGGGGCCTGTGGACTCAGTGTCCAGATATCTTCCTCAGCCCCAACCCCTAGGCATGAATAGGAAGGGGACCCAGCTTGCCCGAGGTAACCTGGTCACTGAACCCAAGCAGAACTTGTTAGGTAGCCAGAATAGGGAACAGAGTGTCTACTGGGCATGCTCCAAATTCAGGCTCTGAGCCAGGAAGGGGCGGTACACCTGGATTGGCCCAATCTAGGCCAGGTGGCCTTAATTCAGCCAATGGGGTCAACCAGTACCATTGACCACGCCTCCCAGCAGAGGGCCTTGAAAAGCCAGAAACTGAGCCCACCGCTCTTTTCCAGCTGCCCCGGCACTGGGTTGTGGGTTTCTCTGGTCTCAGGCTTCCACGTGTGCGTGTGAAGGGCCCTGGGGTGCCTCTGTAAACCCTGAAACTCCTTCTATCCTTTATAAAAACCCACTTGCATCACAAACCAGGCTTTCCAGTGAATTCTCTCCCGTGAAGCCAAGGACCGAGTTATTCTAACCCGAGAACCCCAGCAAACCCTTCCTCCCCCAGTCCTGGGTGAAGTGGCCCAGTACTTCCACACTGACCCCCACACTTGGGCTAGCAGAGTCCTTTGTGCCCTGTCCCCACTCCAGAGGGTGTCAAGTCCTGGAATTACGTGTCTCAGAAAAGGCCATCTGGCTGGATTCGTGGCTCCCTCCTGTAGCACGCGGTGACCCCCTCAGCAGCATGCCCTGCACCGTTATCTAGCGCCCTGTCTTTGCAACCATAGTTTCATGCATTTGGGGTGGGGGTGGGGGAGTTATTGCTTGTCTCTGAAGACAGCAAAGGCAAAAAACATGCTCACTGCCATCGAGTCAGTGCCAACTCACAGTGACCTTATAGGACAGGGTAGAACTGCCCCTGTGAGTTTCTGAGACTATAGATCTTAACAGGGGTAGAAAGCCCTGTCTTTCTCCCAAGGAGTGCCTTGTGGTTTTGAACTCTGGACCTTTCAGATCCCAGACCAACACATAACCACTGCACCACCAGGGCAAGAGAGAGGAAAATACCTTTCAACACTGAAGCACAGGGCCGTTTACCAACGTGCTGACCACAGCTGGGAGAAAGCTGAGTGCCAGCATTTGTTGAATGGTGAATGAATGAATGAATGAACGGACTATCTGATTTCCGTTCTTAAGCTCAGTCCAGTGCAATTTTGAACTCTAGATGGCATTCGGTGCAATCAACCAGCTTGGCAGAAATAGGCTCTAGGGACCTTCCTCATCCTGCTCCTTGAGCCCCTACTCCACGGCTCTTCTTCCCACCTCCGCCAGCAGGCGTGCCTGGTACCCACCTCAGAGTCCGTTCAGACATACCTCCTTGGCCCCCTCCTTGGCCCTGGCTGGCTGGGTGGAGCTCTTTAGCTAATTGTACAGTCTGTGAGCAAGAAAACATCGACTCTGTTGGGCATGGCAGTGTGTGTTCCAGCATCAGCGCTTCCTGAACTAGTACAGAGCATCTCTCTCCAAACCTCCTGTGTGTGTCCCCTTCCTAGTGAAAATCAGTCACAATCCTGACACCATCTGACAAGAGACATGGCCTCAAGCAATTGAGCTCCCATCTCTAAGCAGCCTCTTCTCCTGCCTGCCTCCCTTCCTTTTCCTCATTCCCCCAACTCTGCTCTCCTTCCATCACTCTCCTCCCCCTCTCCTGTCATTGCTTAAATGTCACCTCCTCCCTGAAGCCACAAGGCCGTCAAGTTTAACATGACAACCCTTCCTCCGTCCACACCCACCTCCATCCCACCTGTGGTCCCGCTGACTGACGATGTTTACGGTGGACGGTACACACGCTTTTTGCCGGCTTGTGTCTGTCTCTCTCTGAGCAAAGGGATTGACCTCTTTGCTCACTACTCTGTCCCTCACAATGGGCTCCGCATACAACCGAGGAAGGAATTAGTTGAAAAAGCAAGATGAAGAACCGTGTGCATAAGCTACCCAAAAAATTCACTGCCATGGAGTTACTGCAGCTCATAGTGACCCCTGTGGGTTTCCGAAACTGTCACTGTTTTCAGGAGTAGAAAGCCCAGTCTTTCTCTCAAGGAGCTACTGGTGATTCAAACTGCCGACCATACAGATCACAGCCCAACTCGTAACCACAACGCCACCAGGGCTCCTCATATAAGCTACTAGTCCCAGGAAAAAGAGAAGGGCAGCCACGCCCATTTGTCATTCTGCACAGGCAGTTCACATCTCCACGAGGCTAAGGCAGTACCGGTGATGGGGACCTGCTTGGAGGAGAAGGGGGAGAGTGGAGCAGATGCCCTTCCCTGCCTTTCCCTTGGTCTTTTTGATGTCTGAGCCCATTGTAATCTATTGAAAATCACATTAAATTAAACATAAGGGGGGCCCACAATCCAACATTTGCAATGGGTACTCTCTTGGAAATGTTCCATACCCCAACTCACTCGAGAGTTTAGCCAAGAAACCTGTGGTCAGTCACCCACCCCAGAGCTGGAGAAGAGGGGTCAGGAAAGACCCCTCTGTTCTCTGTCAGTGGGTAGCATTTGGGTGGCTGGTGTGCTGTTGTGATACTGGGCGCACTGCCCCTGGTATTTTAATACCAGCAGGGTCGCCCGTGGTCGACAGGTTTTAGCAGAGTTTCCAGACTTAGACAAGCCAGGAAGAAAGGCCTCCCACGCTACTTAAAAAGGCTGACAAGGAGGAGCCTGAGCTCCTAGCAGGACATTGTCTGATAGAGCGCTTCTGGGAGCCCTGGGCTGACAGGGCTGCAGAATACACCCGTCTACCACAGCGGTCTTGAGGGCACCAACAGTGGTGACGCTGGTGCAGGGCGGGCAGTGTTTTGTTCTGTTGTGCGCAGGTCACCGGGAGTTGGAGGTGACTCCGTGGCAACTAATGACAACATTAGACACCTGAGTGAAGAAGGCAGGGGAGCAGCTGGTTGTGCAAGATTGGAGTTTCAGGACAAAGGTCAAGAAAGTAGACCAAAGTGTTGGTTTTCCCACCAGAAATGAGATGAGATTCCCCCAAAGAGAATAATAGGTACACAATAGGGGGTGTGTGTGTAAGTGGGAACAACAGGCAGATAGAGGGGGACAGAGGGGTGGGGTGGGGGTTCACACTGTGCCCGGGGCATGGAACCTCCATCACCAAGCACCTGTAGTTCGTCTGCCGAGCCAGCCCTCGCACTCCAGCCTCTGGTCCGTCGCTCCAAAGAACAGCGCCAAGTTGAGTTCCCCCGGACCTTACTGCATGTCTTCTCCATTTACCAGAGTGGTTTTCCAGGTCACGAGGCAAACTAGAAGGAAAGAGAGAGAGAGGTAGAGAGAACTACATCCTTGCCCACCAACCCTCGAGGACGACATTCCTGCTCGGAGCAGCCAATGCACAGAGAACTGTGGGTCTGGCCCTACCACAAGACACGATGCACCCTCACTGACCCACAGCGCTACAGGGGACAGCACTGGAGATACAGTGTGGGTATTGTGCCCGGTCTGACCCCCAGGCCCCAAGTGGAGCGAAACACAAAGATAGTGCAACAGACCAGCAAGAGGAGCAAAGTAATGAAGTGTCAGAGGAGTCCCGAAAATAGACTGCAAAATTGGTGGGCAGGGCGTGGCACGTCACCAGATCCTGTTGGAAAACAACCAGAAGGGTCAACAGACAGATCTGGAACTATTTATAGGCCCCCGACCCCCAACCTTTTTTTCTTGTTCTCATGTCTATCCATATAAGATAGGCAAGAGAACCGGTCCAAAGGTGAAAATAACAGACTGGCAGCTCCGTGGAGACGGGAGAGGAGGAGGTGGAGAAAGGGATGGTGGAGCCAGCAAACCCAGGGACAAGGGAACAATCAGAAATCTAAAATTGATGGTGAGGAGGGTGTAGGAATCCTGGTGGGGTTTGATCAAGTGCAATGTAGCCAAAAGAAAGTACTGAGAGTCGAAGGAAGGTTGAACATGATAGTGGGACAGGAGGAAGGTAAAAAGAAATAGAGGAAAGAACTAGATGGCAAAAGACATTTATAGAGGTACAAATATAGGTGTGCACATATGTAAATATACAATTTAATTAGTAGGGATATAGGTCTCTGAACGTATATTTAAGTGCTCAGTATTAACATAGCAGATGGCTATTGAGTCTCTGCTCAAGTCCTCCCTCAACACAAGAACACTTTGTTCTGATAACCTGGCATTCTGTGATGCTCACTATCCCAACACGATCACTGAATACAAAATGGGTGCATAAGCAAAGGTGGTGAAGAAAACTGATGGTGCCCGGTTATTAAAAGATAAAGCCTCTGTGGTCTTAAAGGCGTGACGTTAAATGAGCGGCCATCCAACAGTGAAGCAACAAGCCCACATGGAAGAAGCACACCAGATAGTGTGATCATGAGGTGTCATCGGGACTGGGTAAAAGGAATTAGAAGATTCATAACAAACAAACAAAAACACGTTGTTGAGAAAGGAGGGTCAGAGCAGAGATCCAAAGCCCATCAGTAGACAATGGAACATCCCCCACAAAGGGGTCGCAGGGAAGGGATGAGTCAACCAGGGTGCAGTAGAGCACAGATGGATCACACAGTATTCCTCTGGTTCCTTGAGGCTTCCTCACCCCCCACTGCCATGTCCCTAGTGATCATCTCACTCTGGACCGGAGCATGTACACAGGTACAGATAAGAGATACAGCTCACGACACATGGAAACCAGGAACAGGAGTGGGAACAGTGATACCAGAAGGGTAGGGGGAAGGGGGGATAGACGGGTAGGAAGGGAGAACCGATCGCAATGAGTGGCACATAGCCACACACACCCCACTCAGGGGGAAGCGCAACAGAAACCACGGGGGAAGGGAGACAGTGGTGGTCAGTATGAGATATGAAAATAATAATAATTTATAATCCATCAAAGGACCATGGGGGGGAGGGAGAGGAAAAAAGAGAAGCTGATACCAAGGGCCCAATAGAAAGTAACTGTCTAGAAAGAACGATGGTAACATGTACAAATATGTCTAATAAAATTGATATATGGATTGTAATAAGAGTTCTAAGAGCCCCCAATAAAATGACTTAAAAATAATAATAAAATAAAAGGTATAGCGTCTGGGGTCTTAAAGGCTTGAAGTTAAACAAGCGGCCAATGAGCAGAGAAACAAGAAGCCCACATGGAAGAAGCACACCAGCCGGTGTGATGATAACATGTTGACAGGATCAGGCATCAGAAGACCCAAAACAAACAAATACATCAATGCAAATGACAGGGGTCAGAGTGGAGACCCGAAGCCCATCTATAGACAATTTGACATTCCCTCACAGAAGGGTCACAAGGAAGGAACGAGTGACCAGGGTGCAGTATAGCCAGCCCCAAGGGAACACTCAGCATAGTTCTTTAATAAACCTGCCCACCCACTATCATGACCCCAGTTCTACCTTACAAATCAGGCTAGACCGGAGCATGTACACTGCTACAGATAAGAGGTTGACACGCAGAATCCAGGACAGATAAACCCCTCAGGAACAGTAATGGGAGTAGCGATACCATGAAGGTGGGGGGAAGGGGAGGGGAGAAGGGGGAGAAACGGGAATCAATGATCGATGTACAAACCCACCCATCCCCCCAGGGGTGTGAACAACAGAAGCATGGGTGAAAAGAGACAGTGGATGGTGTAAGATATGGGAATAATAATAATTTGTAATTTACAAGGGGTCCATGAGGGTGGAAGGGTGGGAAAGGGGGGCCAAAAAGAGTTTCTGATACCAAGGGCTCAAGCAGAAAGAAAATGTTTTGAAAATGATGATAACAACATATGTACAAATGTGCTTGATACAATTGATGTATGGATTGTTAGAAGAGCTGTAAGAGCCCCCAATAAAATGATTTATTATTTCAAAAATAAATTTTTTTAAAAAGGCAAGCTAACTTGGTTCTGGGCAGTGGCTGCCCTCTAAGGGTTGTGTGCACTTTACCCACTAGTTCTGGGGGCCGGGGGGCGGGCGAGAACTGAGTTCTGCTTTGGACAAAGCATTACATTCTCACAGCTCTTAGCAGCTGTGCTCCCCTGGGTGCACGATCTGAGACTGCACGTAGGTTGCTGAGCACCTCGCTGTCTGGTCATGGCCCTCCCACGGCTCGGTTGCCCTCCTAGGCAGGGCAGCCAATTTGGCCCCTACCTGGGCATGCTCCTGCTGAATGGATGTTCTCTGGGTTTTCCTTCTAGGTTCACCTTCTTCAAGCCACCATCCTTGTCAACCATTTTTCAGCTTGTGACCCAAATGGCACCCCAGTCCCTATGGTTCAACACTCCTCCCGACTCCCAGTGTTTCTTTCCTACCTCACTCACAGAAACCCTGGGCAAACCTGCAGGAACAGGTGTTTATCTTCATCTGAAACCATGTATGTAGTCAGTCCTGTTCAGACCAGATGACTGGGAGAAAGGTTGAAGGGTGCTTAGAAAATATGAACTGGTATGTAATGAAATGACCATCTATCTTTATAAAATTAAAATTAAAATTGACAACAATAACATTTATATAGTGATTACTAGGTGCCAGATATTACTCTAAGCACTTTATATAAACTCTCTTTGGCAGTTTCACAATCTACTGTCAACTGGAGTGAAGGGGTGGAGACTGGCCTGTCAATCAGGCCATAGCCAATGAGGCCTCTGTGTGGGCATGGCCTTCTCCTGAGAATTCTGGGAACTCTCGTCTTTCTCCACGGAGGTGGGACACATATACTCTCTGCTTTGCCTTCCTGCTGACAAGACACATGGAGCCATCCGGATCCCAGCTAGAGCCCTGGAGCTGGAGGAGCCATGTGGAGACCCAAGCCAGCGCTGAGATGCTTCCACCACCACTGGATCCAAAAGATTTTCCACCCACTGGTCTGTGATCTTCCTGCATTGTGTCATTGCATGTGTTGTGTGAGTCTGAAGAGGAATTTATCGACTGGTATCAGAATATGGGCTAATATTGGACTTAGAGACTTGATCTGGACTGAGCTGGGAGATTTTCTTCATGTACAATTACTCTATGATATAAAGCTCTCTCACACCCATATGCATGTCTGGATTTGTTTCTCTCGTCCACCTGGACTAACACACTCATGTATTTAGTTGTCAAAACAACCCTGGGAGGTTGATGGTGTGATAATTCCCACTTGAAGGTAAGTAAATTTATGTACATCATCTGTCTGTCAGGTTGTTGTACTGTGGTGGCTTAGATGCTGCTGTGATGCCTCAAAATATGTCAAATGCCCAGGTGGCAGGCTTCAGTGGAGCTTCCAAACTAACACAGACTAGAAAGAAAGACCTGGGACTCTAATTCTGAAAACCATCCCCTGAAAGCCAATAGGTAACAATAGAACATCATCCAGTATACTGCTGGGAGATACGCCACCTGGGTTGGAAGCCCACAGAGTTGATTCCAATTCAGAGTGACGCTACCTAGGGTCTCCAAGGCTGTAAATCTTTACAGAAGCAAATAGCCTCATGTTTTCTCCCTTGAAGTATCTGGTGGGTTTGAACTGCAAACCTTGCAGGTAGCAGCCCAACAAGTAACACATCGAAAGACACTTACATTACAAAGTGCCTGGAACGATGAACTCAAACATACCCCAAATTGTGAAGATGGTGCGGCACTGGGCAGTATTTCATTCTGCTGCACATGTGCATTGTCCTGAGAGATCAGAGTCTGTCGCAGCGCCCCTGTCACTGTAGCGCCAGCCCACACCCTGCAGCCATCAGTCCAGGCTGTCTTTCCATCAAGACAGGGTACAGGGGACATCTGGTCATCCTGAAATCTACCTCAATTTTCAGGATCATGCACCAATTAGCTCTGGCCCCACCATGGAATTTCACCTCATACCACACACTAGAATAAGTATCCAACATTTTGAAAGTTAGACATAAAAAGCAAGCGTACATACCCACAAGATGGCATGTGATAGCAGTAAGGCAATAATGATAGGGAAAGCATAAATATAACAGGAAGAAATACTGGAGTTTTTTAAATGTAAAGAAATATTTAAATTTATTTTTAAAGAAATATTGAAGTATATATTTTAAATAAGCAACAAAGTTGAGAGGAATATGATATACTGGGAGAGATATTTACAGCACAGGCAGCATACTGAGTGCTAGTATTTTGATATTTGTTGGCTTTTCTATGTCAACTTAAAAAGACAAACATAATAAGCTGGTTTGAAAGGCAAGGAAAAATTAATGAATAAAAAAGGAGCAATAATGGTCAACTACCATGAAACTAGACCAACATCATTCATGAAACCTACAAATTAAAAATAATCAATGTAATCCACCACAGAAACAAAACAAAGTAAAAGAACCATATGATCATATTAATCGATGCAAAAAAGACATTTGATAAACTTCCACATTCATTCTTGATAAAAACACTCAGTAGAATAGGAATCAAAGGGAAATTCTTCAACATAATAAAGGCCATATATTCTTTTTTTAATTGCAATGTTTATAGATTTTTTAAAAAATCATTTTATTGGGGGCTCGTACAACTCTTATCACAATCCATCCATCCATTGTGTGTCAAGCACATTTGTACACTTGTGCCCTCATCATTCACAAAACATTTGCTTTCTACTTAAGCCCTTGGTATCAGCTCCTCATTCTTTTCCCTCCCTCCCCGCTGGCTCCTCCCTCCCCGCTGCCCCCTCCCTCATGGACCCTTGATAATTTATAAATTATTATTATTTGTCATATCTTACACTGCCCGATGTCTCCCTTCACCCACTTTTCTGTTGTCCGTCCCGCAGGGAGGGAGTTTTATGGAGATCCTTGTAATCGGTTCCCCCTTTCTACCCTCCTCTCCTCCCCGCTCCTGGTATCGCCATTCTCACCATTGGTCCTAAGGGATCATCTGTCCTGGATTCCCTGTGTTTCCAGTTCTTATCTGTGCCAGTGTACATCCTCTGGTCTAACCAGATTTGTAAGATAGAATTGGGATCATGATAGTGGGTGGGGAGGAAGCATTAAAGAATGAGAGGAAAGTTGTATGTTTCATCGATGCTACACTGTACCCTGACTGGCTCGTCTCCTCCCTGCAACCCTTCTGTAAGGGGATGACCATTGCCTACAGATGGGCTTTGGGTCCCCAGCCTGCACTCCCCCTCATTCACAATGATATGATTTTTTGTTCTTTGATGCCTGATACCTGAGCCCTTTGACACCTCATGATCACACAGGCTGGTGTGTTTCTTCCATGTGGGCTTTGTTGCTTCTGAGCTAGAAGGGTCATATATTCTAAACCAACAGCCAGTAACTCACTTAATGAAGAGTAATTGATAGCATTGATTGCCCCTCTTTGAACAAGAACCAGACAGCATTGCCCTTTATCACCACTCTTATGTAATGTAGTCTTGGAATTCTTAGCCAGAGCTATAAGACATCAAAAAAATGTTAAAGGCATCCACATAGGCAAAGAAACAAAACAAAATTATCTTTATTTGCAGATTACATAACCCTGTATATAGAAAACTCCAAAAATTCAATTAAAAATTGCTGGAACTAATCGACATTTTTGTCATTATAGCAGGCTGTAAGATCAATAGACAAAAGTCAGTTGGACTCTTATTAAAGAAGATAGTTCATATTGAGGTGTATCTCAGAGGTGTTATGTCATTGGGAGTCACCCTCTTGAAGTTATATGTTTTTCTGGTTTTTCGTAAATGAAACTCAGGATTGATGAGCTCGTAGGGACAGCAAGTAGAACAAGGGTTTCAGAGAGGAGGGCGGGATGCAGGGGGTGGTTCTGGGGTAAAAGGGAGACAATGCCAAAGAGTCCAGGAAGAAAAAGTATGTTTGAAAATGGATTGTGGAAGCAGTTGTACAATTCTTCTTGATGTGATTCAACTATGGAATGATATGATATATGTATTAACTCCCAATTAATACATTTTTTAAAAGATAGCACCAAAAAGGAAACTAAAAGAACAATATCATTTAAAGTAATTACCCAAATGATAAACTACTTAGAAATAAATCTTATCAGAGTAACAAAGAGTTATACAAAGAAAACTATAAGCCATTTTTACAAGAAATGAAAAGAGACACAAATGGAAGAATATTCCATGCTTTTGGATAAGAAGACTTAATATTGTGAACATGTCAACATTACTAAGAGCAATCTATAAATTCAATGCAACTCTGATCCAAATACCAGCACAATTCTCCAAAGAAATGCAAAAACGAATCAAATTTCATATGGAAGGAAAGAAACCCAGGATAAACAAAGCACTACTGCTGAAAGAAAAAAGTAGAAGACCTTACACTTCCAGATTACAAAACCTATTATATAGCCACAGTAATCAATCCAGCTTGGTATTGTTATGCTGGACACGTACACCAATGGATTAGAACTGGGAACTCAGAAATACATGGAGCACCTCCAGACATTTGATCTTTGATAAAGGACTAAAATACATTAAATGGGGAAGAGATAATGTTGTCAATAAATGATGATGGAGAAATTGGATCTTCACCTGCAAAAGAATGAAAAAGTACACTTACCTTATACCATGCTCAAAAACTAACTCAAGATTGATTCAAGACCTCAGAACCATAAAGACCATCAGTGAAAACAAGAGGGACAAACGTAAGGGCCCTAATACAAGGCATTGCTACACTACCAAACATCATAAAGGACACCTATGCCACAGAAGGCAAAATAGAGGACTGGGACCTTTTAAAAATATGAAATTTATGTACATCAAAAGGCTATCAAAATAGCGAAAGGAGAGCCTACAGATTGGTGGTGGTGGTGGTGGTGAAATTGTCAGTGATACATCAGATGAAGGGTTAATCTTTGAAAATCTATAGAAAATTACAACACCTTAATAAAAATGCCATTAACTCGATCAAAAACTGGGCACAAAACATGAATAGACAATCGACTAAAGATGACAGCTAGGTGGCCAACAATCATAAGAAGGAATGTTCAAGGCCACTAGTCATACCAAAACTTGATGTTGATTTATAGCAACCCTGTAGGACTGGGTAGAACAGACCCTGTGAATTTCCAAGACTCTAATCTTTTATGGGAAAAGAAGCCCATCTCTCTCCTGTGGGGCAGCTGGTGGTTTCAAACTGTTGACCTTTCAGTTAGCAGCCCAATGCATAACCACCACACCACCAGGACACCTCTCACTAGTCATAAGAGAAATACCAATTAATACAACAATGAGATACCACCTCACACCAACAACACTCTCAACAAATTTTTTTTTAAATCCAGAAAACAATAAATGCTAGTGAGGCTGTGGAAAGATTGGAATGTTCATATATTGCTGGTGGGACTGCAGAATTGTACAATCACTATGGAAATCAGTATGGCCCCTCCTTAAACAAATGCAAATACAAGTACCTTATGATCCTGCAATCTCTCTACTTGCTATATACCCTAAAAAATAAAGACCAAAACATGAACAGGCATGCACCTTCATGTTTATTGTAGCACATTTTGTAACAGCAAAAAGACGGAGACAATTAAAAAACCCCATCGGTAAAGGAATGGATAAACCAACTCTAGAACATACAGACAATGGAATATTATGCATCCTTGAAAACAATGGGGAGTCTGTTAAACGCCCCATGGAATGGACAAAATGATGCTCCGCAAAGTTAGTCAATCTTATAAAGAGAAATATTGTGATGCCATTATTATAAAGGAAAAAGGAAAAGTGGTTTTTCAGACCAAAGGACAAGACTAAGCTACACGGAGGTCAGGACTCAGGAGGGAGAGAGGAGAGGGACAAGGGGGCAAGGAGGGAGGGCTGGTGGGAAGAGGGGTTACAAAGGAAATGAAGAGCAAAGTAGAACCGCACACATGGGGGATGTATGATGATACCATCACTGTTTTCATGATATGGACCGTGCAGCTATATGTAATATGCTTTTCCTTGTATGTGTCATATTACACAAACAAAAGGGGGAGAGTTTAAAAAAAACTCCAGAGTTTTTACCCATCAGACCTACACATTGGTCTGAGTGATTATAAAAGGAGCAAAGTGAAAGTGGAGTGGACTTACATTCTTTTAGGGCATGCAGCTAGTTTTAAACAAACTTCACATTTTAAGAATCACAGTAAGTCATGTTTCACTCCTCGGAGGGTTGCAGCTGCGGGTGTCCCGATGTGTGGCGGATCGCTCATAGTCCTTCTTCCAGTCTTGGTCGGGAAGCCCCGCGACCCTCGTCCACCATGAGTGAACCTGTTAGTGTTTGAAACACTGGGGACATGGCCTCCTGCAGCACAGCAACAAGCCAGCTACCACCGGACCACTGCCAGACAAGCAGTGAGCTTCCGATGAGAGGGGCACTCCTGGTGTCGAGGGAAAATGGTGCGCATAGGAGGCGTAGTCATTTATTACCTTGGAACAATTCACAGCATATAAGGAGCTCTGGTGGTACTGTGGGGACGGGGAGGGCTGTGAGCCATCAGCTGCTCCTCGGGAGAACATGGAGCTTTCACCCCCACCAAGGCCAGGGGCCGTTTTACGTTGCCCTCCAGGATCACTAAGAACTGGAGTCACTCAGTGGTGGTGATTGTGGTTTGGTTCTTAGTACGAAAATAAAGTTAAAGTATGTGACCTTTTTATTTAAAATGCTACTTCTTGGAATTGATTCTGAAGATACAATAAGAGCGCTGCCTCCGATGCGTGTGATGTTTTCACAGTATTTTTATAATAGCAAAAATCTGAACACTCTCCATGCCCAACAATAAAGGATTAGTTTAATAAGTTATATTTATTCAGACAATGGTATTTTGTGCAATTATCCAAATGATCCAGTAGATGTACATCTATTGGCATTGAAAACTGTTGATGATATAATTGTGACATGTAAAATGTGTTCGATATGACATGTTTATATACTAAGTAATCACACATATATATAGCATAATGTAGAGGTAGTTTTGTTAGACACCACCCCCTCGGGGTGCTGGAATGGTACAGGGGGCCTGAAAAATCAGATACCTATACTTTATCCTGGATTATGGGCTAGAGTGCAAAAGTTTTTAATTACCAGGAGGTTGCTAAATACTTTTTTTTCTGAAAAGGGGTGGTAGCCCAAACAAGTTTGGGGACCTATGCCATAGACATACAAAACCCAACCAGAACCGCTTCCCTGGGGTTGACCCCAAACTGCTCCCTAGGATTTCCAAGGCTGTAAATCTTACGGAGGCAGACTGATTCACCTTTTCCCTGTGGCTCAGCCGAGGAGCCACCAGCCCTGTAAGCCCACACTGAACCCACGGTGACACCAAGGCTTCTTCTTCTACAGACCCACACGCACGCACCCATTGCCATTAGTCAATTCCGACACACCGTGACCCTTTGCAGAGTTCCTGAGATGGTAAATCTTTATGGGAGTAGAGTACCTCATCTGTCTCCTGTGTGGATGCTACTGGGTTTGAACCATCGACTTTGCACTTAGCCGTCCAACACCTACACCACAGCACCACCAGGTGTATAGGAGTCATTATAAGGAGTCCTAGTGGGGTACTGGATTATTCATTTGGCTGTTAATGACCAGCCTCCCATCTGCTCCTGTAAGCATTTAGTCTCAGAAACCCACAGGGGCAGTTCTACTCTGTCCTGTAGGGTTGCTGTGAGTCAGAATAGATTCGATAGCAGTGAATTTGAAGCTTGGTTTTGGGTTTCTGAGTGATGGGTTATAAGTGACTGCTTTTTTCCCCCCTGTGATAAATGTGCTTCTTAGACTTCAACTGACTGCTGCAAAGCTGTGGTTTGGATACCAGTCTTTGAAGACTCTTGCAACCACACAAGTGTGGTAGTTACATAATCTGTTGTCAATTTGAGATTTAAGAGTGAAGGGGTGGAGTTGAACCAGTCAACCAAGTTGCAGCTTGATGACCTCATTTGGAGGCGCTAAGGAGATAAATAGCTCGCTGGAGGCAGGACACACACTCACTCCCAGAGAGACATTCTTGTTGACAAGCCACATGGAGACAGGCTGATGGCAGTCAGAGCCTTGGAGCTGGAGGAGTCACATGGAGACTCATGCCAGCACTGAGATGCTTCCACCACCTCTGGATCCACAAGACTTTCCACCCACTGAGCTGTGATCTTCCTGCATTCGGCGTCATTGCACAGCTGCGTGAGTCTAAAAAGGACTAATATTTATGGACTAATATTGACATATGGGGTAATATCGGACTTATGGACTTGATCTGAAATTTATGGACTAATATCAACATATAGGGTAACATTGGACTTACGGACTTTATCTGGACTGGGCTGGGATGTTTTCTCAATATACAATTGATCTTTTATATAAAATTCTCTCTTATAACCCTGTGAGTGTCCATGAATTTGTTTCTCTAGTCCACCCAGACTAACACAGCATGCCCGACTGAGAAGCAAAGTAGGCTGTTTTGGAGGGAAAGACCCTTGTATTAGACAAGTTTGTAGTTCATTGACCTCTCCACCCCAAGCACATTGGGTTGGAGTCCGAGCTGGTCCCTGAGCCCCCTTGAGCATCTGCTGTGTGCTCAGACACCCCCAGCTGGGTAAGGAATGTTCTGGAACTGCAGCAGGTCAGGCAGGGGATCCAGATCCCAGGAAGAACACAAAACATAGTGACTGGAGCTGAGCCTCTCTGAATGAGTGAAAGTCCATTGCTCCTGGGAAAGCTATAATAATGACATGACATTCTGGAACAATTCAGTGTCTGCGAATAATATTCCTCCAGTAATTCCCGTTAGAGAACAGAAGTTAATAGCACAAGGCGAATAGAAAACACCAAAGTGCCCAGCAATATTTCAGGGTAAAGCGGTGAAAGGAAACGTATAATTTACTGAGTTTGCTGGGAAAGGCTAACTGCTGTTAAGCCTCAGAATGTTCCTTAGAAGGGAGAAAGGCAAGACGTCAGCTTGCTTACTTTGGACACATCATCAGGAAAGACCGGTCGCTAGAAAAGAACGTCATGCTTGGCAAGCAGATTAACCAGTGAAGTAGAGGGTCAGCAAGAATGAGGGAAACCCTCAACGATGTAGACAGATAATGTTCAGACAATGAACTCAAACATGCTGATGATCAGGAAGGTGGCATGGCACCAGACAGCAGCTCGTTCTGTGATACTGACGGTCATTCGAGTCAGAGTTGACTCCAAGGCTACTAGCAACAACTGTGGCAACAAATAAGCCCCCCAAGCTGTATGGCTCCCACACAAACATAAGAGACGTGTGCTAATTGCTGGTGTCAAGAGTCCACAAATGTACTGGTTTGGTGGTGGTTGGGAAGGATGGGAGTGGTCATTGGATGGGGAGGAGGGTTCATCCTCCACAGTCACTCAGAGATCCAAATTCCGACTTCCACAAACCACATCCGAGGTTGCTCTAGGACTGTCTCCTGGCTGCAAGGGACAAAGAGAATGGATGACATTGTGGGTCTCTCTGGAAGTGACTCATCATTTCTACTCATGGCTCACCTGACTGGAAGGGAGACTGAGAATCGTGCCCACCTTGTGTACTGAGAAGGCAACACAGGTCGGAGCAGTGAGCCGCGTTCGCACCCGTAGGCATGCAATGCCTTGAGAATCAGCAGTTGACTGTTTTGATGCTTGAACAGTTACCTGCTTTCTAGAATCAAAAAATGATGAGAGCTTTTAATTTGGCAATGACTTAAGGCATAAATCCATGAAAACACTCCCATATAAACCTAGAGATCCCTTTAATTTCATCCTTACGATCAGGAAAACATAATTGCTGAGCCCTTAAGACCGACTTTTCTGAGCACTTTTTTTCCCTTCAAATATTTTTATTTTATAGTTATTTTATGTGCAAATGGAGAAACCTATCAGTTTTAGACTCACAAGGTCATGAGAGTATTTGTTATGTGGGGTTGTTTTTCACCAAAAACAACTCAATGCCATAGAATGAGAGATGGAATCTCTACTTTCTAAAAAGCAAATGTTTTGGCAAGCATTGCATATTTCTGAGTGGCTCTTAATTTTTAAAAACAATTCTTCCTGTTTTTCTTCAGAGGTATTTTTCTGTTTCTCTATGTTTTGATCCCCAGACAACTTTGCTGTGACCACACTTATTTTGCTGTTATTTTGTCATGGAATACTGTGCTTCAGTTTGTACCAAAACTATGTGGAAGTCACCTCAACCAACAAGCCCTTTGCCAGGTGGGCTGATGTCTCACATCCTCTGCAGAACACGCCTGACTCCTGGAACCAACCTGCCCGGTTGGTTGTAATATTTTCTGGAAAAGACCTGGTTGCATCATCTGCTTCCCAGTTGCCGACATCTGGAGTTGACTAGCGCTGTAAAGGGAAATGGAGTCTCCATCCGCCCTCTCCAGGTCTCTTCCCAGTTGAAGGGGCCTAAGTAGGCCATCCCGATCGGGAGACCGTTCGATTTCATAAGAATTACTTTATTAGTTCCTACCCAACAGATTTCTAGCATAGAGAATTCTAAATATGTTTAAAAGCATGGCTAATGAGTATACATTTTTCTTTGCAAATTATTTCTTGCAAAATAAATGGACCAAACTAGTGATGGACATCTATTTCGGGAATGTCATTTTTCAGTCAGTGGAATGCCTTGAGTTCACAACCAGGTCTGAGAAAGGCATACCGTGGCTTTCATGTAGCCAAGAGCCAATTTCTGGATTTGGGGAGTTTAAAATGTTGAAATGTATTCTGCAGAAAAATCTTCAAGGTGAACCACCTAACCTCATTTTGGCTTAAGAAACACAAGCTTCAGTGAGGAGATAGAAGCAGCTCTAACACCCTAACTGAGCGAGCTCCCTGGAGAATACAATCATGCAATCACAGGATGGAGGTGGCTTCTTTGGTGCAGCGTCCCCTGCGCAAGCTTAACCACCATGACTTGTGGGTCGGACATAAAAAGACCAGCCATGAAAGGCAGGGTCCCCATGCAGCCAATACTTCTTACTCTTACCGCAGTTGGGGTGAAATAAAGACCTACTTTTTAAAAAGCAACTCTGGAGACATTTCTTTTATTTTTTTAAACTTACATAATTAAATCTGGGGCTTAAAAGTATTTTGTTCTGGCCCTAAGCAGTATCGAGTTCCACCCTGCAGAGTGAGTGGTAAAAAGGGTGGGGGAGTGGAGGGGGGATTCACTGTTCTTCTCCTCCATCTCCCACTACTTGTCTTGGCGCCGACCTTTCGCTGTGAAAGCACTGGTCACAAAGATGAGAAATCAGCAGAGTTGCCCTGCTATCTACCTGCTTACCCCCTTCTCCAAGTGAGGGTTAACTCTGTGATGCTGTCTTCTCAGAACTCGACTGCCTTACATCGCTGTGAGTCGGCTCTGGTCACTTGGATTCTAGCGTTGGTGGCAGGAAGCTCACTGCTAGTTCTTTGTGGCCACCGAGTGGGCGAGTGGGTTACACAGTGGCCTGCAGTGGGAAACCCCCAGCCGCTCCACAGGAGAACGACGGAGCTTGACTCCCGTAAACAGTAACACTCTCGAAAACCCACAGGGGCAGTTCCCCGCTGTCCGCTAGGGTCGCTGTGAGTAGGAACTGAAGCAATGGCCGTGAGCTTGGTGTTCTGGAAGTATAGACTTAAATGTTCATTCAATTGTGTGCAATTTTCTTCTTCAAAAGCTCCAATTGAGTATTTCTCTTCGTTGGCTTTTAAAAGTAAAATAACCCTGTATTACAGAAATTTTCAACCAGACACAAGGACACAGAATTATGTAATAAGCCTTCATGTACTCACCACCCAACTTGAGCATTTAATGATATTTCTCCTATCTTGTATAATCATTCAATTAGTATGACTATCTTAGAGTATTTTATGTACATGTGTACACTTTGAAATGCATGAGTACTGTGGGCTGAGAGGGTCTTTTTACTTCCCTTCAGCACCGCCAGGCTGCTTCTCCATGCTCTCTGGCCTCCATGTTAAAAGGCCAGTCTTCGGACCCTGTTCCACAGTGTGCTCTATTTCTCTGGCTGTTTTCACCATTTTTTATTTGTCTTTGGTTTTTAGCAATTTGATAATCATGTGCCTAAGTTTGATTTGATTTGTATTTATTTTGCTGGGAGTTTGCTGATCTTAAATCGGTAAATGTTTTCCATCGAAATTGAGAATTTTTCCATTTTTATTTCTCTCAATTTCTTTAACCCTTTAATTACATGCATACTAGACTTTTTAATATTATCTCAGGATCCCCCAAAGATCTGTTTATCTTTTTAAAATCATTTTCCCTCACCCTGTTCTTCTGACGCAATAAGCGCATGAAAAGATTGACTAATAACTTCTATATTTGAGTTTGTCCCCAGACAATATATCGTTTAATTTCTTGACTGCTGCTTCCATGGACATTGATTGTGGATCCAAGCACGTTCAGTCCCTCGGGCTGAAAGTGTTAAAATGCAGAAAATTCATCCAGTTCTGACTCACAGTGACTGTGTACAATACAAGAAAACACTGCCTGATCCAGTATTCCCACAATCGTTGTTATGTTCCACCCATGTTTGCAGCCCCTGTGTCAGTCAGTCTGTCTGAGAAAAAAAAATAGAAAGATTTCCCCCCGGTCATTATGTCCATCTATCTCGGAGCCCTGGTTGGGTGGTGGTTACATGTTGGGCTGCTAACTGAAAGGTCCGCAGTTGAGGAGATAAAGAATTGCAGTCTCAGAAACTCCCCAGGGCAGCTCTACTAAGTCTCACAGGGTAGCTTTGAGTCGGCATCAATTCGATGGCAGTAAGTGTCAATTTGTCTAGGCAAGGGTCTTCCTCTTATTTGCTGCCCCTCTGCTTTACCAAGCAGGGTGTTCTCTTCCAGGGACAGGTCTCTCCTGACAACATGTCCAAAGCACGCGAGACCAAGTCTCTCCATCCTTGCCTCTAAGGAACATTCTGGCTGGACTTCAATGACAAATTTGTGAGTTCTTTTGGCAGTCCACCCTAGGTTCAATATTCTTTGTCAGCACCATAATTCAAATGCCTCGGTTCTTCTTTGGTTTCTCTTGGTCAATATCCAACTTTTATATGCATATGAGGCGATGGCAAATGCCATGGCTTGGGTCAGGGTCATCTGAGTCCTCAAAGTGACATCCTTTCTCGTCAACACTTCTTGTGCAGCAGATTTGCCCAAGACAATATATCGTTTAATTTCTTGACTGCTGCTTCCATGGACATTGATTGTGGATCCAAGCAAAATGAATCCTTGCCAATTTCCATCTTTGCTCTGTTTATCATGACGTTGTCTACTAGTCTAGTTGTGACTATTTTCACATAGTTGCTGTTTGGATTATCCAGGGGTCCTCAAACTTTTTAAACAGGGGGCCAGTTCATTGTCCCTCAGACCCATTGGAGGGCTGGACTATAGTTTTAAAAAAACTATGAACAAATTCCTATGCACACTGCACATATCTTATTTTGAAGTAAAAAACAAAACAGGGTAAAAACACCCTGCGGGCCGGATAAATGTCCTAGGCGGGCCGCATGTGGCCCATGGGCCGTAGTTTGAGGACCCTGATAGAATGTGTGGCTGTTACCTGTGATGAGGGATCCCTGGGGGTATGGTGATGGGACACTGGACTGCTCCCCACAAGGCCAGCAGTTCAAAACCACCAGCTCCTCCCCCAGAAAGACGACACTTTCCACTCCTGGACTCTACTCCAGGGTCCCTGGGAGTCGGCACCGACTCGTGGCAGTGAAGTAAATGCGTCTGAAGGGAGGGTTTGACTGGGAGTTCCCTGGTCATGACAGGAAGCAGAACCTGCTATGCCTCATTCTTTTGTTCCCAGAGAGAGAGCCCTGGTGGTGCAGGGGCTAAGTGCTTGACTTCCAACCCAAAGGTCTGCAGCTGCAACCCACCAACCTCTCCTCGGGAGAAGAGGGGGCTGTCTGCTTCCACCAAGACCACAGCTTTGGAAATCCCACGAGGCATGGGTACTGTTAGGCGGAATCTGCTTCACAGCAATAGGTTTTGTTTTCGCTTGCTTTTTTGGTCCATAGATCACTGCACTCCCATAAAACAGTAAAAGTATATATTCAGGTAATAATAGCAGGAGGGAGAAATACAGTAAGATCAGAGTAAATTTTCAAAGTAAATTCTTTGAAATCTTTCAGGGAAGTATTACCCTTTCTGATTAAAACCTTGCGACGCTGCATGGAACTGACTTCAGGAGCAAGTACGCTGCTCTGATTTGATGCTTTAGTTTTGAAACCCGTTCTCTGGCTGGTGGTACTGAGACTGGCAGTCAAAGCGCGTGGCACCAAGCCATAGGAAAGACCTTTCTCCAGTGCTCCAAGGTGTGAAGACAACATGCCGGCGCGGAGTAGAGAACCAGTGGAGAGGTCTGGGGGGGCTGGTCCCAGCACCAAATACTGTGGATGCCTGCCCCTCCCCCGAGAAGAATTTATTTCAAAGGATGGCACTGAATCTGCAGCTTC
>NW_022111372.1:38864609-38866239 GCF_000313985.2 Echinops telfairi | reverse complement strand
ATTGTGAGAAGAGTTGTATGAGCCCCTAATAAAATGATTTAATAAAAAAAAAAAAGGAAAGACCTTTCTGTCCTCGGTTGGGACACTGAACGCCCACATGGCAATCACCTGCCTGCTCCAGTGCTGTGGCCTCGTGTGCCCTGTTGAGATCGATTGAATCTGTCACATGATTTTTCACTTTCTTGCCGCTGTGTGTTAAATCCACACCCGTGAAAGAAACCCAAGCAGAGAAGCTTTCCTTTCACCATCATTGTGCTGAACCACTACAGAGTTGTATGAACCACTACAGAGTTGTAGGAACCACTACAGAGTTGTAGGAACCACTACAGAGTTGTAGGAACCACTACAGAGTTGTATGAACCTCTACAGAGTTGTAGGAACCACTATAGAGTTGTATGAACCACTACAGAGTGGTATCATGGGTCAGTAGTTCAAATTCCCTGCCTGCTTCTCTCATTCCTGGCTGGATTGAATATTCTCAACTGCTAACGGAAAGATTGGCAGTTCAAATCCACCCAGAGTCACTTAGGAAGAGAAGGTTGGCCATCTACCCCCAAAGAACTAGCCATCGAAATCCCCATGGAGCACAGGGGTGCGCAAACACACAGGAGGTTGCATGAGTCACAATCAACTCAACGGCCACTAGTTTGCTTGGTGTTTGCTTGCTTCTCTAGGCCATTAGGGGGTCCTGGTGGCACAGTGGTTTAAGTGCCCTGCTGCAAACCAGGATAGTAGGCCAAACCCACCAGCACCCCCAACTGGAGAACAATGACGTAACCTGTTTCCATAAAGATTTACAGCCCTTGGAAACCCTATAGACTGATCTACGCTGTGCCGTATGGTCACCATTAGTTGGCAGCAACTCGGCAGCAGGAGGCATGGGCTTGGTTTGATCTCAGTGCCATTCGCTCAACTCTCGCAATCCAGACTGTGGACCCCATGGCAATTCATCGTGACAGGGCAGAGTCCATGCACCGCTTCCTCACCGCCGTCCGTCTGTCCACCACAATCAACTTCAGAACACTCTCGTCTTTCCTCCCCTATGGTTAAATCACTTCAAAGAGAGGTATGTGAAAGAGACAAGCCAGTCAGGGCGCTATAGCACTGATGAAACATCGGGCCCAAACAGGACCTGAAGGTACAAGTAAGGTATCTTTAATGCTTACCCCCCACTATCATGACTCCAATTCTACCTTACAGACCTGGCTAGACCAGAGCTTGTACACAGGTACAGACAAGAGCTGGAACCACAGGGAATCCAGAACAGATAAACCCCTCAAGACTAATAATAACAGTAGTGATACCAGGAGCGTAGGGGGAAGATGGGGGAAGAAATGGGGAACCCATCACAATGATCTATATACAACCCCCTCCCAGGGGGATGGACAACAGAAAAATGGGTAAAAGGAGACAGCAGTCAGTGTAAGACAAGAAAAACTAATAATAATTTATAAATTTATCAAGGGTTCATGAGCGAGGGGGTGGGGGGAATGAGCTGATACCAAGGGCTCAAGTAGAAAGAAAATGTTTTGAAAATGATGGAAGAGTTGTACAAGCCCCCGATAAAATGTGAAAAAAAAAAGAAGAAAATGATGGAAGAGTTGTACAAGCCCCCGATAAAATGTGAAAA
>NW_022111372.1:38855026-38864509 GCF_000313985.2 Echinops telfairi | reverse complement strand
AAAAAAAAAAAAAAAAAGAAGAAAATGATGATGGCAATGTATGGATAGATTGTGATAAGAGCTGTACAAGCCCCAATAAAATGATTTAAAGAACAAAGAACTCTCGAGCTGCTCCTCTCCCCAGGCAGCTCCATGCTGACATTCCGGCTGCAGCCCAGGCTACCCAAGGTCCCAGGAAGCTAAGCAAAGCCCAGGGAGAGGTACTTAATAGACGACTTTATGTTAAGTGCTAAGTCAACATCACACATACTACACTTTGTTGTGATGAAATGTGAAGAGGGCACGAGCCAGATAACAATTTCCTCTAGAGGCCAGGAGCCAACTCTGAACAAGGATCGATGCCTGGAGTCAGCCCCAACCGGAGAGCACCTGGTGCCACCGGTTCCAAAGGAGAGCTTCTGGTTAATTAGATCACATATTCTAATTAACCTTAAAAGCTGTTTGTTATGCCTTTGCCTCTTTTTTTTAGGAGTTTCTTGTCTTTTGAAATGTTTTCCATTGTAAAATAAAACACAGATAGAGAAAGCCACACAAACAAATGTACGCATGAACGAATTCTATAAAGCGATCCCTCCCTTATAATCACCACCTGAATCCAGAGCTGGGACCCTGCCAGCTCCCTGCTCCCCAGAAACTTTCCACATGCCCATGCCAGGCTCAACTTGGCACTCTCCCCGCAGTTGACTTTCACTGACTCACATCCAGGTGATTGTCTAGTTGTACCACTCCATGTGCATCCCCGGACACCATCATTCATTTTGGTCCAAGCTCCTGTATAATTGGATACGCTTTGTCTTCTTCATCTGTAGGCCCCACCCTCTATCCCTTTCCTTTCCCTCCAGGTCATCTGACCAGAGTGTGACCCTGGGGGGGGAGGGGGGCACACACCACAATGACCAGGGTTCTCTGTCATCTGGATTCTGGGAGAGAGGCACCAGGGTCCTGGGACAGAGTCAGGAGGCATGTCTATGCTTTGTTTGGATTCCCTTGTTCTTACTTAATGTTGTGGTTCCAGGACCCATGCAGGGCATCACATCAGTATCGTGTCTCCTTAGGCTCTTCTGGGACATGACGCAGCATCAGACTTGCTTGGTCCAGATGACCTTGTTTTGAGGTATATTGCCTGGGGATTTTGTAGTATGCCCCTCAGTTTGGAGTTTGTCTATGTATTTCCTCCTGTGGACTTTGGGCATCACCCCAGTAGCCATTGGTCTTTTAATGCCTTCCAAGACAGATCCCTACTCTTTCTCTTTGTTTTCAAAGTTGACTTTGGTATGAATGGATATCTATTCTTCATATAAAAATATAGAATTAATTTTATCCAAAAGAAAGCCAACTACAGGGAAGCAACCAAGTCCACATGGAAGAAGAACACCAGCCTGTGTGATCATGAGGGGTCAATGGGGATAGGTACTAGAAGTTCAGAAACAAGCAATCAAATTGACGTGAAGGAGCGTGGAAAAAGTGGAGACCCAAAACCCACCTGTAAGATAATTGGACAGTCCTCACAGAAGGGCCACACAGAGGGATGGAATATCCAGGGTGCGGTATAGCACTGATAAAACACATAACTATTCTCTTTTTTTATAAGGATTAATTTTATTTTTGAAGAATATGAATTTGCAATAGTGTATGGAGGCAAAAAGTAGTGGCCAACAACTGTAAATAAAGGTTCCATATGATCACAGAGCCCCTCATGTTTTTTTTTAATCGTTTTTAAAATCATTTGATCGGGGGCTCGTACAACTCTTATCACAATCCATACATCCATCCATTGTGTCAAGCACATTTGTACATATGTTGCCCTCATCATACTCAAAACATTTGCTTTCTGCTTGATCCCTTGGTATCAGCTCCTCATTTTCCCCCTCCCTCCCTGCTCCCCCCCTCCCTCATAAACCCTTGATAATTTATAAATTATTATTTTGTCATGTCTTACACTGTCTGACATCTCCCTTCACCCACTTTTCTGTTGTCCATCCCCTAGGGAGGAGGTTATATGTATAGATCCTTGTAATCGGCTCCCCCTTTCCACCCCACCCTCCCTCCATGAAACACATAATTATTCTCTAGTTCTTTAATAGTCCCTCCTCTTACTATCATGGTCTTTGTTTTTACCTCATTAATCTTGTTAGACCTACATATGTTCACTTGTATAATTAAGTCCACTCAATGCATGAAAGCCAACATAGATAGCCCTTCAGAAACAGTAACAGGAGTAATGATTCCCTGAGGGTATGGGAAGAAGGGGGGAGAGGGAGCAGGGGAAGCTGATAGAAACAATGACTGTATAACCCCACTTGAGGGGCATGAATAACAGAATTGTGGGTGAATATATTGGATGGTGTAAGATATGGCAAATCATCATAATAATAACAATAATAATATATACTACAATAAGGGTTCCTGGGGGGGGGGGAGATCAAGGGAGCTGATATCAGAGTCCAAGAAGAAAGAAAATGTTTAGAAACTGATAGTGGCAGAAATTGTACAATTATGCTTGATCTAATTGAATTATGGATTGTTATACTATCTGTAAGAGTGCCCAATAAAATGATAAATAAAATTTTAAAAAAAGAAATCCAAATAGAATTTGATTATGACTGCATTATATTTCTAGATTAATATGCAGAGAATTGATCACTTTAAAGTATTAAATTGTCCCACTCAAGCGCACGAAAAGACTCCACTAGTTCACTTCTTACGTGTTTCAATAAAGGTTTTTGTCTTTGAGGTCTTGTGTATTTTTGATCAAGGGATGCCCTAGAAAGCAGTGAGCAAACAACGCCCCAGACAAGTGAACAACTAGGGAATTAAAATCAACAATGAGGAGGACAGAGAGATCCCGGTGGTGCTGGAGCAACAGCAATCTAGCTGAGAGGAATTACTGAGACAGAAGAAGAGTGAGCATGATGGTGGGGCAGAAGAAAGGTAAAAGGAAACAGAGGAAAAATCTAGGAAGCAAAGCTATGGATAGAGGTATAAACATAGGTGTGAACATATGTAAATATATTAATTCTGAAAAAGAGAGATTGGTCTATGTACATATATTTATTTATATGGCAATACATTGAGGTAGTGGACAGACTTTGGGCCTCTGCTCAAGCCCTTCTGCAATGCAAGAATACTTTGTTCTAACAACCTGGCATTCTGTGATGCCCACCCTCCTGACGATCGCTCAAGACAAAATGGGTGCATAAGGAAATGTGGTGAAGAAAGCTGATGGTGCCCAGCTATCAAAAGGTATAATCTTAAAGGTTCGAAGTTAAACAAAGGGCCATCTAGCAGAGAAGCAACAAGCCCACATGGAAGAAGCACACCAGCCTGTGTGATGATGAGGTGTAAATGGGATCAGGCACCAGGCATCAGAAGACCCCAAACAAATAAGCAAACAAAACATATTGTTGAGAATGAGGGGGATCGTTCTCATCTGTAGACAATAGGACAACCCCCTCACAGAAGGGTCACAAGGAAGGGATGAGTCAACCAGGATGCAGTCTAGCACCGATAAAATACACAATATTCCTCTGGTTCTTTGAGGCTTCCTCACCCCCCACTATCATGACCCCAGCCCTACCTTTCCATTCTGGCTACACCAGAGCATATGCACAGAATCCAGGTCAGATAAAACCCTCAAGAATAGAAATGGGAGTAACGATACAGGAAGGTTTGGGGAAGGTGGGGGAGGAAGGGGGAACCAATCGCAATGATGGATGCATAATCCATCACACACACACACAACCCGCGGGGGATGAACAACAGAAACGTGGGTGAATGGAGAGAGCAGTTGGTGTAAGATATGAAAGCAATATTAACTTATAATTAATAGAGGATGGAGGGGGGAAAAGAGGAGCTGATACCAAGGGCTCAAATAGAAAGTAAATGTTTAGAAAATGATAAATGGTTGATACAGTTTATGTATGTATTGTGTAAGAGCTATAAGAGCCCCCAATAAAAATAAAATTTAAATTTAAAAAAAGGGGAAAAAAGAGCCCCCAATAAGATGATCTTTTTAAAAAAAAAAAAAAAGTACACCCTAGAGCCATCACATTTGGCTCTCTTTTCAGAATGGTGCCTTAACTTGCATCTTCTAGTTGTGTATGACGGTGAGGAGACATTCTGAAAGTTGATCTTGTATCCGGTAACCTTGCTGACACCTGCTATTAGTTCCAGTGGCTCTGTGTTTATGCTCCTGGCTTTCCTCTGCCGATGGTCCATGCGCTTGTAAGCAGTGTTTTACCATTTCCAGTTCAGTCCGTACACGTCTCCTCCCTCGCTGGCCAGGACCTGAGCACCAGGATGCACAGGAACAGTCATAGGAGGCATTGTTGTCTTTCCCCCAAAGTGTCAGTAAGTACAGCATTTGATGCAGGTATTTGATAAACATGCTTTATTAGAGCATGCTTTCTCTAACTAGCCTACAAGGTGTTGTTGTTGTTTTTAAATCATGATTAGGTATAAAGACCTTATCAAGTGTTACTAGTGAGGTGATGATACCATCATTTTTCTCCTTCTGTCTACTTAAATGACAGAATTTAAATTGATAGATTTATTCTAATATTGAGCCACTCTTAAATTCCAACAGTAAATATCATTAAGTTGTTTTCACCTTGCTTATTTCTCCAGACCATTAGGAGGTGAGCACAATACCTTCCTAAATCAGGATGACATTGAATAAAGTTAAAATATTGACAGTATATGTTCTACACATCGTTTCATTGGCATATACTTCACATATCATACAACTTAATTGTGCAGTCATATTGACAAGAGTTGTACAATCATCACCACAATCCATTTCAGGACATTTCCTTTTAGTGCTCATTGTTTTTAGTTCCCTGTTTCCCCTCAACCTCCTCTGCCAGGCCCCTAGGTAATTATTAATTACCTACTTACCGTGGCTACAGATTTACCTATCCTAGATTTCACGTACAGAAAGTCATGCAAAACACAAACTGGAAATAAACAATGACAAAACAAAACAGAAAAACCTCAATCTAAAGGAAAGTAGAATATATTAAAAACTGAGCCAACTTTTAAATAGATCAAAGGGGAGAGCAAATGATATTACATTTAACTTAAATATATCTCCACAATAGACTTTACAATGCCATCTGTCTTAACAGGCTCTTCACATGTCTGGACTACTCCCAGAGGGAATTCACTAGAGGCTTAATCCATGAGGGGGCCCTGCATATGGGTTTTGGACTTCCATCGTTATCTGTAACCTTCTACAAACTGGGTGTTCATAATTTAAGCTCTGACACTGTTCCCTCCTTTGGATTTGTATTTCATTATTTATAATCCTGGGATCACAGAGGCTTCTTCCATGTGGACCTGGTGGATATCTCACTTAGATGGCTACTTGTTTGAAGACAAGCCTTTAAGCCCCAGACACTATGCTTTCTGATGGCTTTCTATACTTACTGTGGCTTGCTGTAAAAACTATTTCCTTTCATAAATTAACACAGCCCACACCTAATTCATCAAAGAAAATAATTGAAAACACAAAGTATGTGTTTATGAATAAGTGCTTCTCTTTTTAACATGATCCTTTTTATAGTTGACACCTCAGAGCAATAAATATACGGATGGCTCTATAAAACAGTGAGAGTAATAAAATTTAATTGTACATTCATCACTTTGGTAGTATTATAAAAACATTACATACAGTATATCATTTTGATAGTTACAAAATAGCTGTGCTATGGTCAAAGTAATTAATAGGATTTCTATTTTGAAAAACCAGGTAAGAAACTGAGTTTTCAAGGCCCCAGAGTTGGCCACTGGGCCATCTGGTACCAGAATTCTCAGGTCTTTTTAACTTCTAAGTCAGTGTTGTTCCCACAGAAACAAAGCTGACTGCAGGCCTCTCAAGGAACCCTGCAGTGCTGTTTCTCTGGTAAATACACCAGAGCTGAGAGCTCCTGGTCAGAAAATAGGGCGTAAGGGCTTTGGGAAGTGGCCCCCCACGGAGCCGAGGCCTGATGGTGCTGACAGCACAGAGGGGGAGAGAGGACGTCCCCTATCAGGACAGCCTGCCTTTAGCTAAGGGGGAGAAGGCGCCCACACAATGGGTGCTCTTAAACCAGAGATGGTGTTTGAAAGGATATTAGAATCATGTAAGTTACAACGTAGTTCTTGTTGGTTAGAATTTTTGATTAAATGTTTTATTTTGAACATTTGTCAACCCACAGAAAAGTTGAAAGAATGAACAAGTGTGTGTGTTCATTTAGATCCCCCAATTTAAAAATTGTCCCCTGTTTTGATCTTTCTCTCATACATTTTTTCCCCTCTAAATCAGTGGTTCTCAACCTTCCTAATGCCACGACCCTTTAACCTCATGTTGCGGTTACCCCCAACCATAAAATTATTTTCGTTGCTACTTCATCACTGTAATTTTTCTACCGCGATGAATCGGGCAACCCCAGTGAAAGGGTCATTCGACCCCCCCAAAGGGGTCGCGACCCACAGATTGAGAACCGCTGCTCTAAATCACTTAACCTAAGATGCACTTATGCCATGTCCCCTGAGAGCAGGCTGTGGACTTCAGAGCCTGGGGCCCAACACCCTTGTACCCCATTTCACTCAAACGCCCCATCTTCACTCCCAGTTCCACTGTGACTCTGTGGGGGTTCCTTATTGAACTTTGCCTATATTATGAAGATCAGTAAGAGGGTATTGTTACTAGAGTTCCCGTCAACACGTAACTCAGATCCATACTCATTGCCATGGAGTTGATTCTGACGCAGCATCCCTCCAGGAGAAGGTAGAACTACCTCTATGGGTTTCCAAGCTGTCATTGTTTACAGCTGTATAAAACCTAGTCTTTCTTCCGAGGAGCGACGGGGGTTCCAAACTGCTGACCTTGCAGTTAGCAGTCCCATGCATCACCACTACAGCACCTGGGTTCCAGGCATGGGTTTGATCCAAAGAAGTCATGTGTAGAAATGAATCAGCAGTCAGTGAATGGCCGCAGACAAGCTCTCCCAGTAATAATGCATTTGTCTTCGTCTCATTAAGGGGCCTTCCAAAAAAAGGCCAATTCAAAACGACGGCTTCTGGAGGGATCTGCGGCGTCATTTCAGTTCAAGGCAGAGACGTGAGCTCGGAAGATGAGGGCAACTGTCTTGTTTGGTTTGAGATCTCTTTTTTTTAAAACATTTTATTAGGGGTTCATACAACTCTTATCACAATCCATACACACATCCATTGTGTAAAGCGCATTTGTACTTCATTCTCAAAACATTTTCTCTCCACTTAAACCCCCGGCATTAGGTCCTCATTTTTCCCCTCCCTCCGGTTTGAGATTTCAAAGGGGTAATCTTGAGAGATTCCCTTGAAGGACACAGGAGAGTCATGGGGGTTTATTAGGAAGGCATTTTAAGAGCACTGGAAACTCAACAGAACAGACTAGAGGAGCCCTGGTAGCATAGTGGTTACCCAGTGGGCTGCTATTAGCAAGGTTGGTGGTTTGAAGCCACCAGCCTCTCCACAGAGGGAAACACGGGGCTTTCTACTCCCGTAAAGAGTTACAGCCTTAGAAGCTCACAGGGGCACCTCTACCCTGTCCTGTAGGGTCACTATGAGTCGGAAACAATTCAATGGCAGTGAGTTAGCTTTGTTTTGAGAACAAATTGGAACTGCTCTGGAAGTTTTCCAAGATGACCTGTCTTTACAGGAACAGGCCATCGTCTTTCTCCCATGGGTTTTGAATCGCCAGCCTCTGGGTTGGCAGCTCAACCGTTAACCCACTGTATCGCCAGGACTTCCTTGGTGAGTAAAGGTAAGGAGATGTGTGCTGAGAAATGTTTTCCATCACGATCATGCACACACCTGTTCATTCTTCGAGGACAGCAAAGGGAAACTCCATCCACCCTACACACCCTGATCCTGCCACTTTTGGCTCCCCAAACACAAAGAACATTTGAGAAGCACACAATTTGAGTCCCTTGAGTTGGCCACAACTAGTGATGTGACATGGTTTGCAACCCAGAGCACAGAGTCCTTTGTGGAAGACTTAGAAAGATGGACACATGGCTTTCAGGAAGCTATAGGTCTACTCGAGGGACCTATGGATAAACAACAGCTTTGCAGTTTGATATTTGTGTTGAATAAAAGTTTCGATGGTTTTATAGAAATATTTTCTATCTTCCTTTAAAGTGATAAAATTAATTATGGTACCAAATTTTAAAACGAGGGCTCTTGGAGAACTTTAGCATTTGTTAGAATGAGGATCAAAAGAAGGTTACATGCTATCACTGGTTGATTTATTTTAAGTCTTTTCTTCTGAGTTTAGGTTCCAGCTCCTGGCTTTTCTTAGCCCCTTGCAGTGTGTCTGATAAAGAGACAGCAGCGTCTGATCTGGATTTTGGTTTGCACTGATGTCGGCCATCGCACCTCTCTGTTTGCGGTAAACGGAGAGAGCCAAAGTCTAGTCCTAGGGACCTAGTTGGATTCAGAGTTGGGTTTTGACATGTTCCTAATGGACATTTGGGTGGTCTCCATCTGCCGTTACTTTTATAAAGAGTATTGTCGTGGATAGATTGGCTTGTGCATACTTCTTTTATTTCTTTTCCTTTCCCCCAGTGGGTCTCTGGACTAGATTCCTAAAAACAGGACTGCTGAACAAAAGGATAAATCTGGGTGCGATTCTTCGAGCTGTTGCGCAAATCTCCATGAATGCCTCCGTGCTCACAGCCTCGGCATACGTGTGTTGTTTTGACTGCTTTGTTGGGTGTGGGTTGGCTAGTCTTGTGGATTTTCATATCTACATTCATAAAATAATACAGGCTCAGTTTTTCTCTTCTGTACTGTCCTTCTCTGGCTTAGGACTAAATCTTCTGGTAACCTCATGAAATGAGATGACGGTTTTCATTTTGTCTCGTTCTCCTCCAAGTACAAATGCCTTGAAAATGTACTCAAATTTCCTTGCGTATTAGAGCTTAAAATCTGAGGTATCTGGTGTGTGTGTGTGTGTGTGTGTGTGTGTGTGTGTGTGTGAGAGAGAGAGAGAGAGAGATGGTCTGAAAGAGAAAACATAACTCTATTTAAAAGTCTTGACATGAGTCTAGAAATAATGCTGTATTTTAAAAGCTGCCTTTTCTAACAGCAAGGAGCCCTAGTGGCGTAGTGGGTTATGCGGTCAGCTACTAACCAGGAGGTTATCAGTTCAAACACACCAAAGCTCCATAGGAGAAAAATGAGGCTTTGTGCCCCTGTGAAGATTACAGCCTCAGAAACCCTGTAGGGCAGTCCATTGTGTCTTACACGGTCCCTGCAAGTCAGAATCAATGCTATGCACCAAACCTACTGCCTGACTGTGTTACCTCTAACCTTGATGCTAGCCAAACCAGGTATCCTGGAAGAGATTCTTTGTCTCTGAGGTCTGGCAGGTGCAGGATATCACGGTCTATTCCAGAGGGTCTTTTCTTCAGATGCCCAGGTGTGATCGCTTATACACGAAGGGTCTTTTTTTTTTTT
>NW_022111372.1:38852539-38853661 GCF_000313985.2 Echinops telfairi | reverse complement strand
TAGGCTTGTATATATGCCCTTTGCCTCCTACTTCTTTCCTCTATTTCTTTACGCTTTCCTCCTGTCCCAATACCATGATCAGCCTTCATTCTGGCTTCAGTAGTTCCTCGTGGTTGCCTTGACTGTTGTTGAGTGACCGTGGTCACTCCCTACCAGTCCTCCCGTCCCCTCCCTACCATTGGTTTTGAACCATTATTGATACATCTTCACAAGGGACTCCTAGAAACAGACCTGATTGAGGACCTGCTAATTTTACCAGCCTGTCGCCCCCTATGATGACCATCCTGTAGCAAACTGAAGGGCACCTACCTTTAACCAATCATGCAGACCCCTTATGTGCCACCCATCTATCCCTGCCAACCCCCCACGTTCAGCTCTCCCATCTTTGACTTGCCTGATTGTTTTTCAAGTGATTGGTTTTGAACTGTTCAAAGCTGTGTTTTTCCTCATTGCTTGGTTGAGTGACTTTTCACTCTGTGAATGTAGACGTCTTCCCAGTGGGAGCCATCCTTCAATAAACCCCCATCACTGATTTTTTTAAATCCTTGTATTGGGGGTTCTTACAGCCTTATTACAATCCATTGTGTCAGGCACCTTTGTACATATGTTGTTCATCTCCGTCACTGATTCTTTAGGAGGCCTGGTGGCGTTATGGGTTACATGTTGGGCTGCTTACCACAAGGTCAGTGGTTCAAACTCACCAACTGCTCTTTGGGAGAAAGCTAAGGCTGTCTACTTGCGTGAAGCATGACAGTCTCAGAAACCCACAGCGGCAGTTCTGCCCTGTCCTCCAGGGTCCTGGTGTGTTGCATTTGACTCAATGGCAGTGCATTTGGTTTGGTTACTGATACCTTAAACTGACTCCATCATATTGCTCTACAGCACTTGTAAAAGCCATTTGAACCTAGGGCTATTTATCTTGCTTTGGGGGTGGTGAGAAAGTAGCTACGAGGGAATACCCCCCGCCCGCAAAACGGATTTTCCCCCCAAGGCTATTTATTTATTTATTTTACAAAACAGCCTTATCACCTTCAAAGTACTCTCCATTACAATTAATACATTTGTCAAATCTGCGATTCCATTCTTAGAAACGTTTTTCTTTTTAAAAAATCATTTTATTAG
>NW_022111372.1:38779013-38852205 GCF_000313985.2 Echinops telfairi | reverse complement strand
CTTCCGGTATCGCCACTCTCAGCACTGGTCCTGAAGGGGTCATCATCCTGGATTGGGAACATTTTTCAGACTCATCTCTTTGGATGACTGACAGCACCGCCCTCATTTTTCCTTCATCTCTTCTACATCATCAAGTCACTGTCCTTTCATGTCCCTCTTCTCTTGAGGAAACAAAAAGAAGTCACAGGGGGCAAGGTCAGGCGAGTACCGCGTGTGGGGCAAGAGAGGCGTGCTGGTTTGGGCCAAAACCTGGTTCACTGAGACGGCTGCATGAGCAGGTGCACTGTCCTGGTGGCAAAACCAGTCAAGTCAGGCCTTTTTTTGTTGAACACTGTTCCACAATCTTTTCAGAACCTCTAAATAGAAAGTTTGATTAACAGTCTGGCCCAGTAGACGCCACAGGCATTAAAAGATGACATTTTTGTCTGTTCAGGATGTTGAAAGATATCCAGAATGAGGTTTGTCATCAATCAACATTTCAACTTTCTATGAAATGAGAAAATCACTCGTACACTTGAGCTGTCTTTGTCAGTTGCGTTCAACATCACAACAGTTTCTGCAGCATTTTTCCCAAGCACATTTTAACAGAATTGCACAGCTGCGCACTGTTCTCTTAAATTGGCCATCACACGCACACAAAAAGGTTCACGTGAAACTGCTTTTACGAAAAAATTCACTGTGACTAGAGAGAACCTTCCCAGGTGATGCCACTGGGTGCACTAACTCAGAGTGAGTTTGTTTGATGCTTGCCTATCGGGGAAAAAATCGTACTACGAAAGCTCTGTCCAGTGCAATTCTGGCTTTTAGGGGGTACCCTCTCACGTCTCTACATTTCATTTAGTAATTAAAATGTATATTCATATGTTTGAGTTTTCCATCTTTCTTATTACTAGCATTTTGCTCTCACTCACTTCACCCCCCCATTTATCCATTTTCCCATTCATTTATATAATACTTTGACTTTTAAAAAAATCTTGTCTGTGCTATTATATTCCCTCTTTGTATTTTTTTTCTTTTATCGGCTCTCCTTTTGCTTCCTTGGTCTTTCCAGAGAAGAAGAACAGCCAGAACGCTCCTTAGAGGCAAGGATGGCCGGACTTTGTTCCACATCCTTTGGACGTGTGGTCAGGAGAGACCAGCCCCTGGAGAAGGACATCATGCTCCGTAAAGTAGAGGGGCAGAGCAAAAGGAAGTCTCTCAAGGAGATGGATCAACACGGGTATGGCAGCAACAGGCTCAAACATAAACACAATTGTGAGGATGACACAAGACCAAGCAGTGTGTTTGTTCTCGTATAGAGAGGGTTGCTATGAGCTAGAACTAACTGGCTGGTACCTGGCAACAGCAACCTCTGCTTACCATTTCAGAGACCAACTCGATGTTTTGGCATTGTGTGTGTGTGTGTGTGTGTGTGTGTGTGTGTGTGTGTGTGTGTTACAGTCCATGCCATGTTTATCTTTTTTCACATAACATTTTATCCTAAAGATTATTCCCGGGCAGAGCAGCAGCAGCCAGGCAACCCAGATTGGAGAAAGTGCTTACACCAAGGTCCACAGGCATCCAGCAAGCGCCCTCCCCACAGCCAAGTTGCCCCAAAGGAAGGTCAGCTCAGCCGGGGGGTGGTGAAGGAGGAAACAGGAGGCGAGCTTGTCAGCAAAACCTGCACCTGCGAAAGTGCAGCTGAAACCGGAAAAGGATAAATCTTCAGACAAAAAGGTGCAAGGAAAGGGGAAAGGGGCTCAAAGGGAATCAGGCTGAAGGAGCTGACCCAGGAACTAAAGAAGATTCACCTGTGAAAACGGAGCAACGGAAATGAGGCGCGTCCAGCTCTGATGAAGCTGGAGAAAAGGGAGCCAAGTCTGATTAATATTTACCTACCATGTCTTATCAGTGGTCCCTGTTATCTCCATTCTTGTACAGTCTAGAGGAACATTTTTATCAACTGTTTTGTAAGGGCAAGTTTTTTAGTAGCTCTAGAAACATATTTAAAAGGGAGAAAACCCAATTTCATTCCATTGTTAAAAAAAATGTAAATGAGTTTACTGGGTGTTTATTTTTTGGTACAACCAGAAACAGTGGGATGTTGAATTGTGGGAAGATTTGATTGTCTTGGTGTCAACATAACATTTCATGGTGTGTTCATCTGGGTTGACTAGAGAAACAAATTCATAGACACTGGTGCGTGTATAAGAAAAAGCATTATATAAAGAGCAATTGTATATTAAGAAAACATCCCAGCCTAGTCCATATCATGTCCATAAGTCCAATATTAGCTCGTATATCCAATACCAATCTATAAATTCCTCTTCAGACTCATGCAACACATAAAATAATGCTGAATGCGGGAAGGTCACAAGCCAGTGGGTGGAAAGCCTTGGGATCCAGTGGTAGTGGAAGCATCTCAGCACTGCTGTGGGTCTCCACGTGGCTGCTCCAGCTCCAGGGCACTGGCTGCCATCAGTGTAGCTCTATTTGACATGTCCACAGGAATGCCTTGCAGGGAGAGTGTGTCCCACCTCCAGGGAGAAAGACAGGAGTTCCCAGAATCCTCAGGAGAAGGCCATGCCCACACAGAGACTTCACTAGCCATGACCTGATTGACAGGTTAGACCCCACCCCTTCCTCAAGTTGACAGAAGGTTTTTGTGTCCCTAAGACAATACATACTTACTGGCAATTTGGAGTCACTGTCATGCATTTCTATGACTGAAACATTTAAAACTTTGTCTCCATGGTTTTTGTTTGTTTGTTTTTAATAGATGTGTGTCTGAAAACCATTCTGTCATCCTGGCTCTCTCATCAGAACTGTGCATTCTGTAACACCTGGTAGTGGTAGTCCAGTGTTCCTGATCACTTTGTGATGTGCTGTGATGAGGGTGCAGTGTGTGTGACATTGAATTGTGAATGAGTGGGGCTTAAGATGTAGCAGCTTATCAACATTTGAAGATAATGGTACTTGATAACCACTTTTTAAAAATTGCCTTCACAGAAGGGTCACAAGGAAGGGACAAGTCAGCGAGAGTGCAGCACAGCACCGATGAAACAGTCAACATTTCTCTAGTTCTTTAATGCTTTCTCCCCCTCCCTACTATTATAATCCAAGTCCTACCTTACAAATACAGCTAGACCAGAGCATGTACACTGGTACAGATAAGAGCTCTCGATACGTGAAATTCAGAACAGATAAACCCCTCAGGAATAGTAATGGGAGTATAGATACCATGTAGGTAGGGAGAAGGTGGGGGGAGAAAGGGGGAACTGATCACAATGATCAACATATAACACCCTGCCTACCCCCGAGGGGGATGAACAACAGAAACATGGGTGAAGGGAGACAGTAGATGGTGTAAGATATGAAAAGAAAAATAATTTATAAATTATGAAAGGGTCGTCAGGGTGGGAGGGTGGTGGAGGGGGAGACAAAGAAGAGGAGCTGATACCAAGGGCTCAAGTACAAAAAGTTTTGAAAAGGATCATGGCAAGCACACCAGCCTGTGCAACCACAAGGTGTCGAAGGACCAAGGATCAGGCATCAGAGAACAAAAAATCACATCACTGTGAATGAGGGGGAGTGCAGAATGGATACCCAAAGCCCATCTGTAGGTAACAGGACATCCCCTTACAGAATGGTCTCAGGGAGGAGACGAGCCAGTCAGCGTGCAGTGTAGCAACAATGAAACATACAACTTTCCTCTAATTCTTAAATGCTTCCTCACCCCACTTATCATGATCCCAATTCTACCTTACAAATCCAGCTAGACCAGAGGATGTACACTGGGACAGATAGGAACTGGAAACACAGGGAATCCAGGACAGATGACCCCTTCAGGACCAGTGGTGAGAGTGGCGATACCAGAGGGTGGAGAGAAGGTGGGGTAGAAAGGGGGAACCGATCACAAGGATCTATATATAACCTCCTCTCTGGGGGATGGACAACAGAAAAGTGGGTGAAGGAGACGTCGGACAGTGTAAGACATGACAAAATAATAATAATTTATAAATTATCAAGGATTCATGAGGGAGGGGGGGAAAAATGAGCTGATACCAAGGGCTTAAGTGGAGAGCAAATGTTTTGAGAATGATGAGGGCAACGAATGTACAAATGTGCTTGACACAATTGATGTATGTATGGATTGTGATGAGAGTTGTATGAGCCCCCAATAACATGATTAAAAAAATAAACAACATTCAAAAAATAAATAAACTGCAACAGCCAAAAAAAGAAAAGAAAAGGATGACGGCAACATATGTACAAATGTGCTTGATGAATGGATGATGGTTATAAGAGCTGTAAGAGCGTCCAGTAAAATGATTTATTGTTTTAAAAATTTAAAGTTGGAAAGTCATTGGAATTTAGAAATGGAATTATATCTACATGCATGTTAGGATTTGGATACGTACATTAAGAATTGTGCACAAGAGAAGCAAAGAGAAGTATATAAAAAAAAAGAACTGTGCACAAATTGTTCCTAATGCCTCTGTACTGATCTCAAAACAACAACAATAAAATGTCAGTTACAGAAAAAAAGAGAGGTGACTCCATAGTTATAGAGAATTTTTCTACTTGAACACCGGCCACTGTCTTAGCTGCGCTCTTCTACTGTCTGCTTCTTCATCTTGCTGGATAGAAAAACTAGTAACAGACGACTTTCCTCACGTCTCCGATTTTCCTTAGCCACAACACCAAAATATTAACCTTGAGAAAGCCTGGCCCCAACTGCAAGAGCCGGCTAGAAGCTGGCGGTGGAAGCCTGTCTTAAGCTGTTAGGAAAGGGTCGTTGTCGGCCCTTCGCCACCTCATGCCAATCTCGTGAAGGCTCATGACCGCAGGTGGAGGACTGGCTCGTTAATTAGCAGCCAGGCCAGAAGTAAGCAGCCACCAGCAGACTCTCCATTAAAGGGAGAACCCGTTGCCATTGAGCCCATGCCAGCCCCGACTCCTAGCAACCCCAGGGTAAAGTAGAACTGCTTCCCGGGGCTCCTGAAGTTGTAAACCTGTACTGGAGCAGACAGCCTCATCTTCTCCTCGGGAGTGGCTGGGGGGTTTGTACCACTGACCTTGGAGTTTGCAGCTCCATTGTACCAGCAGGCCTCCTAGTCAAGGAGAAAAACAGGGCTTCACTCCTGAGGTGAACATTAGCCAATGGCTGGCCTCCTGTATCTCTCCCTCCTCTTCTCTTTGTAAGCCCCATTATACCTACCCTCTTTGAGCCATTGCTCTTTCTGGAATCAAGAAGCCTTCCCTAGATGCATATACAGTAAGTGCTTAGAATACACCTTACCTTCCAATTCCAGTGAGTTATTATGGGTTTTCATCGTCCTTTAGTACTTATTGCTCCTTTAGGAAAGGTTATTCAATCTGATCTCGGTTATTATTTATCCTTCGACTATGTCACTTCTGTTCTTAATCATGTATTAGATCTTACATGTTGAGCACTAGGTTTTCAGAAGGCTGTGGTTAACAGTGGGTCCCCATTTTTGAGTCTCCACATTGATTCAGCTTCTATGCAATTCTTTCTGGCCATCAACCATCGAGATGAAAAGCTTAGTCCTCAGACAGAGGGTGTTTGAAAGTGGAGAGTTACCACTCCCCTAGCTCGCCAAGGGAGGGGCAGCCTAGCCCACTAGGGACGTGCCTGGTGTGGAACTTGCCTGGCTTGAGGTACTAGGATCTCATAGTCATGAGCCATTGCCTTGTTCTGAGGGCCCTGAATTCATCCTGTAAGCTTTGCTATCTTCAGTAGGGCATGTATCCCAATCGCGGTCCCTTTCTCACCTCTGTCGTCCCACCTACCACTGTGGTGAATTGATCACCCTTGTTCTCATGTCCTTTTAAGGCAGTGGTTCTCAACCTTCCTAAGGCTGCGACCCCTTAGTACAGTTCCTCATGTTGTAGTGACCCCCAACCATAACATTATTGTCGTTGCTACTTCAGAACTGTAATTTTGCTACTGTGATGAATTGGCGACCCAAAGGGGTCACGACCCACAGGTTGAGAGCTGCTGTTTTAAGGGGCCGCAGTTCTGTGTATCTATGGATGCCAATTTGACTTCTTGCTGAGGGTCTCCCACATTTGGGCAATGTCTCTTTGTCCTGTTTGAGACCTAGTGTGTCTCTGTAAATTACATTTGAATTTAGGGTCTCTTCTCTCTCTCTTAAGGAACCCTGGTGGCATAGTGGTTACATAATGGGCTGTTAACTGCAAAGTCAGCAGTTTGAAACCACCAGCTAGCTTCTCCTTGGGAGAAAGATGAGGCTTTCAATTCCCATAAAGAGTTATGGTCTCAGAAACTCACAAGGACACTTCTATCCTGTCCTATAGTGTTGCTATGAGTTGGCATCGATGGGTGGCAGTGAGTTTATCTCCTAAACAATCTTATGCATTGTTCTTTATTTCTTTCACTTAATAGTTCCACTTAATCCCATGAGGGGGTTAACCCCCCAAAAACCAGAATTGCACTGGCCAGAGTGGAGCTTTCATAGAATGCATTTTTCGCACTAGGCAAGTATCAATTGAGCAACTCACTCTGAGCTAGTGCACCAGTGGTGCTGCCCGGGAAGGTTCTCTCTGGTCACAGTGAATTTTTTTCGTAAAAACAGTTTCCATTGAACCTCAGTTTTTGTGATGGCCGATTTAAGAGAGCAGCATATGGGCGGACGGGGGGAGGGAAGGAGGGGAAAGAAATGGGGAGCTGATATCAAGGGCTCAAGTGGGAAGAGAATGCTTTGAAAATGATGATGGCAGTATATGTGCAAATGTGCTTGACACACTGGATGAATGTGTGGATTGTGATAAGAGGTGTAAGAGCCCCCAATAAAAGTAAGAAAAGAAAAATAGAGAGAGAACAGCATGCGGCTATGAACTTTTGTTTCCTGCTCAGGAAAAATGCTGCAGAAACTGGTATGATGCTGGACACAGCTTATAAGAACAGCGTTTATGGGGAAAACTCAAATGTACGAGTGGTTTTCTCATTTAAAAAAGAGATGAAATATTGATGGATGACAAATCTCATTCTGGATGTTTGTCAACCTCCTGAACATACAAAAATGTTGACTGGTAGTGCATTTGGAGTTTCTGATAAGATTGTGTGATAGTGTGTGGCAAAAAGGCCTGATTTGTGCCAGATGGGGGATTGGTTTTGCCACCAGGCCAATGCACCTGCTCATGCAGCCACTCAGTGAGCCGCTGTTTGGTCAAAACAGCATGCCTCTCTTGTCCCGTGCACCTTACTCACCTGACTTCACTCTGTGCGACGTCTTTTTGTTTCCATGAATGCAGAGGGACATGAAAGGGCAGCTGTTTGATGAAATAGAAGAGGTGAAGAAAAAAAGGGAGGTGCTAATAGCTGTCCAAACAGATGGGTTTGAGAAACGTTTCCAAGAATGGAATTACAGATTTGATAAATGTATTAAGTATAATGGAGAGTACTTTGAAGATGATAAGGCTGTTTTGTAAAAAAATTTTAAATACATAGCTTTGGTGCGGGAAGGGGGGGCGGCAATTTTGGGTATTTGGGGGTACCCTCTTGTATGTTCTTGTCTCTTAATATTTAACCCCAAACTCTTTGATATATTCATTTGGTTTACTTAAAAAGCTTTTTCTAGCCCTCCTTTTTCTGTGAAACCTAGCCAAATGTGGACGGCAGCTTCCTAAGCAGGTGGCCCAGTCTTCGCATCTTGCTGGTCGGTGCAATGAGCTCAGATGCTATCCTCTCTTTCTGGCCTGACCTCTTGTCCTCTGATGTTGGCTTTCAGATGCTGTGAGCCACCAGTGCCAGGATTAGAGTTAGACAAAGACCGCAAATAATATTCCAATGAAATCTTTGAAAAATCCAATGAAATGCAAAAAAATCCCCTATGAACAAATGATCAACCTGTTCAATCAAGAGGTTGAGAACTTTCCTTTGGTTTCAAGGTACCCTCTCAGGGACACTCCAGGTTCTCTCCACAAAGTCTCAGGTGAGACAGTGTTCCAGTGACAGGTCCTCCACACTGGTAGAGCCAGCGACAGCCTAAGTAATTCTGCATCCTGGCAGCACTGAGCCTTTTTGTGAAGGCGAGTGTTTGGTGATGGGGCAAAGATGGGTGTGCGCTAGCCTGTGTGATCATGGGGTGTCGATGGCAGCAGGTAGCAGGCATCAAAGACCCAAAACAAAAAATCATATCGATGTGAATGAGGGGGAGGGAGGGCAGAGTGGAGACCCAAAGCCCATCTGTAGACAATTAGACATTACCTTACAGAAAAGTCACAAGGAAGAGACAAGCCAGTCAGGGTGCAGTATAGCACTGATGAAACATACAACTTTCCTCTAGTTCTTTAATGCTTCCCCGCGCCCCCCACTGTCATGATCCCAACTCTACCTTACAAATCCGCCTAGACCAGAGCATGTATACTGGTACAGATAAGAGCTGGAAACACAGGGAATCCAGGACAGATAAAATTGTCAGGACCAATAATGAGAGTAGTGATACCAAGAGGGTAGGGGGAAGGTGGAGGGAGAAAGGGGTAACCAATCACAATGATCTACATATAGTATAACCCACCCACCCCTAGGGGGATGAACAACAGAAAAGTGGGAGAAGGGAGACAGCAGTCAGTGTAAGACATGAAAAAAAAAAAGCACTATCAAGGGTTCATGGGGGGTGGGGTGGGGGAATGAGCTGATACCAGAGGCTCAAGTAGAAAGAAAATGTTCTGAAAATGATGATGGCAACATATGTACCAATGTGCTTGACACAACGGATGTACGTATGGATTGTGATAAGAGCTATCAGAGCCCCCAATAAAATGAGTTTTTTAAAAGATGGGTGTGTGCATTGGAGGGAGCAGGCTGGCTCTCCTCTCGCCACACCCCCCTCCCGCATCACTGGAGAGATGGCCGGATAGGCTGGGGGATCCTCCAGACTGGATGGCGTGAGCCTCCTGAAAGCCCACCTCATTCTGACCGCAGAAATGGCTCTGAAAGTTGGTGGCCTTCTGGACTCACCACGTTCAAGTGATTGTCCAACCGCTGACAAAATTGTTATTTTTTCTTTCTTCCCAGAATCACCCAGACACTTGAAGAAGACCAGACACATTAATAAAAAATTTTTTTAAAGTTCCCACTTTTAAGCCTGGGCTGGTTTTGATTTATCCGTGGGCACCATGACAAAACCCCTGAAGACGCGTTAGAAGTGGCGGAGCTCGGAATTCCTGGCCTAAGGGAGATTCCGAACCCACAGAGTGTCATTCAGGGGCTCTCTGAGGTGTGAGTGTGAGACTGAAGCCAGGCTGAACATAAACGTGGGGCAGGGCCGCCAGGGCTGGCTCTTGCTTTAATCACAGGTCCAGGCCACAACTAGAGACCCGCAGGCTGGGATAAGGGCTGGAAATCATAGCTGCCAGCCCTCGGAATGGAATCCATCCTTGCTATTGGCCGGCAGCCCACTCAGCAGACAGCCCTGAGCACCGACTGAGTGTCCAGCTCAAAGGGCAAGAGGCGGAGAGCTGGGGGCTACTGTTTGCGGCTGAAGAGCCCAACACAAGGTGTCCTGTCCTCCACAGCAGACGTGGGGTTTTCACGCCTGTAACCCTCAGCTTTCCCCCCAGTAAAGCATTCTGACGCACCAATCAGATGAGAGCCAGGCTGCTCCGGGTTCCTCCGCACCCATTTCACCCTGGCCACCAAGGCTGCAGACAGCTTCCCACACCCCAGCATCACGCCCAGGTCATCCATCCCATCCCCAAACCCAGGGCAGCCCCATGCTCACCAATGCCACCAACATTCCCATAGGACAGGGCCCGGGAATAGTGATCAGTAGAACTTCCTTCCCCAAGGAGGCAAAGTACAGGGGGACATGGGAGAGGTGTTCGTGTGACGGGATGGGCGGGGTGCATCATCCAGAGGGTGATGTTGGGGACAGCCTTAGAGGATGGGCAGACCTGGGCTCTCATGCATGGCCAGTGACCTCAGACATCGGCAGAAGAACGTGACAAATGACGTCGGAGCGTGTCAGGCTTGTTTTCTCTTGCATGAATGATGTCGCTTCTTAACCTGCTGCCGACATCGATGGGTCTCATGGTGGCCACTCCTGGTCTGTGGGCATGGTGGTCCCTGAAGCCTGGTCATCCCCGCCCGTCCCTTTGCTCTCTGTTTGGCCTCCCTCCTCAGTCTGACACCAGCTGGTAGGGGATCAGGAGCTTCCCCACCTCTCTCCCTACAATCCTCCTGCTCCACAGAGCAGGGCCCCCCCAGCCCCCACCTCTGTCCTCCACAGTCTTCCCACATGGCTCAGACATGCCCCCCAATACACACACACACACACACACACCAGCCCCCCCCACACACACACACACATCAGCCCATGTGCTCATAGTCTCCCCTTCTGTCTTATCCTTTTGTGAATGAAAAAGAAACAAAAAAATTCTGTGGTCTTTAATAATACTGATTTTTTTTTTTTCAAAATGACTGTTTTCCTGTTGGTAAATTATAAAGGGTTTCCACCTTGCTTTGGCCCCTGTACTAAAAATGGAGACAGTTCGTTTGGGACACGCCCTCTCGTCCTTCCCCTCCTCCATCTCGGGAGCCTTTGCTATGCGTCCTTATCAACATACCTTCTAGGAATCAGCAGGTATTTCAAACACTCTTAAACCTCTATTTTGTAACACAACCTTCTCTCCACTTCATTTAGCCCTGCTCATTTACTTTTGGAAGTCACAAGCAAAAGATCCAAAACAATATTAAATACATATATATATATATTTTTAGAAGTAATCAGAAATAAACAGTCAAACCAGAAAAATCAGCACATTAAATGAAAAGACCACCGCTGCCCTCTTCCAGTCACCTCAGGCTCCCCAGGAGGGGCCTCTGCAGGGCTGGTGAGCACTGCAGGGGGCTGCCTCCTAATACTGGCCAGCAGTTCTGTACCTCCGCTCATCTGAAGATCGTCGTAATCCCATATTTGCATGGAGAGGACATTTATGAGGTTCAAAGATTTTCTTTAAAAGTACAAGAGCCTCCCTCTCACTTGTCCCCTGGTGCCCAAGTTCATGCCTTCTGAAGATATCACGTGCCCCACCCTCATCCCCATCGTCATAAATGGTGGTCAACAAAAGAGCCCATAGATTCCTGCCTGCTGAAGTCATCCATGTGGCCAGATGCACCACCTCTCTGTGAGCACGGTAGGCAGGCAATGTGGTTCCTCACCTCTGGATGCAGTTGTACCATCCCGTGAACACACTCAGAAGTTCCATAGGAAAATGCCTGACTTCTCTCATCTTTAAAGACATGGGCCTCGGGCCCCAGTGGCCTGTGTGCAGGAATGGCCTGTGTGGGTGGAGCCCACCCACGAGCCCCAGCAGAGCATCTACATGGTCAACTGTAGTGTCCCACAGCTGCTAGTGCTCTGCCAATGGGAGCGAAGGCAACACATCTCCTGCTCCCCCACCTCCACCTGCTTGAAGAAGACTAAAATCAGAAGACGAATGAAGGTCTATGTGAGGCAGGGTTCTCTAGAGAAACAAAACCAGGACATTTATGACTTTATATCTATATATCTCTATATAGATATAGATAGATTTATATAGCACGAAGGAATGCAACAGCTAATTAGTCCACACAGTGGTACAGAGAGCTCAGTTTAACTCATTTCTGTGGAACAGTTAATATACTGGAAGTCCTTCAACTCATATAGGCTGCTAGATCCAAGGTCAAGGAAGCAGACAGCTGAGTCTTCCCTCAGGCAATGCAGGCAGAGTCTGCCCCAAGGCAGCAGACAGCAGGGCGAGGCAACAACAGTCAGCAGCTCAGGAGCTTAGTGAAGCTGCCGGATCGGATGTCGAACTCAAGTAATGCAAGATCACAGAGTCCGCCATCCTCAAGCACAAGCAATGTGCACATCAGCAGCATGGTGAAGCAGGTCCACGGGTTGGCTTGTCCCACAGGTAGTGTAGCTCACAAGTTGAGGCAGAGAACTTGCTAAAGCAGCCACAAGATGGTATGATTGCCAGAGAGCAAAGAGAGAGAGGGCAGGCCTTGCTGTGCCATGTATCTCTTTGCCCTCCAATCATACTGCGACCTGATTAATCCCACATGTTCCGGTTGGCCAGGTTGGCACAATAAACCTACCTATCACAAGGTCAGAAATCAGCGAACCTACACAGAAGACAGGGTCCTAGCTGCTGTTCTCACCTCTCAGCCTTCTCCTCCTAGATCTGTTGGGAAAGGTAAGAAACCCATGCAGATGGAATCGTGAGTTGCAGCAGCACTTAAAGGATGTTCTTGAGGGAATGTCCTTGGAAGCTCAATTGCAACCGCCCTAATCATTTCTCTCCCACAAAATCCAACTGCCCCAAACTGTGAACAGACCCATTTTTAAGCCGGTTTGCAGTCCAAGCAGCAGTTCTCAACCTGTGGGCCACGACCCCTTTGGGGGTCGAATGACCCTTTCACAAGGGTCGCCCAATTCATAGCAAAATGACAGTGGTGAAGTAGCAACAAAAATAATTTTGTGGTTGGGGACAGTCACCACAACACGAGGAACTGTATTAAAGGGTCACGGCATTAGGAAGGTTGAGAACCACTGAGTCCAAGACAATTTGAAGACCCAAACATTCAGCTGATAGAGCTCAACATTGCAGTTATGATTCTCTGTTTTGCCCTATATGTTCACCATTGTATCTGGGTATCTTATATTTTTATTTCAACAATAGAATACATGACTTTGTGTGTGTGTTGGAGTGGGCGGAGGTGGCGGGCGTTTAAACAATTATTTTTGTTTAACTTGTCCCGGGCAGGTCTGGTTCACACTGCTTTAGTTGAACCTTGCATTTGGCTCCTGGGGCTGTCCTAACAAAGTGCACACACGGGTACTTGAAAGGGTGGACATGTCTTCTCTCTCTGTTCTGCAGGTCAGAACTCTGAGTCCAGGTGTTGGCGGGCCATGCTCCCTCTGGGGGCTTTGGGGAGGAGCCTGCCTAGTCTCTTCCTAGTCTGCGGCTCCTGCTGCTCCTTGGCTTGTGAGCATATCACTCTACTCTTCACATGACTATTTTCCCTTTGTGCCCACATTGCTGTGTCCAAATGTACCACTTCTTATACAAGGGGTACCCTCAAAAAACCTGGAAATTTTCCCCCAAAAAACTATGTATTTAAAAAGTTCAACAAAACAACCTTATCACCTTCAAAGTACTCTCCATTACACTTAATACATTTGTCAAATCTGTGATTCCATTCTTGGAAACATTTTTCAAACTCATCTGTTTGGATGGCTGATAGCACCCACCTCATTTTTTCTTCCCCTCTTCCATGTCCTCAAATGTCTGTCTTTTCATGTACCTCTTTATTCGCAGAAACAAAAGAAGTCTCATGGAGTGAGGTCTGGTGAGTAACATGCTTGAGGAAAGAGAGGCATGGTGGGGGTTCTTTTTTTGCCAAAAATTGGCTCACTGAGATGGCTGCATGAGCAAGTGCATTGTCATGGTGGCGAAACCAGCTCCCAGTCTGTCACAAATCAAACCTTTTTTGTTACACACTGTTATGCAATCTTTTCAGAACCTCTAAATAGAAAGCTTGATTAATAGCCTGACCTGGAGGTATGAACCCCAAATGCACTACCAGTCAACATTTTTGTATGTTTGGGAAGTTGACGAATGGCTAGAGCAAGGTTTGTCATCAATCAACATTTCATCTTTTTTGAAAAGAGAAAAATCACTCGCACACGAATTTTTCCCATATCCCTGTCCTTGTAAGCTGTGTTCAACATCACAACAATTTCTGCGGCATTTTTCCTGAGCAGGAAACAAAATTTCATAGCCAGCATGCAGCTTAAATTGGCCATCACGAAAAACAAGGTTCAAGGGAAACGGCTTTTATGAAAAAATTCACTGTGACCAGAGAGAACCTTCCCAGGCAATGCCACCGAGTGTACTCAGAGTGAGTTGCTGGATGCTTGCCTAATGGGAAAAATGCATACTATGAAAGTTCCCCTCCACCCAGCGCAATTCTGGGGGCGGGGGCGGGTTTGGTACCCCCTTGTATAACATCAGTCATATTGGATTTGTTGTTCTTCTTGTTAGGCATCATCTCCTCACCTCCAACCCTGTGCACAACAGAAGGAAACACTGCCCAGTCCTGCGCCGTCCTCACAACTGTTCCTATGCCTGAGCCCATGGATGCAACCATCTCATGGAGGGCCTTCCTCTCTTAAGCTGCCTCTCCACTTTACTGAACATGATGTCTTTCTCCACAGGCTGTCCAAAATATGTAAGACAAAGTCTTGCCATCCTTGCCCCTAAGGAGCATTCTGGCCATACTTCTTTCTATACAGATTTGTTTGTCTTTTAGCAGTCCATGGTACTTTCATTATTCTTCTCCAGCACCACTCTTCAAATGCATCAATTCTTCTATGGTCTTCCTTATTCAATGTCCAACTTTCACATGCATATGATGCAATGGGGAATACCATGGCTTGGGTCAGGTGCACCTTAGTCCTCAAAGTAACACCCTAGCTCTTCAATAATAATCTAAAGAGGTCTTGTGTAGCAGATTTACCTAAGGCGACACATCTTTTGATCTCTTGACTGCTGCTTCCATGAGCATTAAGTGTGGATCCAAGCAAGACAAAACCCTTGACAGCTTCAAACTTTTCTCCATTTATTATGTTGTCACCTATTGGTCCAGTTGGGAGGACTTTGGTCTTCCTTATGTTTAGTCCTAATCCATACTGAAGGCTGCAATCCTTGATCTTCATCTGCAGGTACTCCAATTCTTCCTCACTTTAGCAAGCACAGTTGTGTCATCTGCACATTACAGGTGGTTAATCAGCCTTCCTCCAATCCTGATGCCACACTCTTCTTCACATAAGCCAGCTCCTCTGATGATTTGCGGAGCATACAGATTGAATACCGTTAAGTATGGTGAGAGGATACAACCCTGACTCACACCTTTCTGGATTTTAAATCATGCAATATTCCATTGCTCTGTTCACACAACTGCCTCTTGATCCATGTACAAGTTCGAATGAGCACGATGAAGTGTTCCGGAATTCCCATTCTTCTCAAGGCGATTCACAGTTTATTATGGTCCACAAAATCGAATGACTTTGCAGAGTCAATAAAACAAGAAAACATCTTTCTGGTATTCTCTGCTTTGAGTTAAGATCCATCTGACATCAGCAATGGTATCCCTTGTTCCATGTTCTCTTCTGAATCCAGCCTGAACTTCTGGAAGTTACCTGTCAATGTACTGCTGCAATTTTTGTTGGATGATCTTAAGCAAAATTTTACTTGTATGTGATATCAATGATATCGTCCTATAATTTGAGCATCTGTTGGTCACCTTTCTTTGGAATCAGCACAAATATGGGTCTCTTCCAGTCAAGCAGCTGTCTTCCAAATTTCCTGATAAAGATGAATGAGTGCTTCTTCAGCTTGCTGAAACGTTTCAATGGGTATCCCAACAATTCCTGGAGCCTTGTTTTTGGCTAATGCATTCAGTGCAGTTTGAACTTCTTCCTTCAGCACCATTGGTTCTTGCTCATACGCTGACTCCAGAAATGGTGGACTGCTGGCTAGTTTTTTGGTACAGTGACTCTGTGTCGTCTTTCCATCGTCCCTGGATGCTACCTGCATCATACAATATTTTGCCTGTGGAATCTTTCAAAATCGCAACTCAAGGTTTGAATTTTTTCTTGAGTTCTTCAGTTTCAGAAATGCAGAGCATGTTCTTTCCTGTTGGTTTCCAAATTCTAGGTCCTTGCACATTTTGTTATCGTGTTCGGCTTTGTCTTCTCGAGCTGCCCTTTGAAATGTTCTATTCAGCTCCTTGACTCTATCCTTTCTTCCCTTTGCTTAGCTCCTCTCTGATTAACAGCAGGTTTCAGAGTCTCTTCTGACGTCCCCTTTGGTCTTTCCTTTCTTTCCTGTTTGCTCAGTGACCTTTGGCTTTGTCCTCCCACAGCTCATCAGGTCTCTGTCACTAGTGTTCAATGTGTCAAAGCGGTTCTTGAAATCCAGGTGGGATAGACTCAAGGTCATATTTTGACTCTTGTGGATTTGTTTTCATTTTCTTCAGCTTTGTGCTGAACTTACATATGAGCCATTGGTGGTTTGTTCCATGGTCAGCCCTTGGTCTAGTGATATTGTCTTTCCACAGATGTAGTCAATTTGATTCTGTGTATTCTATCTGGGGGACTCCATGCGTATAATTGCCTTTTGTGTTGTTGAAAAAGGTATTTGCTATGAACAAGGAGTTGGTTTGCAAAATTCTATTATGCCATCTCCAGCTTCATTTCTATCACCAAGTCCATATTTTCCAACTACTGTTCCTTCCTCTTTGCTTCCAACTTTTGTAGTCCAATCACCAATAACTATTGATACATCTTGACTACATGTTTGATCAATTTCCGACTGAAGTTGGCGGTAGAATTCTTCCATTTCTTAATTGCTAGCTTTTTTAGTTGGCGCATAACTTTGAATAGCAGTTGTATTGTTTGGATTTCCTTGAAGGCAGACAGATATAACTTGACCACAGATAGCATTATCTTTCAGGATGGATTTAACAAGATCCTTTCGGACAATGAATGCTACAGACCATTCCTCTTGATTGTGTTGTTCCCAGCTTAGCAAATTATAGGACTTTCTCATTAAAAATGGCCATCGATCCAATTCAGCTTATTAATGATGCCTAGGACATCGATCTTCATGCATGCCATTTTATTTTTGACCACTTCCGTTTTTCCTCAATTCATACTTTGCACATTCTAAGTTCCAACCATTAGATCTTGGAGACTGCTTCTCTTTACCTCATGCCCCTCAGCAAGTGAAGGCCCTGAAGGCTCCATGCCCACGGGCTTCGCCGGACTCCGGTCACCATGGCTCGGTGCCATGTTGGATCCAGGGTCCTCCTTTCACCAGTAGGACCACATTGAACTATTTCAAAGGCCCTATTTCCAAATAAGATCACATTCTGAAGTTTCAAGTAGACATGAATTTTGGGGGATGGCACTGTTCACTGCAATAGAGCACTTTGTCCATATCGTTTAGAATCATTATGCTTTATACTGTCGAATGCACGCGGGCATGTATGAGTTCTCTGATATGCTGTTTCTCCTTTGGTCTTCTCTTGTTTGTTTGTTTTTTTCTTTTTAGGAATGCTTAGCACTTGAGAGCGATTACATCTTCATCAATAAGAGAAAACACTCTACTTACCGCAGTCTATCTCTTGACTTTGGTTACAATATTTTTGCAGAAAATGATTTATATCATCAAATCTAATTTCTAGGTGTTGTGTCATATGTTTAAAGTCTTAACTCATGGTAAAGCTCTGAAGAACTCTACACACACACACACACAGCAGAGAACTGCTGGTTGATTTCATATGTAGGAATGGTATTTGGAAATCTCCATCCTTGTCACACAAACCGTTTTCAGAAAATGGGTAAAAATCTTTTGACTTCACGAAGTTGAATGAGGACATGAGACAGTGTCCTGTCATTCACACAGATGCGGGGAACCTTCCAGCGCTTGTCACGTGCAGCCGCCTTTGAGAACATGCATTTCCTCTTGTGACTCCAGGTGCTTGGATGAGAGAGACTGGGCATGGTTTTTCTCAGTCACAGAATGTTGAAGGCACTGCCTCTTCCTTGGCACATAACATGTATCTTAATAGTATGAAGAAAATAAAGAAAGACTCCTCCCATTTAAAAAATGTGCCTTTGAGATTTCATTGTGGAATTTATCCTGGTGTACGGTGCAACGTAGAAACTCAGCTTGTTGCCCCTTCCAGACAGCAATCCACGCGTCCCCCCTAGTTGCTGATTTCGCCTATGTGTACGAGGCACCACTGATTATGTTCCTTTGTGGATTTGAGTCCATTTCTGGGCCTTCTGATCCATGACGCTGACCCAGTGGTCTCTTCATTTGGCACTACCATATTGTTCCAATATCAAGATTTTCTGTTGAGCTGGCTCCCAACTCCTGGTGATACCCTGCATGATGGAATGAATGACTGGGATCAAAAGTAGCTCACTAGACCATTCTTCCTAGTCCATCTTAGTCTGGAAGCTCCTGTTCTGAAATCTGTTCAGCATCGTTTAGCAACACTCAGCCCTCATACTAGATGTCTGATGGCTGCACATGAGGTGTACTGGCTGGGAAACAAACCTGGTTCTCTCAGTTGGAAGGGCAGAATTCTGCCATTAAATTACCACTGCCCACCCCCATGGAGGCTTTATGGTGTGTCTTAAATATTCTTCTTTAAAAAAAAAAATGTCCTGGTTATTCACACCTGATAATTCCCCCTCTGTTCTTTGTACTGCAGAGCCCTCGCTCCCACGTCTCAGAGCCCACGGGCATACACCGGCAGAGCAGGCGCAAGTATGGCTTCTTCTCCAAGCCTCTCTGCACTTTCTTCCTCGGAAGCCAGCCATACCCTGGCCCACTGTAGAGAAGTGAGGAGTGATCGTCTCTCTGTGGCTTTCACTCCCAGACCTTCCCTCCCTCCTGTAGATTCCCACAATCTGAGCATCCCTGTCCTCTGGTCATGGAGGGGGGTGTGGGGTGTGTGTGAGGGGATCAGCATTTTCAGAAAATGGTGTTTGTATATTTGTTTCTTCTTCTCCTCATTGCTTTTGGGTGACTTCCTGGAAGAGAAAAAGGAAATGCTGGTCTGGCCACACCTGTTCATCTGGGACACTAGCTCCAGGCCCACCTGGATGTGGTCTTGTCTCCGCAGGGCCTACAGGGAAATGAGGACTCCACACATACCCTCCCACACTCCTTCCCTCCCTGCAGTGAGTACTCTCACACGTTCAAAGTTTATACAACTTACAGTTCTTCCTATCTCAAGGAGTTGGGGAGCTCTGCTCAGCATTGTGGGTTTAGAACCTGTCAGCAGCATCTTCACTATCTGTGGTAGCTACATAATCTAGTTGTCAATTGGGACTTGAGAGGATTAAGAGGGAAGGGGTGGAGTCTAGTCTGCCAATCGGGTCACAGCCTTCCCCTGAGGATTCTGGGGAAACTCTGGTATTTCTTCCTTGGAGGCAGGAAATCTCTCTCTCTCTCTCTCTCTCTCTCTCTCTCTCAGCTACTCCCTGGGAGACATTGAAGCTTTCAAGACACATGGAACTATGCTAGTGCCCTCAGCTGGAGAAGCCACATGGACCTACCCTGATGCAACCAGGCCTCTGGAGCCAGAGAAGCCACAGAGAGACCCCTGCCAGCGCTGAGATGCTTACACCGCCACTGGACCCAAAGACTTTCTATTCACTGGCCTGTGATTGTCCTGCATTTGGTGTCATTGCATGTGTTTCTTGAGTCTAAAGAGGACTTCATAGATTGGTATCAGACATATGGGCTAATATCGGACTTATGGGCTTGGACTGGACTGGGTTGAGATGCTTTCTTAATGTACAATTACTCTTTATATAAAACTCTCTCTTATACATATATTAGTTTCTATGAATTTGTTTCTCTAGTCTAGCCAGACTAACACACTGTCTTACACTGGTTGGAAACCTCTGTGGTTGGGAGAAGAGGGGTACAGCTGTCCTATACCCACAAATACCCCTGCGTGTTAGAGCGTGTCTAGAATTGAGGCCAAGAATGAAGGATGCTCTCATTTTCTGCTTATAACACTCTGTAACTTCTGAATGACCAGAATCTCCTACAACATACAGGTTTATGTCTCCAGGGGATGACGGTGGGCTCTTGGATAAGAAAGTGGCTTTCCTGGAGTCTGACACTGAACCAGGGAAACACAGCAGAGAAACAATCTCCCAGGATAGGGAGCAAGCATGCTTCACCTTTCATCTTGTTCTAGATTCTCTCTCCATTGGCCACTTCTCATCTAGGCTCCTTGTCTAGCCCTCTGGGGCCAAAAAGTTCTTCAACGTTAGTTTTTCTAAGCTGCTCAGAAGAGGGATCCTCAACTTGATAATGAATAAGCAGACGTACTGTCGGGCTCAATGATTCACTCTGCGATTTTCTTTAATTAAACCTGATTGCCATCTGAACGTGAGCCTTGCGTTTCTGGTTTCTTCCCACTCTCAAAGAGTGGGCTTATTTTATTCTCACTTTACACCCCAAATCATGAGAAGTACACCTCCCCTCATGTTTTGATCCAAATGTGTAGGCAAGAAAATGGAGCCGCATGAGATGAACTTGTGTCATTTGAAGGAGAACTTTCCAAACATCAAGTGCAAGTGGAATCTCTCATCTCACACTTCCCAATTGCTCAAACTCTTGCCACACTTTTGTTGGCTTCACATCTGGGCTTTGGTTCATTTGTACAGTGCTTTGTTTATCATGGAGTGTCTTGCTGTCTTTCTCTTTTCTTGATGACAGAAGTATGTCTTCACTCCAGCTCATCCCATTAATTAATCATAAACTGTTGTTGAAAGAACTCCATCTGGGTTAGAAGACATGCCTTTGAGGGGCCCCTGGCTCGTCTGGACTCCCCAAGACATACTTGGACAACGGCTTTCCTGACAGCTGGACTGCTCCTGTTTGCATCTTTGGGGTCAGACCACCTTTTCTCAGATCCCATGCCCACCTCCTTTTTCCACATTTTGTTTCCAATTAAATTGGAAGCACATTTTCGGAGTTCCCGCATGTCTGGACATGTCTTTATTTCATCATCAGTCTTAATGATGGGAAAAAATGTATGAGCTGCCTAAATTCATAAGGAAAACTTCATGAATAAGAATCTGCATCAAGCTGCTTCTTATGAGGCAGAGGTCAAGTGCACCTCGACTGGACAACTTTTTCATTGATTGCTGACAGCCGCTGTGCTGTGGCACTCTCTCCCTACTAGGTTCTGTACTTCGTTGTAACAGTCTAACAGAACTCATAGCTGTAGCCACAGGTGTGTGCTTTATTAGGAAAACGACTCAGGGATAACTCGAGAGTAACAAGACAACTTGGGATCAGCATCGAGGAGCGCAGAGGTGAGGTCTGGAGAGCTCATCCCTCCCTACTTCAGGGCAGAAAGGTTTCCGCCAGGACAGTTCTCAGAGCAAAAGGCTCAAGGAGCAGATAAGCTCTCTGCAGGGACAGCGCTCGATCCGTCTTGATTGACACCACTACCCTCAGCTGGTGATCAGGTAGCCTTGGTTTCGTTGCCAGGCAGCTGCTGTCTCAGCTGGGTGACAAGCTTCCCGGCTGGGCAGGCCTCTCTGCCATTCATCTGTCCACAGTTGACCTCTTTACTGTTTCTCTGTGTGCCAGTTCTCCTTTGCCAGTAACCAACTGGACCAGCTCATAGCCAGTATAGCCACTCTCGGCTCTGCTTCACCTAGCTTGGTTCTCTTCTACTCAGCTCAGCAATCTCAGTAGCAACTCTCTCTTGGACTACCAGCTCGCCCTTAGCCAGCATCTCTCTTAGCTACAGCTCTCTTACTGGGCCTGTGGAAGTTTTAAGTGCAGAACTTCTGTGTCCCAAAATATGTGCTGTTCTCCTGACTCTTACCAACCAGGAAATCCTGATAATTGTTGTCTTTCAATCCTTTATATATGCCATTTCTCATCTGTTATAAGGTGGGATCTCCCTCACCAGACTGGAGCTCATTCAATCTTCAACTATCCAGGAGATGTCAATCAACTCAGGTCTTGTATATGGGGAGCTAATAACAATGAGTACAAGAAAGAAGAAAATGTTCTAAACTTGATTGTGGTGATGACTGTACAACTCTTCTTAATATGATTGAATTATTGAATAGTATGATATGTGCATTATATGCCAATAAAAAAGAAGAAAACCCTGATATTTTAAAGGTGATATGGTAGATTTATAATAAAGCTAACCATATTTAAGAGAGGAAAAAGACACCAAATTAATATTCTCTGTAGAGACTAACTCCTCCATGACAAAATAACAACTTTCTGGAGTAAACAAAAACCCGGGAGACCCCCCTCAATTGCTTTCTCAAAGAACGAGTCAGGGTGAAATTAACAACTCCTCAGGGATGAGGGAGGAAATCTCCTAAATTGATTTTTCAAAGACCCAAGTAACGATCACATAGAAAGTTCATTGTACCACGGTGACTGTTTGGCTGGGTATAGAATTCTAGTTACAAGTCATGCTTATCAGTCTTAAAGGCATCATACAAAGTCATCTGACGTCAGTCACGCTGATGAAAAGCCAATGGCCTCCTCACTGGCCTCCCTCCTTCCCCTCCGCATTCCTTCTTCCATACCCTCTTCCTCACCTCTGGGGTCTGTTCTCACAGCAGAAGAGGATATGCATGAGCTCTTGTACTGATTTCTCTGACTGTCCTCCCTCAGTCTGCCTGGAGCACCTCTCCTTCCATCCAGGCTTGCTCTGTGTGCCCCTCTTTGCCTGCTCACTTCTGAGTTCACCCGCCCCTCATCTCCAGGTCTCCCATTATCGGTGTCACCTGACAGCTGCTTTACAGACACCAGTTCATGGGGATTGTTCTATGTCCTGCCAGGCAGAAAGCTCTCTTTCTCCAGCACCTCAGACATCACCCTGCACTGTGAGAACTTGGCTAAACTTGAATGAGTGGTGTTGCATAAGAACCAGGCTCTTCCAGGGCGGGGCTAGGAGGAGGAATGACCTAGAAACTCATGAGCCACCCAACCCTGAGCATTGTCTGCATCCTGCTGTGCTTCCACCAACCTTCCACCATCCATGTGACCCTGCACCCACTGGCCTGTGAGCTCCCTGATTCCTGCCTCACCTTTCAGCATCGTCTGGCCTGAAGCTTTGTGAGCCTGAAGAGCACCTGGGTGGCATCGGACCTGTGGGCTGGAACGCCTTCCTGACATAGAGTTCTTTCTTGTACACAGATGAGTGTCACTGGATTGATTGCTCTAGACAACCCAACCTAGCACAGATGGCATCTTTCAGTGCGCAAGACCCAGATCGTTAAGGATGCCTCCATTAATTACACAATGTGGGCAGATAAAGTGACCACAGGGAGTGAGAAGAAAATAGCAAGACAACCACAAGCTCCTCCTTGTGTGTGAGGACAGATGGAGAACCAGCAGGGCTCTGGTGAAAAGATGACCTTCAACTCTTCTGTCCAGGATTTCCCTGGTCAACCCAGCTGCCACCTTGGTCCCTGCTGAAAGCCTGCACCCTGGGTCCTGGTTGACCAGACAAGAATGCCCACTCCATTCCAGGGCCCCAGATTCTGTGTTCTATTGCTGTGACTCTGAATTAGGCACTCAGATAGAGGTCACGGCTGGCTGGGCTTGGTAGGCTTCAAGTATAGATGCAGAACTTGAACACTGAAGTCATAACTGGAGGCTGCACGTCCATCAGCTTCTGGATGGATACACGGAGTATGGCTGTCCATACTCAGACAGTGGGGTATTTTAAGGCATGTGCCTTTCAAAAGATGAATGGATCAACAAGTTGTGGTATCTCCATACAACAGAACTTCACCCAGACATATGGAGTGTGTGGAGTCAATGGCACCCAGTACACAGGAAGGACCCGAGTTCCAGGAGAACCTTGGACTGTCACCCAAGGTGGAGGAGGGAGGGCAGGACCCAGGTGTAGGTAAGGGGGTGCAGGCTCTACAGCATCCTTCACTGTCTTGGTTCCCTCTGTTTGATGAGAGGCCAAGAGTCTGTGAATGTGACAGCGTGTGTCAGTGCGCATGAGTGTATGAATGTAGCACGTGTGTGAGTACACGTGTGAGTGTATGCGTGCATGCATCTGCAAGTGTGTCAGTGTAGGAGTGTATGAACACGTATGTGTGGTATGAGCGTGTCTTTGTGTTTGTGTTGGGTGAGCCCTGGGGCTATGTCACCAGGGGTTGGCATGAGGTACTGGGGGTGAGGCGTGGGAGATGAACACTCTAGTTTCCCACAGTGCCCCTCTCTGTGGAAGCCCTGAGCAGACACGCAGCTGCTCTCCTCAGGTGTGGCCAGGAGAGATGTGCTCATAGGCCTCCTCCACAAAGGGACAGACCCTGCACCACCTCTTATCCGGTGACGTTTTGAGGCACAGAGCAGGGGGGCAGAGGGACTCCGGTCCCAGGTGCCCTTGCGGAGTCCGGGCCAGCAAGCACCCCAACCCGCTGCCTGTCACCACAGCTCATCAGGACCCGCCCTCCTGATGGGCATGCCTGGTGGACTCACGCAGCTGCCCAGGCATGCCCACCAACGATTGGCCATCCTGACTCCCAGGTTGGGACCTGTAGGGAGTGAGTTCTGCCCCCACCAGGAGGTCCCTGCAGTGCAAGTGCAGTCACAGACAGCATGCAAACAAAGGGACCTGTCTGTGTTCCTATAAAACTTCACATACACTGCGGAAATGGCATGGCAGACTCACCGTATTCCACAGCAACGTCACTCCCAGGATGCACCCACGAGACTCTCACGCAGGGACTCCCAACAGAAGCCTGTACATCCATGCTGGGCCATAGCACCATCCACACAGCCAGAATGTGGAACCAGCCCAGAGGTCTATCAGCAGATGAACACATCAGCACGCTGGGGCGCATGCAGGGCTGTTCCTCAGTCGCATGAGCAGGGCAGGCCCGATACATGCAGCCGCAGAAATGAACCCTGAACACGTTCTCACTGCCATCAGGTCCATTTTAACCTATGGCGGTGGAGGGGTCCGAGATGATAGCTCTTTACTGGTGTAGACAGCCGTGTCTTGCTCCCTTGAAGCAGCCAGTGGTTTTGACATGCTGCCCTAGCAGGTAGTAGACACGGCATACTTCAGTACACCACCAGAGAGCTACGTGACATAAGTTAGCCATAAAAGAGTAATGCTCAGATGATCCCACTCAAACGGAATATCCAGAACAGACAGATTCAGGGATGCCCTGCCCCCTAACATCGTGATAAATGGAGAAAAGGTTGGAGTTGTCAAGGATTTTGTCTTGGTTGGATCCACAATCCATGCTCATGGAAGCAGCAGTCAAGAGATCAAATGCTGCATTGCATTGGGTAAATCTGCTGCACAAGATCTCTTTAGAGTGTTGAAGAGCAAGGCTGTTACTTTGAGGTCTAAGGGTCCAGGCCAGGGTATTCGCCATTGCCTCAGATGTATGTGAAAGTTGGACACTGAATAAGGAAGTCAGACGAAGGATATGGGGAGATGCATTTGAATTGTGGTGCTGGAGAAGAAGATCGAAAGTCCCGTGGACTGCTAAAGGACAAACCAATCTGTATCGGAAGAAGTAAGACCAGAGTGCTCCTTAGAGGCCGAGATGGCAAGACTTCTTCTTACATGCTTTGGACATAGTGTCAGGAGAGACCAGTCAGTCCCTGGAGAAGGACATCATGCTTGGTAAAGCGGAGGGGCAGCAGCACGACAGAGGAACGCCCTCAACGACATGGACTGACACAGTGGCTACACGAATGGTCTCCGGTGTGTTAAGGGTTGTGAGGATGTCGTTCTGTTATGCATGGGGTTCCTGTGTTAGTCTAGGTAGGTAGACTAGAGAAACAAATTCATAGAGACTCATGTGTATGAGAGAGAGTTTTATATAAAGGGTAATTGTACATTAAGAAACCATCCCAACCCAGTCCAGTCCAAGCCCATGGGTCCAATATTAGGTCATATGTCCGATACATGTCCTACATGTCCTCATATGTCCTATAAAGTCCTCTTCAGACTCACGAAAAACATGCAATGACGCCAAATGCAGGACGATCCCAGGCCAGTGGGTTGGAAGTCTTGTGGATCCAGTGGCGGTGTAAGCATCTCAGGGCTGGCCGGGGTCTCTACATGGCTTCTCTGGCTTCAGAGGCCTGGTTGCATCAGGGTAGGTCCATGTGGCTTCTCCAGCTGAGGGTACTAGCATAGTTCCACGTGTCTTGTCGGCTGCAATGTCCCAGAATTCTCAGGAGAAGGCCATGCCCACACAGAGGCCTCATTGGTTATATCTTGATTGGCAGGCCACACTCCACCCCTTCACTCATAATCCTCTCAAATTGACACCAGATTATGTAACTACCACAGTCCCTCTGGGCCAGAGCCGACTCAATGGCATCTAACAACAACAACTGCCCCCTAATTGTGAGGTTGGCGCAGGCAGCACTGTGTGTAGGGATGCCAGGACTCTATAGACTCAACAGTAGCAGCCTCCACACATGCAGCCTCCAGGGAGGCTCTCCCACCCCATGGGGACACTGGGGACCAATGACTGCCGGGCCCAAAGAAAGGTCAAGGGACATCAAGATCTTGGGCTACCCACTGGGAAGTCACAGGCCAGTTGCTGGCTCTGCATTTTATTAACCCCCTGGGCAGAGAGATGCAGGACGGGCAGGAACAGGGCTGCTGCCCACTCCTCACAGGGCAGGTGAGGAGGCCAAGAGCTGTGCCCGACGCGGCCATGTTAGTTCTAGCCCAGAACTATTCTGGGCCGGCAGGGATGCTCACTTGTATTTCTGGCCATCACTCATTGCCTGTCTGAAGTGGCCTGAGAAAGAGCTGCCCCGCCTTCCATCTCGCACCAGGGCCTCAGCCCCAATGTCAGCCGGGACCCTGATGAAGCTCATCTTCCTGGAGGAGGTGCAAGTTGACTGCTAAGGTCTGCAGTGTCTACTCAAGGGCTTCACTCATGGCATGGGCCCGGCTTGGTGGCACTGGGGTCTGGGAGCGGCCCCCTCTATGCATGAACAATCCTATTCAACCTCCCAGGAAGGGCTTGGAACCAGGAAGCAACAGAGACCTGTGTCACTGCTGATGCCGTCGGGACACGCAGCCCAGGACACTGTAAGTCCAAGATACAGGATCAACTTGAGTCGAAGTCACCATTTGCACACAGCTCCGCACAGCAAGCACAAAGCGGCTCCCAGCATGTGGACCCACTTGTCGCTCCACCTCTCCTACAGGGGCGTGGGGGCAGTGGGAGCACCTGTGTCTGCTTGGACACTGTGTGGGCGGTCCTCCCCTTCCTGCGACCCCTACCACTAATCCCTCCCATCCTGGGTGGCTGGGGTAAACACTGCCAACCCTGATCCTAGGCTGCTGCTGCTGCTGCATCAGCTACTGCTACTGTGCCCTGGGTTGGGCTACTGGTGACCGTCTGTTCCCAGAGAAATCTCTCTGCCAGGCTTTGGAAGACACTGTCGGAGGCCAAGACTGCCCACGTCCGCCCATCTCCTGGCCACAATCTGTCCTAAGAGAGGAGCAGATGCTTGTGAACCCAGGGAGATACACCCTGCTCTCTTCTCTGGTGTCTGCAGCCCCATCCCCAGTGGTGGGAGGTGAAAGGGGACCACCCCGCACGGCTGTGCAATCCGGCCCTGAGGGCACAGTCTCCCTCTCTCTCTCTCTGACCGGTGAGCTGGGATTGGTGTGGGGTGAAGGAACATAGTTCTTGGTTGGCCCCAAACCCAAATAACATCAAGCATCGCATTCCTGAAGCTAAAAATAGACGTGCAGCCCATTTCCTAAGACAAGCCAGTCCTGGCCAAGAACAACCGTGGTTGCAAGTCTACAGCAAAGCTGCAGCCAGACAGGGAGAAGGACCCCTGGGGGTCCTGGGGGGAGAGGGAGATGCCCACCGCCTGTGACCGGGTCCTGACTCCCTAATTCCACACTGCAAGGCCCAACGTCAGCACCCATGCCAAGAGGGCCTGGCTGCCTGGCCCACTGCCTACAAGACATGTGTGGGGTCCCAGAGAATAGAACCTGTGTAGGAGGGATGGGAGAAAGAGTGGGAATGGATGGTGTGGTCAGATAAGAAATGAACTGCTAACTTCCAGGTAGGCGGTTCAAACCCACCAGCCACTCTATGGGGCCTATGGGGCTGTCTGCTCCCATACAGATGTCCAGTCTCAGAAACCCTTTCAAAACCGACTCAAGGGCAGTGAGTCTGGTTTGAGTTGAGGAGGAAGGCTGACGCATGCTCTCAGAGCGTCCTACCCTCACCCCCACCCCACCCCCACTGCCCGAGGAACTAAGAGGCACACCTGTGAAGGAGCTGGGAGCGTTTCCTATGAAAGAAATGACAGCGTTTCATGGGGTACAGCAGGCTCGGTGGTGGAACTGGCCCCTAATAGCATGTTCACCTTCCACCTGGGAGACTCGATTGACTCCCCGCCCATGCATCTCCGGCGGAGTCTCCCAGTGGGGGCTCATGGTAGACGAGGTTTCAGCAGAGCTTCTAGATGAAGCTAGGTGAGGAAGAAAGGCTTGGTGGGGGGAAGGGGAAGCAATCCTAAGGGTGGCCAGACCCCAGACCAATCCTGGGGCTGGTGCATGCCCGGGCAACCTTTCTGCTGGTGAGCACGGGGTCTCGATGTCTGGGGGGGCAACTCGACAGCCCGGGCAGCAATAATATGAGACACAAGGCAGCCAGCCGAGCACGGCAGAGGGGAAGAGAGGACCTCCCAACACCCTGGACCAAGGAAGCAATGCACAGGCTCAGTGGGTGCTCCACAGTAAATGTGTCAGCCTCCAGCAGGCCAGGCCCTCCCTCACTCCAGGACAGCACCTCCTGGGGCTGTGCAGACCGGAGCCAAGGCCTCCCCCAGAGCTGGCTGGACCCTGACTTGACAAGAACGTCCGTCACACTGGTATCCGACGCATTTCAGAAGGTCAGCGTCTCCACAAATCAATGCTGCTGCAGCCAGGGAACTCGGGCTGAGAGGCGGGGAGGTTGATGGGACGGCTGACTCCACACACATGGGGGCAGCGAGGGCACTCGGCAACCACAGGGCACGAACGAGGCATTCAACGCTGCCTCTGGGATGCTCTCAGACCCGGAGGAAACCAGGGTGGGGCGGGCCAGGCCAGCTGTGCACAGGGCAGGGGCCCTGGGAAGAGAAGAGGGGAGGCAGAGAGACACAAGGAGTGGCAGAGAGAAAAGGACCGAGACACGGAGGACAGAGAGAGACAGAAGTAGAGAGAGACCAGAGAGCCAGCAAGCAAAGGGGCTCACGATGATGTCACTGGCCCGTGCCTGGGGGCGGCTGGAGAAAGCTGTGGTCTTCTAGGGGAGTCACGTACCAACAAGGCCCTGGGCACCCCAAACTGGAGCGTATAGAACCACTGCTCCAGGGGGATGCAGGGCGGGTGAGGGCCTTCAGTTTCCGACCACCACCTTTTCAGTGGTCAGTCCACAGGGGGCTCCGTTCAATGAGTGTTCAGGTCTTAAGGTACCTTGTTCAGTCAACAAAAGGGCTTCAGAAAGTTCTTGGGACAATCTCACTGTCTTTCGATTCCATTTTCCCACAGACTGTTTGAAGCCCCCTCCCCCCCTCTCCCCACCCCCAATTAACATTGAACTCAACCTGAAGTCAGTGTCTCCTATATGCAGGGCGCCCTTGTCGGTCCCACTGCAGCCCTTTTGTGCTTGGGAACATCAGGCAGCACGAGGCCGTTTGAACAGCCAATTCACCCACAGAAAGCAGAGCAAAAGTGGAAACCATAGCGCTAAACAGACCATGAAAAAGGCCCCCATGTACAGAATGGAGGGCACCCTGGTGGCACAGTGGTTAAATGCTCCACTGCCGACCAGAAGATTGTGGTTCAAACCCACCAGGGAGAAAGATGAGGCCGCCGGTTTCTGGAAAGATACACAGCTTTGGAAATGCCACAAGGCCGTCTGCTCTGTCTTACAGTCCCAATGGATGCCACGGCGCCAGATCTGGCTCTTTTCGGTTACAGAAGGACAGCTGAAACCAGAAGGCAGGTGTCACTGCATTGAACCTAAGCTGGCGATGTAGGGGTGACTTCACCCTGTGATAGGGAGGTTTGTTGTTTATAGGTTTATAAACCAATCGGAACATGTGGGATTAACCAGGTCGCAGTTTGATTGGAGGGCAAAGAGACAAATGGCTCTGCAAGGCCCGCCCCCATCCCTCTGGCTCTCTGGTGATCTGACCAGCAGGCTGTTGCTTTAGCTAGCTCTCTGCCTTAACCTATGCGCTCCACTAACTGTGGGCTCAGCCAACCCATGGATCGTGTTGCTAGAGCTTGAGGTTCCTTCGAGACCTGCTTCGCCATGCTGCTGGGGTGTACATCACTTGAGCTTGAGGCTGGTGGATCCTGTCGCCTTGCATTGATTGGGTTTGATATCCCATCCGGGCCTGCTTCGCTAGGCTCCTGAGCTACTAACTGTTGGTGAATTATCCTGCTATTTGCTGCCTGGGGGCGGACTCTGCCTGCCTTGCCCGAGGGAGGACTCTGATGCCTGTTTCCTTGACCTTGGACTCGGGAGCCCTCATGAGTTGAAGGACTTCCAGTATATTAACTGTTCCACAGGAGTGAGTTGAACTGAACCCTCTGTACTGCTGTGTGGATTAATTAGCTTTATATTCTTTCTTGCTGTATAAAGCTACATATATAAAATCATAAGCGTCCTGGTTTTCATTTCTCTAGAGAACCCTGCCTAACGTGACCCCTGTGTACATACCTGCTCATGACCGGGCAAGTCCCCTGAGGACGGATGTGAGGTTCACAAGGCAATGTTGTGAGCAAGCACATTCCACATGCAGCATTCTTGAAGCAGGAGAATGCTCTGCTTTTCTTCAAACAGGGCTGGGTTTCCCTCGCACCATGATGCGACCCTCTGCCTCTGTGGGGCCCTCCAACTCGTAGCACAGATATGAACTTGGGGAATGTCTGTATGCAATTGTGCACACGTGGTGGGAAAGTAGCTAGCTGCCACCTAGTCAGCCTGAGCATCTGCCAACACCCAGACCCAGGCCCTCAGCCGGTTCCCACGCAGAGCGACCCACAGGGCAGAGTAGACCTGCCCCTGGGCTTCCCGAGGCTGTTCATCCTTACAGACAGACTGACATGCCACCTTCCCTCTGAGCAGCCGCTGTGTCTCAGCCATGGACCTTTGGGCTCACACTGGAGTGCGTTACCCCCTGCACCACCAGGCTCCTTGGACCCCATGCACAGTGGAATAAAGTGCTGCCTGGCCCCGCAGCACCCCTGAGCTAGGCTGTGGACTGGACCATTAGATCCGTGGGCTCAGAAGTGAATCAGAGAGAAGGGGCCTGTCTCCCTTGTCTCCCCAGTTTGTGAGTGCCCCGTCACAGCATCATGCACACCTCCAGGGACGGATGTGGGTGACTGCACGGGAGGTGTGCAAATGACTCACTGAGATCAAGTCAAGACTGGCTCAGAGCGACCCTGTAGGACATGGTAGAACTGCCCCTGCCTGTGAGTTTTTGAGCCGGTCACTCTTCACGGGAGTGGAAAATCCCGTCTTCTCCTGGGAAGTGGCAGCGTGATGCGTCACCACCAGGGCTCTGCTGAGGAAGTGTGGCGACTGGGAAGTGAACCTGGTTCTCAGGCGTGGAAGGCTAGCATGCTCTCTGGAGCCATGGCTGCTGTCCTCGCCCCGGGCACTCTGTAGGGCTGGAAGGATAGACAAAGCCTGGTACAGTTCACATGGCTTCTTTTTATACCGTCAAGCCCCGCCCCCTCCCCAGTGTCTTCTACACTGGCCACCTGCCTTTTCTCACCCACCGAGGTGGCCGTTGTTTTCTCACACCCTGCTGCGGGTGGGGAGCTGACCCCTTGACGTCTGAAGCTGCCTAATAGCGCCATCACCACCCCAAGCTTGTCCTTCTTGTCCGCCTCTGTCTGTGAGCTCCACAGACCTTGGCCCAAGCCGTCTGTCAGTCACCCCTTAGTCCCAGAGCCCCCACCCCCACCCCTGCCCAGATATTTTGCATGTGGACCGTGTGCTGCCTTGTCCACTTGGGAATTGTTTGTTGCCCACTCTCCAAACATTGCCCATGCCGAGTTTATTCAGTGGGCATACGCGTGCCCCTAGCAGTTGAGACCTCTCTGAGAGAGTGGACGGACTCCACGCTCCTGTGTGGACGGTAGACCTGCCTGCCGGTGCTCGGAGCTGCTCAGGGACACACAGACCCTGGCCCCAGGCTTTGGACTGGGGCCGGTCTCTCATCAGGATCCCAGAGAGACACGCCCTTGTCAGGGCATGAGAAACCTGCCCCGGAGCTCTGCCACCCACAGCAAATGGGTCCGGAAGCTTGTTGGCACTGCAGAGAAGCCCCAGAGAGCGAGTTGAGACGCATGTGGGGCTTGTCTGGTGAACGCCCTTTCCTATCCCCGCTTGCTTCTGAAGGTTAGATGGTATCGTGCATACTCATGGTATCGTGTAACTCATAAAACCATCCTGTTGTCTACTCTGAACCAAAAATATGCTTCGTTAGGGCCGTGACTGCAATTCTGAACGTGCTCCCCGCTCATCTTACGCGAACAACAAGCTGCGGGGTCCACAGAGGCCCACCCATTATTAACTGGTGCTGTTCCGGAAGAACAAACTCAAAGCAGCAGAGATGACAATTGGGCATCCCTCACAGAAGGGTCACAAGGAAGGGACGAGCCAGCGAGGGTGCAGCAATAGCACTGACGAAGCGCACAACACTACTCTGGTTCTTTAATGCTTCCTCTCCCCGCCGCCGCCACGATCCTGACCCCAGTTAATACCTTACGAATCTGGCGAGACCAGGGCATATACACTGGTACAGATAAGAGCTTGACACATGGAATCCAGGACAGATAAACTCCTCAGGAACAGTAATGGGAGTCGTGATACCGTGAGAGTAGGGGAAAGTGGGGAGAGAAGGGGGAGAAAGTGGGAACTGATCACAACAATGGACATATTAACCCCTCCCCCCCCCCCCCCCCGGATAAACAGCAGAAATGCGGGTGAAGGGAGACGGGACTGTGTAAAGTATGAAAAGAAAAATAAGTTATAAATTATGAAGGGTTCATGAGGGTGGGAGGGAGGGGGGAAAAGAGGAGCTTGATATCAAGGGCTCAAGCAGAAAGAAAATGTTTTGGAAATGATGATGGCAACATGTGTACAAATGTGCTTGATACAATTGATGTACGGATGGTTATAAGAGCTGTAAGAGCCACCAATAAAATGATTTATTAAAATTTTTTAAAAAGCAGCAGAAATGGGGACCAGGTGGGGGTATCCGAATGTAAGGCAGGGCGGGCCTCTGACATCCTGGGGGAATAGTCCGGCCTCTGTGAGTCCACCTTTGCTCCCCACTCTCTCCTGGGCACTGTGAGGATGGAGTGGGCAGGCACAGACCTCTCTGGAAAGGGCTGCATGTGGGAAACACAGCAGAGGGCCTTGGACTACAGCGGGGTCAGCCCCGGAGAGGGGAGGTCAGAGGCCCAGGGATGCTCTGAGCATGACTACCTTTGTTCATGGAATGCCATCCAATTAGGTTCATTTCCTGAGCTGTCACTCAAAGCATCCAGTCCTCGTCCAGGGCCTCATTAAACAGAACAAACCAAGGGCTCATGAGAAGAGAAGGTCAATGGGAGAGGACCTGGGCCCCACACTGGCCTTGTTCTGCCGCTCGGCGCTGCCCACCAGGCCAGCCCCATGGATGAGAAAGAGCCGTGCCCTCTGCTTCTGAGGAAGAGCCAGAAGTGGCCATGACCGAGGGCCTCTGTGACCTGGCTGACCAGCTGCGGATTTTCAGCGCTAACCCCTGTCATTGGGAACCAGTCAACAGGGTCCCTGGGGAGATCCGCACAGCATTCCTTTATGCTTATTTTCTCCACATTCAGGGGTCCGGCTCGAGGAGAAGGCTCCCTCTGTGAGTCGCTCTGGGGGAAGGCCGCTGTCTCGTGAACGTGTTTGCTGGCTCCTGGGCGATCGCCACGTGCATGGAGTCCATCCCCCCATCTCTGTCCTTGGTGTGGGTGCTGGCTCTCTCGTGCGTGCTGTGAAACAGCAGCACCACACACGGTTGCTGGTGAACCTTCCTCTGATCCTGACACCACGTGCTTCTTCAGGACAGTCCAGCTTCTCCGATCACTTGCTCAGCATACGGATTGAGTAATGATGGTGCACGCATCTTGTGGTTTTAAACCACCATCCCCCTCGTACTGTCCGAATAACACATTGCCCTTTGACACAGGTTTTACATGCGCATAATGGCGTGGTCTGGAATTCCCATTCTTCCCAATGTTGTCCATAGTCAAATAAATGCCTTTGCGTTGTCAGTGAAACCCTGGCAGATGACGGCAGCGACATCCCTCATTTCATGTCCTCTTCTGAAACTTGCTTGAATTTCCTTTTCATTTAATTCATTAATTATTCATTAATTTCCTTCTCCCTCTTTTTTCCTCCCTCCTTCTCTCAGCTTCTTCATAACCGCCAAAGTCTGCTTCTTTGGGTGTGCAAATCATTTGTGTGTGTGTGTGTGTGCAAATCATTGTTCTTGATGTCCCCCCTTTTACAGCAGCAGATGCATACAGTATTTGTCTTCATAGGCCTGACAAACTTCACTCAACAGAATATCTTCCGTATTCAACGGTGTCATGAAGTAGTTAGCAGCGTCACATTATTATCATTATTCTTCAGCATGACTTTCTGGTGGTGCCTGTCAATGTGCTGCTACAACCATTTCTGAATTATCTTCAGCAGAAGTTTACTTGCATGTGGTATTAATGATATTGTTTGATCAGGTCCACGTTCTGTTGGGTCACCTTTCTTTGGAATGGGCTCTAACATGGATCTCTTCCAGTGGATTGGCCAGGTGACCAGCTTCCAAACTTCTTGCCACAGACTAGGGAGGGCTTCCAGTGCTGCCTCTGCTGGTGGAGACACCGCCGTGGTATTCCGTGGACTCTCGAGCCTTGCTTTTCTCCACTGTCTTCCGTGCAACTCTGACCTCTTCCTTCCATACCATCCAGTCTTGATCATATGTGACCCCATGAAATGGCTGAATGTCAACTGATTCGTTTTGGAACCGTGCCTGTGTTTTTCCCATCTTCTTTTGATGCTTCCTGCATCATTGACCACAGAATCCTTATTCAGCACAGAATCCTTCAGTATTTCAAAACAGACTTACATTTTTTCTTTTTTTTCAGGCTCACGTTTTTTTCTTCTGTTCTTTTAACCTATGAAAGTCTGCAAGCCTTCTTCCCTTCTCGTTCCCTAACTTTAGGGGTTTGCATTTTTCATTCTACGATTCTCTCCTGTGTCTTGCTGAACTGCCCTTTGAAATCTTCTGTTCAGCTCTTTCCTTTATCGTTTTTTTCCCCCCATTGCTGTAGCTACTCTGCATTCGAGAACAAGTCTTTTTAAATGATTTTCTTCGTCATCGATGATGTCCTTGATGCCATCCCACAACTGTCCTGGTCTTTATTCGCTGTGTTAAATGGGTCAGATCTATTCCTGAGAGGGGCTCCTAAAGCCAGGTGGGAAAAGGGCCTCGGGCTCATTTAGTTTTATGCACAGAGTGTGGGAAAGGGGATGGCAAGGCAGCAAGCTATGGCCACAGGGAAGCCCCACTGCCTTGCTGGAGGGGGGAACACCCTCTACTCTTCACAGCCCACTCCCAATCCAAAGAGCCACCTGTAAAAGCAGCTCTCCTCTGAACCCTGGGATGCCCGCATACATCCTCGAGTTTGCAAGGAAGGGTTGAGGATGATGGTATAGCAGGATAAGAAGAGTGGATCCCTCAATTTCATTCCTGATAATATATATATAGTTATTTGATACAATTATAATTATCTATTTATGTATTTATAATATACATAATCTTGTTTCTCTAGAGAACCCTGATTAAGACAGGTACAGTCTAGATTTTGAGATCTCCCCTGAGTCAACGAGCTAAAAATGTACTTCCGAAATTCATGACAAAATGCAACATAGTTTGCAAACTTGCTAAAAGCCTTCCCTGCCAGTACGTGGATCCTTGGCAAAACAGCTGCCCAAAGCGTCTTTCTCTTGAGTGACATTGAAACACGCAAGGTCATGCAGTCTTACGCAGGCATCAGCTCCACTCCAGATCACTCCAGATGCCACGAGGCCTCCTGCCACCCTGGCCTCCTTCCACACCTCCCAAAGGGAATGAAGGCCGTGGAAGGCTGGGGGCAAGGGGCTGGTGGGGGGTGGGGGGGAAAGACCTCTGGTCTCATGCTTCTGGACACAGGTGCTGATTGGGCCACAAGTCTCTCCCCAGGCCGAGCTCCCCTCCACTGCTACCCTTCTCAGTTCTGTGCTGGTCCCTGGGCAAAGAAAGCTAGTAGGCCGTGGACCCTTCGCCATTTGTTCCTTCAACCAAGCCCATCAGCCTACGTCACACTCTCTTTTGGTAAGGATTAAAACTTTGAAAACCCAGAAGGGCAATTCTAATCTATCCTATAGAAATTGCCAGGAGTCCAAATCAACTCAATGGCAGTGAATTTGCTCTCTCTCTTTTTTTTTTTTTTTTGGGGGGGGGTCTCTTTATATCTAGCTGCAGTTAAATCACTCCATTGAGTTTTTCTTTTCCTCTATTATAATTTTCATTTCTAGAAAGTACATTTAGTTCCTCTTTTGCTTTGTTAATCCTGTGTTATAGTTACGAGCAATCCCCTTTTCAGTTGTTAAAACACGTTTGACTTACGTTCCATCCTTTCTTGAGCACCCCAGTTGGTGGATTCTTTGACTCGCAGCCTTTTCTGTGTTGTGTCTGCTGGCTCATGCCTGGGGCCAGGATTCTTGGGGAATGTCTTGAGGTCTGGGCTGAGTGTACTTCTAGGATAGAGAAACTGTCATGTCAGTGCCAGCCTGACACCTCTTGAAACAAACTTCTCGGCTTGAGTCTCTGCGGGCCATCTTGGTGGTTTGAGTTGGGGATGCGGACTCAACATCAGCGGTACCCTCCTCCACCTAGCGTCACAGCGGTGGGAGGAAGTGCTATTTCTTCCTGCTGCTAGCTGCCATCAGATGGCTCTGACTTGTAAACTGGAACACGATGTTTCCCCACCCTGTGCCCTCTGTATGACTGCGGGTACGTTTGAGCCCACTGAGATGCCCTGGTGGCCTCGTGGTTATGGCTTGGGCGGCTGTGACACTTAGGTTTTATGTCATTGTGTAGAGGTGGGGTTAAACCCGTCAGTCAGGTCACAGCCTGATGATGCCTCCTGGGAGGGGTGATCTTTTTATAAGAGACATTGGGAACCCCACCCCATCCTCTTACCCCTTCACCTTCCTGCTCCCTGGGACCCTGTGCTGCCTCCAGGGGTAGCCCCGCATGGGCCAACTAGCCCAGACAACTGCCAGCCCCCTGTCATTTTCCCACTGACCTTGGGTCTATGTGGCTCTGCCCTCACTGGCCTGGGATCTCCCAGCATCTTGCAGCAGTGACCTGCGGCATGTGAGTCTGAAGAGGGCTCTGGCTGGCCTCAGACCCATGGATTTAAGTTGGACTGGGCTGGGATGCCCTCTCGATATAAGATTACTTCATGATAGAAAGCTCTTTCTTACATATACATGAGTGCCACTGGATGTGTTTCTCTAGTCAACCCGGCCTAAGACAGTGGCTAACCGCAAGGTCAGCAGTTCCAAACCACCGGCCACTCTGTGGGAGAAGGACGAGGCTTTCTAGTCCTGGAAAGAGCTACTGAGCCAGAAACCTGCCAGGCAGTTCTACCTTTCTGTCCTACAAGGATGTTATGAGTCCAATCCGACTGGATGGCGGTGCGTGTCTGGTCCCATGTGGCAGGGGCTGCGTCAGTCCATCTCACCGAGAGCCCAGAGCTGCCCTCGTCTTCACTGACCCTCTTCTTCACCAAGCCTGGGGTTCTTTTCTGCCGACTGCTCTTCCTCACGATGCGTGTCTGGATCATCTCACCATCTCTGCTTCGCAGGGCCATTTCCACCATACGTCTCTTGGGATACATATCTGATTCAGTCTCAGGTGAAGGTCTCCTCTTATGGGCAGGGCTCTCCCACCAGACAAGCTCCTCCCGTAGCCACTGGGCCGTGGCCTCTTTCACCGGGATCCAGAAAGGCGGGGAAGGCCTCAGCGCGCACCTGCAAACGCAGCAAACGCCTCCAGGCACGGCCAACTTCCAAGCTCCCCTAGGCCCACCGGACCCCTGCATGCTCTGGGGTCGGAGCTGCTGAGTACTTGCTGCTCCCCTGCCAGTCCGTCCGTCCATCGGTCTGTCTGGGAAAGCGCTCCCAGGCGTGGGGTGGGGGGGAATAATGGCCCAGGAAGCAGACCCATCACACCCCCAGGAGCAGAAGCCTGCCTTCTGTATTTCAGACCCGGCTGCGAGAGGGCACCGCGGCTCAGGCCTGGTGCGGGCGAGAGTGGGCCTGGTGTGGGCGAGAGTGGGCCGGAGGATGCGCAGATGCCCTGCTGCATCAGCACTGGGCGGGGTGCTGGTGGGATCAGCAGCGCTGCACGGTCCCGGGACCCCTGGTCGCGGCTACTGCACCTTGGGAAAGAAAATGCATCTGCCACGTGGTGCGTGCACATCACCGCGCCAGCTCTGCTTTTGAAGACGCGCACGCCGCTGCTGTCTCCTGGCATTTGCTAAGAGGCAGCTTCATTCTGGATCCCTAAGGGGCTTGACTGAAGTGCAGGAACCCCACCTGGCAGGGGACACCTGGCCTGGGCTCTGTTCCCACGGCAGCCCAAGGCTTGTTGTCTTCCCGGCAGTGAAATGACCTTGTGTCCTCGCAGTGACCGCCCATCAGGCACCGCTTTGCAGGCAGGCCCCACCTGACAGGGAGACACGTGAAGGTGCAGTCAGGAGAGTGCAGAGGAGTGTGGTCAGGTGATCAGGGCACCTCAGGACACACAGCGATAAAAATAGGTGGCTTCTGCACACATGCTGCTGGTGTGCCGAGCGCTTCTGCATACATTAGTGTCTGTAACCCTTAGCTCACTGTCCTGGGGGCGGATTATGAGCATGCTCACTTTACAGGGCCCAGAAGCTCAAGAGGTTGTGTGGATCGGGGGTCCTGGGCCAAGGCTGTGCCCCTGGGTAGCAGGCCCCCGGGGTCTGTCCTCAGGGTGCCCTGGGTCTAGGGTCACCATTCTGAATGGGGTCATGATCCTGGATGATCCATGGGTCTGTCCAGTCCATGTTCCCAGATGTCTTTGGTCCAGAAGATTTGGGGGTCACTGTGTCTCGGTTAGGTCTTGGGTCTTTCCAGTCCTCTTCCCCAAGGTGACCTGGGGGTTCAGCTTCTGCCACCACCGGCGACACTTTAATGACCACTTCTGGGTCTTTGGCCCTTTCCTTGGTTGTGGTAGGTACATAATTTGGTGTCGACTTGAGACTATTAAGAGTGAAGGGGTGGAGTTTAGCCTGTCAATCAGGTTGCAGCTTGATGATCTCATTTGGAGGCACTAAGGAGATAAACAGGTTGCTGGAGGTGGGACACACACAGACTCTTTGCAAGACATTCCTGACGACAAGACACATGGAGCTACACTAGAGCGCTAGAGCTGGAGGAGCCACATGGAGACCCACGCCAGCGCCGAGATGCTTCCACTGCCATTGGATCCACAAGACTTTCCACCCACTAGCCTGTCATCTTCCTGTATTCAGCATCATTGCATGTGTTGCGTGAATCTGAAGAAGACTCTATTGATTAGCATCGGACATATGGGATAATATCAAACTTATGGACTTGATCAGGACTGGGCTGGGATGTTTTCTCAATATTCAGTTGCTCTTGTATAGAAAGCTCTTTCTTATACACATATGTGTGTCTCTATGAATTTGTTTCTCTCGTCAACCCAGACTAACACATCTACCCAGACTAACACACAGGCGAGCCATCTGTAACCCGTCTCTCCCACTGAGCTAAGTGGTCAGGTTTCTAAATCATACAGATGAGCAGCAACGATATCATGCAAGACTATCCACTGTGCCTAAAGAGCAATACTTGCGCGTCTGCAGCTCATTCTCTGGGCAAACGTCTCCTCTGTACGTCAATACCTGCCTGTTTACAACAAGGGTCTCCTCCCCGATCTCCTTCTTTCCCATCACTCTCCCACACAGTACATTGTGAACATTTCCCCTGACAGCGAACACATAGCCCCATCATCTCGTTCAATTCCTACTGACTTCATTGGATTTCACGGTGGAAATCCAATCCTCCCCCCACTATCATGATCCCATTTCTACCTTACAAATCTGGCTAGACCAGAGGATGTACACTGGTACAGATAGGAACTGGAAACACAGGGAATCCAGGACAGATGATCCCTTCAGGGCCAGTGGTGAGAGCGGCAATACCGGAAGGGTAGAGGGAGGGTGGGTTGGAAAGGGGAAACAGATTACAGAGATCCACACATAACCTCCTGCCTGGGGGATGGACAACAGAAAAGTGGGTGAAGGGAGACGTCGGACAGTGTAAGATACGACAAAATAACAATTTATAAATTATCAGGGGTTCATGAGGGAGGAGGGGTGGGGAGGGAGGGGAAAAATGAGGAGCTGATACCAGGGGCTTAAGTGGAGAGCAAATGTTTTGAGAATGATGAGGGAAATGAATGTACAAATGTGTTTTACACAATTGATGTGTGTATGGACTGTGATAAGAGTTGTATGAGCCCCCAATAAAATGATTTAAAAAAAGAGAGAGAGAGACCCGCTGGAAGAGAGGTTCCCTGGCTATGGAGCACTGGAGTGTTGCTGCCTGGGGGGTCTTGCTTGGAACCTCTTGGTGCGGTTCTCTCCACACACTTATGCAGCGGATCCGTTGAGTACGAGGCATGACATCATGCTCAAATGGAAAGGCTGGGATCAAAAATTTGCATGCATTTAATTACTGTAGCTTACATGTCCGAGTGGCCAACCTCTTGAGAGGGCTGATAGGCAGTGACACCCTTACCAAGCTCCGAGTCAGCCGGCTGGGCCACACCATCGCCAAGAGGGGTCGTTCCCTTCTGCTAAGACTGCGGGGGACCTGTGTCCTCACATCAGAATTTCTTAGTTCCTTCTTAGCTTCTCAGAGTCTAGCTATCTTCCACAGCTATTGATTGCCTTGGTCCCCTAGTGCTGCTGGGGCATTAATACACATTAATACACATGGCTAGTAGTCAAGAACAGAGATTTTTTTCCCCCCTACAGTTCTGGAAGCTATGAGTCCCAATCAGAGTTTGGGCCATGTGGATCCCTTCCTTGTCAATAGTTCTGGGTGTTCCTTAGTCCCGGGTGATCCTCACATGTATTTGTCCAACCCCTTTGTGCTCATGTCTGTACCAGTCTGCTCTTTGGAGAACTCAGAAGTGGTTAGGTTTAGGACCCATGCTACAATAGTGTGTCTTCATTAGCATACCAGTAGAAACTCCTTTTCCCAAAGAGAATGATATCCACATGTAGGGTTGGGAGCTGAGAAGGTCCCTAGATGGCACACAGTTTGCACTCAGCAACCTATAGGTGGGTGGTTCAAACCCACCCAGGAGTACTGCAAAGAAGAGTCATTTGATCCGCTCCCATAAAGATGATCGCTGAGAGAAGCCTACCGTGTGGCACAGGGTCCCCATGGGTGAGAACTGACTTCAAGGCAAGTTGATTTCTCTCATGGCTGGAACTTCTCTTGTTTTTGTTCTTCCAGGAAGAGAGAGGTCCCTCTGCGTTCTAGAGATTATGCCAAAAGCTACCTATGAACCAGAGAAGTTCACTCCAGCAGTGATGGCTGGTCTGCTCCAAGACGCATGAGAGACAGCCTCATTTCTAGGGGGTCTGTCCCACTGTCTGTCCCTCCCTGCCTCCCTTCTCACACTGCGTGGAAGAACCGTGGATAACACAGACGTGGTGGCAGGTAGGCACTGTACCAAGGCTGTTTCCCGAGGCTCAAGGGCCGTCAGCTCTCTCAAGGGTGCAGACACCCCAGGAAGGTGAAGTGCGAGTGTGCAGCGTTCACACACCCCACCCCACTCTTGGCTTCCAGAACACGGCCCCATCCCTCTCACCGGAGGTTTCTGAGTCTGAGGTGCCAACATCAGCCAGCACCCCTCCTGCAGCGCTCCTACCCATGTGTGAGAAACACCTTAAAAATGTTTGGACAATTGATTCTGCAGATGTCACTGGGAAGTTGTGTGGATTTTGTATAGCTGGATGAAGTAGACTTGGCTGCACGCACAGCCCCACCCCTGGGGTCACGTCCTAGTTGCTGGGGATCCGCATGAAGTGATGGGCCTAGTGGCCAATCTGGACCATTCTGGAATATCTTGTCTGCCTGGATAGGCAAGAGCAGACCTAGCCACAAGAGGGATGGAAGCGGAAGTTCAAGCATCCTGAGGTTTCACGACTTTCAAGGTGGGTCTGCCGCAGACCTTGCATTGCCCTCGAACAGGTCAGTGGACTCTGACCTTTCCCTCACCTGGGCACCATCCCTCACCTGGCCACCAAGATCAGCCTCAGTCCCCTTTTGCCCTCATTTTCACACGCAGCCAGTGACAGAGGATGCTTGCCTTCCAGCTCCCTGCCCCAGACCTCTTCCTTGGCAGCTGGGCTCGGGGTGATTGGTCCTCCAGCTGGGAAGAAAGGGGATGGGGCAGGGTCGAGAGGGTCTGAGACAAGGCCCTGAGTGTGGAGAGGGCAGAAGCAGGAAGATCAAGTCAGAGAGATGGCCGGCTTGGACTGGGGATGGAAAGAGGTGTTGGATCTTGGATTCGTTTTGAAAGTGGAGCTAGTGTTGTTCGATGCCGCTGAGTCCGTTCCAACTCATCGAGTCCATGTATGGCAGAGAGAAACACTGCCTGCTCCTGCCCCACCCTGGCAGCTGTTGCTGCCTGTGAGCCAATGGTGGCAGCGTCAGCTCATGCCTTCCGCTCTTCGCTGATCTTCCGCTCTACCCAGGAGCCCTGGTGGCACAGTGGCTACGAGTTGGGCTCCGCTCCGCCAGGTCAGCCATTCGAAATCACCAGTGGCTCCCTGAGAGAAAGACAGGGCTTTCTACTCCTGTAAGCAGCTAGTCTCCGACTCACAGGGCAGTTCTACCCTGTCCTGTGGAGTCACGATGAGTCACTGCTGACTCGATCGCAGGAAGTTTGGTTTTTGTTTGCTATTTTACCAAACATCATGTACTTCTGCAGGGTCTGTTTCCTCTGGATAACGTGTCCAAAATACGTGAGATAAGCCCTCCAGTCTCAGGAACATTCTGGCTGTACTTCTTCAAAGATGGGTTTGTTCTTCCGGCAGACCATGGTCTGATATTTAACATTCTTGGCCAGCACCGGCAGACCATGGTCTGATATTTAACATTCTTGGCCAGCACCGTAATTCACAGCTTCCGGTTCTTGGTCTTCCTCATGCCTTGCTCAGGTTTGGCATGCGCAAGAGGTGACTGAAAACACCACCGCTTGGGTCAGGCCCACCTTAGTCCTCAGAGTGACGTCTTTGCCCTTCAACGTTTTAAAGAGGTCGTGTGCAGCAGCTCTGTGCAATGCAGTTATCTGTGGATCTCCTGACTGCTGCGTCTACGGGCATTGATTGTGGATCCAAGTAAATAAATAAAAGCCTCGACAACTTCAATATTTCCTCCAGAAAACATAGGTATCAGAGATGCGCTTACTGGTCCAATTGTGAAGACTTGTTTTCCTTCCTTTGAGGTGGGGTCCACATGGAAGGCTGTCATTTTGGAGCAGCAGCAAGTGCTTCCGGTCCTCCTCCCCTTCCGCTGGTGAGGCAAAGTCATCTGCGTATCACGATCCTTAGTAGGCCTTCCTCCAGCCCCGATGCTGCATTCTGCTTCAGATGGCCCAGCTACTCGGGTCACTGCTCAGCACATGCACTGGATGCCTGTGGGGAACGGATACAAGCACAACCCTGACACGCACTTTTTCGGATTTCAGACTGTGCAATTTCTCCTTTTTGCTCCCAACGCCTGCCTCTTGGGCCACGTACACGTTGTGCCTGAGCACAGCTGAGTGCCCTGGAATGCTTGTTCTTTGAAATGTCAAAGTTGGTCAGCATCCACAAAATTGAATACTTTTGCCTAGTCAATAAAACGCAAGAAAGCAAAGGAAGATATATACCAGAATGAGTATGCAGAGGACCAGAAAGGGTGTTCCCTGCTCTCTGTCAAGACCCACCTGACATCAGCAATGACAGGTGCGTCAGTGCACAGCCTCTTCTGGCCCGGAGTTGAATTTCTAACAGTTCCCTGTGGATAGACTGCTGCAACCACTCTTTTTCAGCGATCTTCAGCACAATCTTGCTCACGTGTGATCCGAATGGTCACATTATTAAGCATTGTTTAACAGGGCTCACAGTCCCCGGGCCATCTTTCTTTGGAAAAGGCTGACGTAGGTAGGGTTCTATTCCAGGCGATCAGCCAGGTCTTCACCTCTCTTGGCCTGGGCCAGTGAGTGCTTCCAGCATTGCATCCATTTGCTGAAGCCTCCCCACTGGGACCCCACTCCTTCCTGGAGCCTTGTTTTCTGCCAGCGCCTTCACAGCACCTTGGACTTCTTCCATCACTCAGCCAGTGGTACTGAGGGTGGAGCTAGTGTTTGATTTATCCTCTCTTTACAAATTGGCATTTAACTTTCCAATGCCTGGTTCTTGCTATCAGTGCCACTGCCCAGAACGTGCCCAGCCCTCTCCTCTGGGGCTGCTGTCTAAAGTCGGATTGCTGACCGCAGACTCAGTGTGTCCTAAGCCCTCCACACTTGGGCCAGACCATGCTGCCCCTACACTGTCCCCCCACTTTGGACCCAGAACCAAGTCTGAATGTTCTCTGAACCCAAGGCCAGTTGTTGCAACTTCAGATGGTTTCTTCTTCCCACCTTCCTGCCTTTGCTTCTTGAAGTGTGATTTCCAGACCAATTTCCTTTGGGGACAGTTCTACGCCGCCCTGCGTGCTCACTAGGAGTTGGATCCCACAGAGGAGCTTGAACGAAATGCAGAAGTTCAGCTCCACACTGATCTGCTGAATTAGGAGCCACATTCCCACACTGAGTGGTGTCCTGGGGCTGTCATAACAAGGGACCAAAACCCAGGTGCTGTAAAGCAGCCGAAATGGGTTCTCTCAGCTCCCAAGGCTGGACGTCCAGATCCAGGCTGTGAAAGGCCATGTCCTCTCTGAAAACTCCACCCGGAGGGAAAAAGTCGTCAGGAGAGGATCTTCCCTTTCCTTCTCAGCTTCCGCGGGCTCCGATGTTCCTTCCCTCGCAGCCACAATGTAATTCTTTCCTCACAAGCCTACCTTCCCTCTGCCTGGAAGTCTCGCCTCCTCTCCTATAAGGACCCAGGTGGTGTCATGGGTTACCCCGGAGAAAAATGCAGCCGCCTGGGCCTGTAAAGTTTCATAGTCTCAGAAGCCCGAAGGAGCAGTTGTACTCTGGCCTGTAGAGCGCCATGAGCTGGAACGACTCCATGGTAGTGACAGTGGGACTCAGACGAGATTCGATCCACCCTGCTCCAGTAAGAATCCCTGGGTGGAGGGGCTACAGCAGAAGGACTAACACAGAGGCCCGGCTGAATGAACTGAACCCTGCCTGGAAGCTGCCTGCACCCTGGACTGAGGACTGGGGTACTTGGATGGGAGAGGAAGCAGAGTGGATGCCCCAGGGCTGTGGAAGCGGCAGTCGTTGGGGACACCTTTGGCTTTGTAGGTGTCTAATGGAAAGGAACCCATAATCACCAGATAGTTAGTCCCCTGATGCCCCGCTCACGGTGACATGACAGGTTTGGATCTGTTGGGCAGGGACCTGCACTTGGAAGAATTGATCCAGGAAGTTTTGCTCTGGCACCAATCCCCATGCTCAGGGTAAACAGAGCTCAATGGAATGGGAGACGGAACTGGGCAGGGCAACAACCCAAGGGCTGCGGCCAAGGAGGAACTGTGCTCCCACACACTCCTTATACTGGCCATGTCCAGAGTGCCGTGTCATTGGAAAATTTGATGACGTCATCAGTGCAATCGCCTTATATTCCAGGAAGACACATGATTGACATTGTCTGACTTTTTTGTTTCTATGGGTTTTTGTTTTCCTGCCTGTGTCAATTTAAGACTTGAGAGGATTACCAGTGAAGGGGTGGAGTCTAACCTGTCAATCAGGTCATAGCCAATGAGGCCTCTGTGTGGGCATGGCCTTCTCCTGAGGATCCTGGGAAATCCTATCTTCCGCCCTAGAGGTGGGACACACACTCTCCCTGCAAGACATTCCTGTTGACAAGCCAGATGAAGCTACGCTGATGGCAGCCAGAGCCCTGGACCTGGAGGAGCCATGTGGAGACCCACGCCAGCACTGAGATACTTCCACCACCACTGGATCCACAAGACTTTCCACTCACTGGCCTGTGATCTTCCTGCATTTGGCATTATTGCATGTGTTGCGTGAGACAGAAGAGGACTTTATAGACTGGTATCGGACATATGGGCTAATATTGGACTTATAGGTTTACACAGGACTGGGTTGGGATATTTTCTCAATATTCAACTGTTTTTATATATCAACCTCTTTCTTAGACACACATGAGTTTCTATGGATTTGTTTCTCTAGTCTACCTGGACTAACACACTGCCTTTAGCTTGTTTTGTTTGAATGCTGGTTGGTTCTTGGCTGCTGTTGGTGTTGTTGGTCTTATGGGGTTTGGGTTTTGTCAGAAGACAACCGCCAAAGTAAACCTGAGTCATGCAGATCCCAAGGACAAGCAAATAGATTCTGGGCTCCCACTTAACTCGAGCCCCAATCCAAGAACAGTTAGTTCTGATCACATGGCCCTACTTGATGTTCACTTTCAGGAAATGATCACTGAAGATAAGGGTGCTACAGCAAAGGGTGGTGAAGAAAGCAGATGGTGCCGGTTATCAATTGGAATAGTGTCCCTCCTCCCTGGGGGATGGACAGCAGAAAAGTGGGTGAAGGGAGACATCTGACAGGGCAAGATATGACAAAATAATAATTTATAAATTATCAAGGGCTCATGAGGGAGGAGGGAGCGGGGAGGGAGGGGAAAAATGAAGACCTGATGCCGGGGGCTTAAGTGGAGAGCAAATGTTTTGAGAATGATGAGGGCAATGAATGTACAAATGTGCTTTACACAACTGATGTATGGATGGATTGTGATAAGAGTTGTATGAGGCCCTAATAAAATGCTTTAAAAAAAAGTGTCTGGGGTCTTATAGGCTTGTATTCAAACAAGTAGCCATCTAAGCGAGGAGTCAGTTAGGTTCACGTGGAAGAAGCACACCAGCTGTGTGATCCCAAGGTGGCCATAAAGAAGTCCAAATATGACGAAGGCAAAAGTGTCGGCGCTTAAATGGTAAACACCAAGTAGCTAGTCAGATTAAGCCTCTAGCAGATCCCCTCTAGCCACAGGCCAGGGTCTCAAGCAGCTTTACTCTCAGATAGAGACCACTGTAATCTAGATTATACTGGATCAAACTTAATACTTGGCCAGTTGACCTCCCTCTTGACCCAACCTGAATTTGTTCTGGGTGCAAGTATTTTTCACTTGTCCCACGACAAACATTTCATCCCTGGATTTTTAAATATTGGTGGTGGTCTTTTCTTTCTGACTCATTATTTGAATTTTTATCCTTAGATTATTATTGTTTTATCCTTATCACATTACTTTGGTTTTGTTTGTTTGTTTGTTTCTGTTGGCTTTTCCAGTTTGTGAAGCACAGAAGGAGTAGATGCACAGAGATATTGACCAATGCAAGGGTTCAGCGAGGAGGTGGGGTAGGGGGTGGCAGGTAGGGATAGGGAAGGGCCTTGGGGCACGAGAACTGATTGTGATTACACAACTCATTTTCAAAGCGATTTAACCACTGTGGAAAGGAAATGTTCTAAAACGGATGGTGGTCATGATTATAGAATTGTCTTGATATGACTGGACAGTTGAATTGTGTGATTTGTGGATTATGTGCCAATAAAACTGTTTAAAAAAATCTGGGTGGCCCAAATGGGTAAGCAAGAGAATTCTAACAGAAAGATTGACAGCTCAGACTCCCCCTGCCCCCCCCACCACCTCCTGGAAGCGAAGACTGGCAGTCAGCTTCCAGCTTGAACACCCTGTGGAGGGGTTCTGCTCCGTACAAGGAGTGGTCATGAGTCAGCAGCCACCAGAAAGAATTACAACTCCTCCAGGGTGACCTCATCTTAACTGATAAGATCGCCCAAGACCCGATTTCCAAACAAGGTCATGTTCCCAGATGTCGGGGTTAGGCTTTCAATGTCTCTTTTGAGGGAGACAATTCAACCCATACCAAGCACTAGCCCCTGGAGGTGTCACCCACAGATCATGGTCGGAGAGATGCTGCTGCACATCCCCAGCTCGAGCCTCTTTGAGCGATAGGAACTGCCTCTGTGGATGACGAACATTCTAGTGAGTCTAATCCAGGTGGGAAGGGCTCCCCTAGAGAAATAGGGGAGCTCCTCTATCAGGTGGCTACACGGTCACGGGGTTCAGCGCTCGAGCTTCTGGCTAACACTTGCCCTTGAATCTTTCCTTTGCTCACCCCCCTGGAGCCTTCAGGGGAGGTCTGTCGCAATGGGCAACATCCCCTGTCTTGGCCCCCAAACCAGAGACTCCTGGGCTACCCCTGGTTACCCGGCTGTCTGCAAAGGGTAAGGTGGCACCTGCAAGTCCCTGATGCCAGCTGTAAGGTCCGCAGAGTAACACACATCAAACCCCACACAAACACCAAAGATGGAGCCGGTGGCCGCGGCGTGCTGCAATGTGAGGACTCACCTGCCAGGTGGGCTTTGGATATGGAGGTGAGACCAGGAGTCAAGGAGTGCAGCAGCCTCTAGAGCAGTGGTTCTCAACCTGTGGGTCGAGACCCCTTTGGGGGTCAAATGACTCTTTCACAGGAGTCACCTAAGACCATTGGAAAACACTTATTTCCGATGGTCTTAGGAACCGAGACACCGCTCCTCTAGCTGTCTCCAGGCGGGTCCGCCCACATGCAGATATGCCCCCATACGAGTACCCGGCGTGAAGACTGTTACCCATGCTACACCATGCTTCAAGACAACATTTCATTCATTTATAATTAGAAATAAATATTTCACAATATACAATTACAAATTGTTTTTGTGATTAATCACGATGCTTTAATGTTCAATTTGTAACCATGAAGATACATCCTGCGGGGGGAGCGGGGAGAGAGGGGAAAAATGAGGACCTAATGTCAGGGGTTTAAATGGAGAAAAAATGTTTTGAGAAACGATGTACAAATGCGCTTTACACAATTGATGAGTGTATGGATTGGGATAACAGTTGTATAAGCCCCTAATAAAATGTTTAAAAAAAGGTACATCCTGCATACCAGGTATTTACATGACGATTCATAACAGTAGCACAATGACAGTGATGTGGTAGCAATGAAAATAATTTTGTGGCTGGGGTCACCACCACACGAGGAACCGTATGAAAGGATCGCCGCATTAGGAAGGTCGAGAACCACTGCTCTAGAGGCTGGAAGAGGCAGGGGCAGGGGGAGGTGTCCTCCCTGGAAAGGATCACAGCCATGCCTAAGCCTAGATCTCAGCCTCCGGAAAGCCCGGGTGGGACTTCCGACCCCAGAACTGCACGGGCATGCGGCTCTCTTGTTCCCGCTCTTGTTTGCAGCAGCTGCAGGAGAAGCTGGCTCTGCTTCCTCCTCCCGCCCAAGGATCAATGTGAGGAGCCGGGCGTGGCCCTGAGCTGACCATCCGGGCAACTCACGTGTCCCTGAGGGTCTGTCTCTTCCTTAGCTCAGGCGATCCGTCTCCTTCTGTGTTCTTCCACACACAGGGCAGCCCAGCTCAGCCCGCCTGTCTGCAGCCCCCAGCTCCCGACCCAGGCCCGCCCTTGGTTTTCTGTTTCAGAAAACACCAGATGGGGGCCAAGGTACAAGAAGCCGTTGCTAGACGTAATGTCTTCTTCTCTCCCAAGGTGCCACGGTGTTTCCGAGCCCAGAGCTCCAGACCGCCAGGGGAGCCCAGTGGTGACATTTAGCTCCGTCTCTCTTGCCCCGGGCTGTGACAAGACCATCACTGGCTCTTTGGGTAAAGACAACTTTGCCCTGGCACTTGATGGCAAAGTTGAGTTTCATTTCCATCGGCCTACCCGCCATGCCCTGAAGTGGCCCACTCAGGTCTGGGGATAAGACAGACATTGCGACCCGTCACTGACAGCCAGGACCCCGGGAGGAATGTCTTCCTCGACAGAGTGGAGGTTGTCAAAGATGGAACTGGGACATCCTAACCCTGTGACTGTGAAGGGGACCATGCTTACAAATAGAAGTTATCTTTGTGAGGTTAATGAAACACAGCGCAGTAGAGTGGGTCTGAAACCAACTACTTTCTGGTGGCGTCTTATAAAATGGGCAGAACAGACAGGGACACGTGTGGGGGGCTAGATGCCATGGCCGAGTCTATCCACATGCCAAGGAACATGACAACTGCCCACAGGGAAGGACCCTCCCCTAGGGTGGATGCCCCTGTTTGGACATGGAGTGTCCAGGACTGAGACAATACATTCTTGTCCTTTTGTGTCCCCCTACCCCTCGTAGCTGCATCCCGGCCGTCCCCAGAGCCTACGGCAGGGCAATGGAAGGAGAACGGTACATGGTGCGGGCTTTGCCATCACTGTCTGGTGGGGTGCTAGGCAAACAGGCCCCAAAGCGCTGTGGGCCAGGGTTGTAGGAACTGCTGCCTGAACAGGGTCTGCCCAAGCTCTCCACCTGGGCCCTTGGAACGCGTGTCCTGAGCTGTCCCCTGCTGCCTGGGGACCAGTGGGCGCCGAAATGTGGGAACCAGACCGTGGCTGCCCTGCCCAACCAGCAGAGTGGTGACAGCCCTGGGTGGGGGGCGCCGGCTCAGGGTGCCAGGAGCTCAAAGAATGCTGGGAACGAGATAGCGGCTGGGCTGGCGGGCCAGAGCCCACGCTCCCAGCAGCCTGGCGGCAGGAAGGCAGGCGGGAGATAACACCAGGGCCTCTAGTCTGGATGCTGACTTTGGCTCAGGCACCACCCGGGCAACAGGGGACCCGGTAGTGGGAGGGAGGGGGCAGGCCCATCTAGAACCTTCTGCTTCCGGGACCCCATGTAAGAGGAGGGCTGGTGCTAGGGGTCCTCACTCCTGGTCCTTTGCTGTCCCTTTCTGAGTTGCATAAAGGTTTTGCTGACAAAGCTTAGTCCCAGTATCTGAGGTTACAGCCCAGCAAGCCCCCACAAGCCTGGGGGCTCCTCTACTGGGTCTAAGAAGGACAGAGACAAGGGCTCCCTCTGGGGTGGGGGAGCCGGTGTGGGAGTTGTTTCTGGCCTGAAGGGGATTCAACCAGCTAACCCCTGGAGTGGGCTCCTTGGCTTGGCTTTGGCTCAAGAGGATCTGCACGTGGTATAAAAGTCACCCAGCACCCATAAGGAAGCCCAGGGTTCTGCCCACCAGCACCAGAAGCTGCGTGCCCACGTCCAGTGTGCCCCTGGCATTCACAAGTCCCTGTACTTCTCAGCAATGCTGGACCCATTTTCTGGACCCTCTGCAGATGTGGACACAGCTGTCTCCGCACAGGCATCTCTCCATTCGGTACCGACAGACCACAGAGGCGCCTCTCCATCCGGTACCGACAGACCACACCGGTGTCTCTCCATCCAGTACCGACAGACCACACAGGGCGTCTCTCCATCTGGTATCGGTACCGACAGACCACGCAGGGCGGAGCACAGAGACTCCTGGGTTGCTGGGAGCGGCCCACTGTTGGTGCTCTGTGTGGGGCTTGTCTTCCTGCTCCCCACCTCTCCTGGAGGCATCTGACGATGGGAGCTTTCTGGTCCTCCCACCCTGAACCCCACACAGCCACCTCTGGGGGACTCATCTCACATGGCTTCCTCTCCCTCATTCCCCTGTGGCGAGGGGCAAGGCATGGAGGTGAGAGGATTCATCAGCTCACAGATTGAGTGACTGCAAAGGGCTCAGGGTGGTGGGGTGAAAGTGGAAGGTGGTGGGGCAGGGAAGGGGGGAGGACAGATACCTGGTCACTGCTCCACCAGGAAAGGCCAGCCCCCGCCCCCACCTGCCAGAAGCCACCTGGCTGTTTTCAGCTCTCCTGCAGGAGGCCGTCCAGGGGAGGAGAAGACCCAGTGAGAACATGAGTTGTTGAGGACCAGGGAGGAGGCAGGTCCCACGTTCCTGCCACACTGGCCCACCTGGGCCCCAACACTTCTGCTTCAAGACCTACCGAGAGGATGCAGTGGAGTTTAGGCCGTCTTGAGATCCCTCTTTCCCATCAGGGGGTGTCCAAGAGTGCCCAGGACCCCAAAGATCACCAGCCTGCAAGTTTGGCTTGTAGAACGTGGGAACTCTTTGGGTCGGTTTGTATTGACTCTGTGAATCGTGTGTGTGTGTGTGTGTGTGTGTGTGTGTGTGTGTGTATGTGTGTGTGTGTGTGTGTGTGTGTGTGTGTGAAAACAGTACTTGGCCTCAGACCAAGGGCTGGCCTGGGGCTTCTGCCCCTTAGCCATCGATGCCCCGGCTCTCACGTCTGGCGGCAGGAGACGTCCTCAGACTGGGAGTGGCTCTCCCTGCCACAGTGGCCACCCACCTGAAGATGGCTATGCCAGTAGGCCTGTAGTCACCTGGCAGGGGGAGCAGGCATGGCCTACTGGATGCAGGCAGTGAGCTTCCTCTGGTGCCAAGCTCAGGCCCATGGTATTCGAGACTCCATGCTGTGCCAGCACAAGGCGAGGAGGAGCCTGCCTTTCTACTGTGGGGGTTCCTAGCTGCTCCTGGTGCCGTCAGCCGGGGCCTCCCACCACCTGCCACAGCCGCTCCTCCTGCACAATCGCGTTTCTTCCCTTTCTGCTAACTTGAGGCCAAAACCACGATGGCTCTGCAGAGCAGCCGTGACGTTGTGGTGAGTGTCTTGTCAGATTCCCCAGCGGCCCCACCTCTCCCCGATCACGGTATCATTGTCTGTACCACCCATTCTCAACCCCGGCTTCCCAGTGCTGTGGGAAGAAGGGTTGATCCCAGAGAGGTAAAGGTGGAGGCATCTCTGACCCTTGTCTCAGGGATGCCAGAGGAAGTGAGATATGGCCCCCTCCCAAGATGTGGACTGCAACCACCGTCTAGTGTTTTTCGAACCAGTCTCCTAATATGTGGGCTCGGTAAACCCCTGGGCTGAGTCCAAGACACAGCCATGGCCCCAATGAAGCAGCTCTGCCAAGGTGCCCCAGGCCTGCGCCTCCCCACGCCCCTCCAGCCTCACTCATTTCTCCGGCACTGCCTTTGGCAATGCCCCTCCCTCTACCATTTGTAGCTCCATGGGCACTCCTTCCAGCCCTTCCTCTGGGAGCGCCTGCCCACCTGAGCCAAGAAGAAGCAGACAGACCAATAAAACCAGGCGCCCAGGGCTCAGGTGGTTCTTGGGGGTCAGACATGAGAGATCAGCTTAACCCAGGACTCTGTGTGGGCGTCTCCACCCCCACCCCCACCCCCGCTCCCTCTCAGGTTGTTTTCCCTCCTGTTGCCTCTCCCCCAGGGCTGGTTTAGAGCCCCCGGGTTGCTCAGGGATCTCCTGACCTTCGAAGCTGTCAGGTCCACATAAAGGAAGCCCCCCTGCCTGATGTTGTCGGCATAGTTCCCGGAGGACACTGAGTGGGTCAGCTTGGGTCACACGCCCATCCCCGACCCAATCTCTGAGCAGGAAGATGGGAGTCTCTGGTGGCTACGTCTTCTCTTAGCGTCAACCCCCACCAAGCCCCATGGTTCAGAAGCGAAGGTGGTCGGTGTTAGCTGCCAAGGACCCATCCAGCTCAGGGTGACCCCGTGAACAATATAGCACTGCTGCCCACTCCCAAGCCATCCCTGTGACGCACTGTGGATCTGACTTTCGTGATCTGTATGGTTTTCAGCTGACTTTTGGAAATTCACCGCCAGTCCTTTCTTCATACAGGTCTTGGGTAAGGTCTGGAAGCTCCCTTGACACCTGTTCAGCATCACCCACTGCCATTGCATCACTAATGACTCATAGTCTTCCAGGGTGCAGTCCAGCACTGACGAAACACACAACCTTCCTCTAGTTCTTTAATGCTCCCTCCCCCACTAGCATGACCCCAGTTCTACCCTACAAATCCAGCTAGACCAGAGCGTGTACACTGGTATAGATAAGAGCTCTGGACACATGAAACCCAGGTCAGATAAACCCCTCAGGAACAGTAATGGGAGAAGCAATAATACCATGACGGTAGGGGGAAGGTGGGTGAAAAGGGGGAGGAATCGGGAAGGGATCACACTGATCAACATACAAGGCTCCCACCCCCAACCCCGGGGATGAACAACAGAAACGTGGATGAAAGGAGACAGTATTTGGTGTAAGATATGAAAACAACAATAATTTATCATTTATCCACAGGTCACAAGGTGGGGGGATGGAGGGAAAAGAGGAGCTGATGCCAAAGGCTCAAATTGAAAGTAAATGTTTATAAGATGATGATGGGGGAAAAAAATATTGAAAGTGCCATGGAATGCCAGAAGAATAAACAAATCTTATCTGGGAAAAAGGACAGCCAGATGATCCTCGAGACATCGGACAGTGTAAGATATGACAAAATAATAATTTATAAATTATCAAGGGTTCATAAGGGGGGACGGGGAGCGGGGAAAATGAGGAGCTGATACTAAGGGCTCAAGTAGAAAGCAAATGTTTTGAGAATAATGAGGGCAAGAAATGTACAAATGTGCTTGAAAGAAAAGAAAACAATAATGGCAACATATGTACAAATACACTTGATACAATTGATGTATGGAATGCTATAAGTGCCCCCAATACAATGAGCTTTTGTTAAAAGGAGGGAAGAAATGACTCATGGGACTCCCTGGGGGTTTCTGAGACTGTAACTCTTCGTGGGAGGAGAAACCCAGCCTTTCTCCCACAGAGATGCTGGTGGCTTCCAACTACCGACCCGGGGATCGCAGCCCCACGCAGAACCATGGCACATGAACTTTCACAGGCAGGCAGGCGGTGGCAGTGCAGGAGGCACACCACCCGGAATCAAGCCTGGGTCTTGTGCACGGTGAGCTGTGGACTGCTGAACGCTCAGTGCCCCGGAGAATGGAGGTGGTGGGGTCCCCAAGGAGATGCTGGCAGATGAGAAACCATACAGTCGCCATTAGCTATTCACCAGTCCGTCATTGGCAATCGTGACAATGTGGAAGCCACCGGGATGTCTGACAAAGATCACATTAAATCAGTAGTAATTTAACCCAGTGGAACGTAAAACAGCCCATTAAAATAGCAAGGCTGCCCGGGCAGATATTCGCCGGAGAGTGTGAAGTCAAAACGCAGGGTACAGAGTGATAAAAATAATACAGTGCCTCCACCTACCTCTGAAATATACGATTTTAAAAAATCAGTCATTTTATCTAATGGTTGGAATCCTGGTCAGTTTTTTTTTTTAATCATTTTATTGGGGGCTCATACAACTCCTACCACAATCCATACATACATCAATTGTGTAAAGCACTTTTATACATTCGTTGCCCTCATCATTCTCAAAACATTTGCTCTCCACTTAAGCCCCTGGCTTCAGCTCCTCGTTTTACTATCTTTGTTTTCGCCAGTCTGGGTGTTGGAACATTCTAAAGGAAACACGCGATTCCGTGACACCACAGACAGGCTCTGACGCCCAGTCCCCCCGCCTGGACCGGCCGGGGCTGTGGTGTCTGGGCCAGGAGTCCACAGTCTGCTCCCACACCAGCTCTCTGCAAGGGATGGGGTGGTGGCCAGAAGCTGTTCCCACAAATGGTGTGCTCCCAGGCAGCTGAGGGTCCAGCCGGCACTCCTCCCAAGGGCACTCACAGCCCTCCCCGGGGCCCACAGTCCACCCGTACTGTGTCATTCTGGACGCACACGCTACGTGAGCAGGAGGTTTTTGCCTCCATGTGGCTACTCCCCTTGAGGGGACAGCCACATGGTTCCACTTGGTGTCTTGGACCCACCTGACGGAGCTAGCTGCTCGCCTGGAACCTGAAGGCAGGAACCTAAGGACTCCCCCCACACTCACAGCCCCCTCCCCAGTCACCAAGACGTCTCCAAGGCCCCGCCATCCCTCGGCTCAGAGGCTGGGCCTGCTGCTCTCGGTGGGGCCAATGCAGTGCGGGTGGGGCGCTCACTGCATGCCTCTCTCCCCGTGTCTGGGCCTTCCTTGGTAGTGGCCTTGTGCCTGCCTCCCACTGACTCCTGCAAGTCCTCTGTCTGGAAATGGTCCCTCCAGAGCTGGCCACGTCCCAGCTCCCTCGCCTCCCCAAGTGGACATGGTTCCAACCTCTTGACCCCGCCTCCCCACCTCATGGTCAGGGGTGCCAGCTCCCCACAGTGCCCTTGAGCCCAGGTATGTGCTCCCTGCACCCCAGTGTGTCCAGTCCCAGCCTTAAATGTTGTCCTCAAAAATCCACTCCCCGGCCCCACATTCTGATGAGGTGAGCGTCGTAGCAGGGTGCCTCCCCATGCCCCTGCCCACTCACTCTCTAGCCTCACCCCAAACCCCAGCCTTGTCACGCAGCCTTCGGCTGTTTCAATTTGGAGCTGTCTGGTGCGGTGGTCCACCGCCAGGCCGTTGTCCCACAAACACTCCTGTTCTCCGGGCCTCCCTGGGGAGCGGGGCCTGCCATGTTTTCCCTGGCCGGCTTTCCTCTTCCACTGGCTCCGGTGCCGCACCCTGAGAGGGGGCGGCCCCGTCATGCCAAGCCAAACTCTGGTGTTGCCTGTGCCCACCCCAGGCCCCAACAGCAAGCCTCCCACTGGACGCTCATTGCTTCTCCAGCCTCAGTCTCCCCATCAGGAAAAACGGGTGGAGGAGCCAAATCAGAGCATTCGGCCTTTCTTGGCTCACATTTCTCGCAGACTCAAGGGGCAGGGATGACTGTCCTTCACCAAGAGAGCTCTCTGCTGCACACTCCCCCTCCCAGAGGGCACAGTGCAGGGCAGCAGACAGTCCCAAACCAAGCTGGCCGTGCTCCTGCTCAGAGCCCCTTTCTAATCTCAGCTCAGAGACGCCAGGCAGCTTGGCCTGCTGGCATTACACGATCCTTGTAAGGAAATGCAAAATCAGGAGCCAAGTATTGATCTCAGGGGAGATTCTTGTCTATTTCCTAATAAATAATTCAGGTTGAAGCAGCTCCTCAGCCTAGATTTATGTTTGAATTCCTTTGCTCAAATACCCATCAAGCAAATGGATAGAAAGACTTAATTTGATGGGAACGTGTGCTGCTGTGAGCAGTGGTTCAGAGCTGCTTCCCTCCAGGTTGCTCATGTTGTCTTGGGCAGAGATGTTTGGGGGGGGGCAGGGTTTTCCATCGAGGCCACTGACTGGGGAAGGGGTGAAGCTAATCTGGCACAACTCCCTGAACATCTGATCACCCGAATGTTTTACTGACATCTGGGGGTGGTTTGTGCAGCCACCAGCAAACGGCAAGCGGAGATCTTTAGAGTGAGGGAATCACTTGTGTTGTCTGGAGATGCCCACGGTGGTCGCTGTGGATCCATCTTCCTGCTACAAGGTCCTAGTTTGTAGGGATAGTCACAGTTTTACAAACTAAGCACTGCCTCCCAGTGGCAGTTACATAATCTACTGCCAACTCGAGGAAGGGGTGGAGTCCAGCCTGTCAATCAGGTCCCAGCTTGAAGCCCTCAGTTGGAGGCAGCACAGAGATAAATAGCTCACTGGAAGCCAGGCACACTGTCTCTATGCTACACATTCCTGTTGACAAGCCACATGCAGCTACACTGATGGAGTCAGAGCCCCGGAGCTGGAGGAGCCACGTGGAAACCCATACCAGCACTGAGATGCTCCCACTGCCACTGGATACACAAGACTTTCCACCCACTGGCCTGTGAGCTTCCCCCATTCAGCATCATTGCATGTGTGTGTGCATCTGAACAGGAATCTATAGACTGGTATCAGACATATGAGCTAATATTATACTGATGGACTTGATCTGGACTGGCTGGGATGTTTTCTCAACATACAGTTGCTCTTTTACATAAAACCCTTTCGTATAAACAGATGAGTGTTTATGAATTTGTTTCTCTAGTAAACCTGGACTAACACACCCCATATACCCAATCCCCACCATGCCCCTTGTTCCCTTCTCGTTCCACCCATCTAAGTGACTGGGGCGCTAATCTGTTTTGGTGATGTCGTTACCTGTTCTGAGCCTCTTGTGCATGGGCCACACAGGGTATGGTTTGTGAGGTTTGTCGTCATCTGAGCCTCACAGTTATGTTTACATGAGACTCAAGTCAGAAATCTTCCTTATCTCCTATCTCTAAGTTGAGGTCAATGTTGGCTGAGCAAGAAGGATTTTTCTTGGAATGCAAGGGCGGTTGAACACACGGGATCTACTGTAGTAGTAGAACAAAGGACAGCTTTCACACAGTCTGCTCAACGAGCACTGGAGAAGCATTCGCCAATCCAACACTCTTCCATTGTGGGGAACAGAAGGATTTCTCTCAAGCTGTCTCCCCCCAAAATATGTCTTGAGAATGACTGTACACTAGGCGGTCAGCGAAAGTGGGTCAGAGGTTATTCTCCCTAACATCAACCATCAAGAGTGGATTGGGAGTCATTCTCACTGAGAGGTAGCAGCTGTCTAGATCAAGCAGACACCACTGCTTATCCCACAACAAATAGGGCCCATTCCTTTCTGTTATTGTTCCCTTGAAGCAGTGCCCATAGGCAAGCCTGGGACCACTCTAAGATGACTAAGCTTAGGCTACCATCTTGCCACACATGCCCCCCTCCTATTCCCTCCTCTTACTATTGCGCGTTCACCCCTAGGTCATCCCCCTCCTATTGCTTGTATTGTCTATGTTACAACCCCTCTCTATGAAGTAGGTTGTTATCGGCTATCAGGGGGCTTGCATGCCTCCCAGGATAGTAATTGTCTGTTTATTGTATGAGACACCAGAGTGATCAAACTTGTTCAAGGATGAATTGTATTGCCCCTTTCTGTGATGTATGATTCTGTAATCAGATCCCCCTAAAGTGATATGATGCGTGGTTAGCAATAAGTAAGGAGGCTCCCTGGTTCTCAGGAGGGTGGCTGAGGAGGACAAGGCAGCTGCTCCTACTCTGACAGCTAAGTTCCCTCCACGAGGACCATCAAGTGGGGCTGAGGTGAGCAATGCTACCATGAATTGCATCTGACTCCATTACTTGACTCTATCCTTTAACTCTCATGCTCTCTATGACTTTACTATAATCTCTACTTATTATCACTGTACAATTGTGCCTACCGAACCTGTGATGTTTTGTGGGGTTCCTTCTTCCCTTTAACCCCACATTCCATGATGAAAAAAAAAGTTAGAAAACTTGGAAGAGAATGTTTCTTCGTTCTCCAGAGCTGCTATGAAAGAACACCCCCAGTGGTGGCTTGAACAAACAGAAATTCATTCAGAATTTAGGAGGCTAGAGATCTGAATTCAGAGCCATGGCTCTCAGGAGTAGGACTTCTCTCTCTTGATCTAGAGGAAGGTCCTTGCCTCCTTTCAATATCTGTGGGCCCAGCATTTTGGGGAGACTTCCATGTGTCTTCACATCAATATCTCTCTGGGTCTAAAAGGTTCTCAGTGTAAGAACCCCAGAGTCCAAGGGATACCCTCTCCTCCTGGCTCTTCTGTCTGGGTGGTAATCAGGTCCCACCTTTCTTTGTTCACTTCTCTTTCCTTTTATATCTTATAACACGAAAAGCAATGCAGGATGCATACAAGGAAACGCCTCTTATATCAACTCGGGAATATGATCTGAATACGGGTGGTGTATCATCCCCTTTCAACCGACTGACGACATCCGATCACGCATAGGAGATGACTACGTCATTACATAGCTGCCAGATTACATCACCACGTGACTGCCAACCCCCTGGGAGCCATAGCCCAGGCAAGATGGCACATATTTTGGAGAAACACAATCCAGTCTATAACAGAAGGGCACATGTTCCACCTGTTAAGGGGCATCTACAAGAAACTCACAGCCAATGTCTTACTGCGTAATGACCTTTCCCCTGAAGATAGGCCTTCATCACTTTGATCCAACACTGTACAGTAGGCTGTGGTCAGAAGAACTGGAAGGACATAGCGCTCAGTCAAGTAGAGGGTCAGTGACAGTTTGTGAGACAAAGTCTTGCCATCCTTGCTTCTAAGGGGCATTCTGGCTGTACTTCTTCCAACACTGATTGATTTGTTCTTCTGACAATGCCCAGGATACTTAATATTCTTTGCCAACACCATCATTCAAATGTATCCATTCTTGGGCTTTCCTTATTCCTTGTCGAGATTTCATGCATATGAGAAATTAGAAAAACCATGGCTTGGGTCAGTCTCGCCTTAATCTTCAAGGTGGATTGCTGCTTTTAAACACTTTAAAGAGATCTTTTGCAGTCGATTTGCCCATTCTGGATAATGAATAGTGCCCAGAATATATAAGGTACTCTTAAAATTCAGCAATAAATAGACATGTAATCCAATCAACAGATGGGCAATGGATTTGAATAGATTTGTTTAAAGATGCACACAAATGACCAACACGTACATGGAAAGATGCTCAACATCATTAGTCATTTGGAAATGCATGCCAAAAGAAACATTTCATACCATCAGGAGGACCATGAAGATTGTGCCAAAGTGGTGCAATGGCTGAGGCATTTGGTCCCTAACTGAAAGGCTGGTGGCTTGACTCTACCGCCATGTGCTCCGAGGGAGAGAGACGTGGCAATCTGCTTCCATAGAGATTGATAGCCTAAGAGAGCCTGTAGGAGGTTCCACTCTGTCCTGCAAGGTGGCTTTTACTGGGATTTGACTTGATAGCAGTGGATTTGAGTTTAGGACAATGATTATAAAGAAGATGGAAAATAGCCAGTATAGGTGAGGAGGTGGAGAATTTGAGAACTTGGCCCATGATAAAATGGGATGACTTTGGGGAAAAGTCTGGCAACTTATCAAAAAGTTCAACATGACCCAACAATTCCATGGAAAGGGTGTGCCCCAAAGAGTTAAAGACATATGGCGGTGGGATGAATGTCTTGTTTGGAGGTTCCAGCAGGGCAGGGCAGCTATTCGTACACCCTTGACTGAAGGACAGTCCTCTTCCTATCAGAGAAGGTCGTCCTCCTCAACAGAGCATGCAGTTTCGGGAGGGACACCCAGGGAGCTGTGAGGGGGAAGGGGACACCCACCCAGCCAACCAGATCAGCCGAATCAGCCGTGGCAATCAGTGCGGTGGCAGATGCCCTCACATTCAGGGATGAATTTCTTTGTGTGGTCTTTTAGTATTGGTTCTGAGAAGAAGAAAGCCATTTGGAAGATCCCTCCCTCCACCCCCCACCCCCAGGCCCTGAGGAAGTGCTACAGGTGCCCCGGGCCAGAAGCTAGTCCTTGCCAGTGGAAAATGTCAGTGGTGGGATGCTTTTGACCTAATTTCTATCCTGCCCTTGGTGACCCAGGCTAGGTACTGTAGATCGCTAGGACTTGAGATTCTGTCCTTTAGAGCTGCACAACACCCTTCATAGCCACACCAGAAGGAGTCCGTGCAGAAGCCCCACTAAGGAAACGGGGCTTGACCTCACACCCATCCTGTAGCAGATTTAAGGAGCTGACACACTTCCTTGGAATGAAGGCTGAAACATCCTAGCGTGAGAAGAAGCAGGTGACGGCTCTCCCAAGGTTATAGAATGGGCCATTGGACTTTGGTTCAGATTTATTACTTTGGGGGTGCCCAATGAATGGTGGCCCAGACTACATATGCTTACTATTCCAATGCCCTCTTGGCTTTCCTGTGATAGTTATCCATCTGGTAGGCATGGTTCTACCTTTGTGAATGAGTGTCAGTGAAAGTTTTGCCCTATCACCAACCCCCATTGTTTATGTAAATAGTGTCTAGCCACTTAGGAATTTAATCTGCACAAGTCAACAATTCATGAATGAAAGTCTGAAACCAGCCTATACTTGATTACTTTCCTTTTTCCATTAGTGTTTTAAATTTTATACCATTGACAAAATTAATGACACTATTAATAGAATTACCTTATGCCCCAGGAGGGATGATTTGTAATGTTCTACATCAAAAAAATGATGATGATGTCTCTAGAGTGAACCATAAAGATCAGCATAAGCCATAGACATACGAATGGGTTTGGGGCTCAGAGGCAAGCATAAATCATAGATATATGAATGGATTTGAGCTCACACTTAATTCTAGTCCCATTCTATGAACGAGTGGCTCTTATGACATGGCCCTGTCCAACGCCCATCCTCATGAAGAGATCCCTGAAGATATGAGTACAATAGCAAAGTGTGCCAAAGAAGCAAGGTGGTGCCTGGTTATCAGGAAGAGTAGTATCTGGAGTCTTAAAGGCTGTCTTCATCTAAATGAGGAATCAACCAACTCCATATGGAAAAAGTATACCAGCCTGTGTGATCCAAGGATTGTAAGTAACAAAATCCAAATTCAAATGAGTAAATGGTATCAGAACTTAAATTGTGAGCATCTGGCTTGCAGAAGGCTATGGACAAAAGCCCCAAATCCATTTGCAGGGTCCCCACGTGGATTAAGGCTCTAGTGAATTCCCTCCAACCATAGTCCAGGGATGTGAATAACCTTGCTATCAGACAGAGGGCATTGTAAAGTGGATTATGGCAGAAGTCGTTAGGTTAAAATGTACTATTCTATCATTTGATTTCCCTTTTGATCCACTTTAAAGGTGTTTCTATTTTTAATATTGTGTTGGTCCAGGTTGACAAGAGAAATAAATGCATAGACACTCACATGTGTAAGAGAAAACATTATATGAGAGAGCAATTGTATATTAAGAAAAACATCCCAGCCCAGTCCAGATCAAGTCCATAAATCCTATAAAAGCCCATGCATCCAATACTAGTCTATAAATTCCTCTTTAGACTCACACAACGCATGCAATGATGTCAAATGCAGGAAGATCACAGGCCAGTGAGTGGAAAGTCTTGTGGACCCAGTGGTGTTGGAAGCATCTTAGCGCTGCTGTAGGTCTCCATGTGGCTCCTCCAGTTCCAGGGCTCTGGCTGCCATCAGCATAGCTCCGTGTTTCGTGTCAGCAGGAAGACAAAGGAGAGAGTGTGCCTTGCCTCCAGCGAGCTATTTATCTCCTTCTCGCCTCCAAATGAGGTCATCAAGTTGCAACCTGATTGACAGGCTAGATCTCACCTTCACTTCTTCTTTACCAGCTTCATGCAGATTCTTATCAGTGAAGTAGCACAACAGGTTCACACAAAAACCTGCTCCTGATACTTCTCCCTGCCATTGAGTTGATTGGGACCCTATAGGCCAAGGCAGAACGGCCCCTGTGGGTTTCTGAGAGACAGTAACTCTTTCTTTTATGGGAGTAGAAAGCCTTGTCTTTGTTCTGCGGAGTGGATGGTGGTTTCTAACTGCTGACCTTGCAGTTAGCAGCCCAACAGGTAACCACTTCACCACCAGGGATCTTTCCTGATGCTTAGAGCAGCATTCTTACAGTAGCCCCAGAGTGGAGACAATCTACATGTTCAGCAACAGGCTAATGAATACACGTCACGTGTCATATCCCTACACCGGAACATCACGTCGTAGCAGACAGGAATGAACATCGCCAGCACACCTCCGCGAGGAAGAACCTGGGAAACACTATGTAAAGGGAGTTGTGGGCACAAATGCTGAAGGCCACTTATCATCTATGAACTGTCCAGGCGGGCAGGCCCCCAGAGACAGGAGGTGGATTGGTGGTTGCTGGGGGCTGGGGGCTGGGGTGGGGAAGGAGTGAGGAGTGATTCCTAAGGGAATGAGGTTTCTTTGGGGGCGGGGGAGGGCAGGCATAGAGCTGAATGGTGGTGAATGTCCTACAAATACTCAATTGTTCACTCCAAAAGAGTGGATTTTAACGTGTGTTTTATGTATCTTTTTTTTCAACAGTAAGAAAAGATTTAATAATAAAAAAGAAAGAAAGAAAAGAAAGGAAAAAGTAGCACTGTGAAAAGACACAACCATACCTGGCTATATAACATTCTGGTACCACCACCCAGGAGAGAACCCAGCTGTGGACCCAGATGGGCAGGGTTCACGCTGGTGGTGGGGAGGGTGGGGGGCAGGGAGGCACAGACACACTGTCCTCACTGTGGCTCCTGGAAAGCAGCTCCCAGCTGACCTCGCTCAGGGACACCCCTTGCTGAGAGAGCCCTGGCATTTCACCCCCTAAGTGTGGGCTCTGGCTTTGGCACCCACCCGGCCTGCTCCACCCACCAGGTGTCAGTCTGGCCTGCAGCTGCCATTGATTTCCAGCCCTGGAATCCTTGTATTTACATTGTAGTGAGGTGAGAGTGTTTCAGCAAGTGATTGCAGCAGACCAGCACATGTGATGGGAAAGCAGGGTGCTCGTACACCCCTCAGACACTACCGCAGGGCTCTCGGGAGCCTCCAGCACTGAGCTCAGGGAGTGGGTCATGTGGGCTCCCGTGGGACAGATAAAGCAGCAGGAAGCGCCACAGCCCTACAACGTGGGACATGTGACAGACCAGGGAAGGTTTCTGAGAGGACTTGTAGTGACCTGGACCCAGCCCAGGCCCTGTGAGGTCCCCAGGCCAGTGCCAAGCTCCTGGGTGTCTCCTGAGAGTCTGAGCACCAGAGCCAGGAGCAAGGGTCCCCACAGTATATAAAGGGGGGGGGGGATGGGGGGGAGGGCAAGCAGTCCCCTACTGGGTGGAATGGCCACATCAAAGAAGAGATGTAGACCTTCCCAACACCACCCAGGGCCAGCCTTCCCCCAGCCCCTGTGGGTAATGGGAAAGGCTCTATCATGGAGGGGTGGAGTCACTGGGATGGGGAGGTGCCAGGGCTGCTCCCCTGTGACCAGGGCCTGGGGAGCTCACTAGAGCACCTGGAGGAGCAAGATGCTGCCAACTCCCTGAATGTGGGCTTCTGGCCCCAGAACTGTGAGAGCGTGAGTTTCTGCTGTCTCTCAAGCCATTCCGTGCAGGGTGCTTAGGGCTGCCAGAGGAGCCTGAGAGAGGTATCTCTGGAGTCTTAAACTATTGGAGCAGAATGGAGTTATCAGGGGTTTGGGAGAGGTTCCCCAAGGTGAGCCCTTTTTTAACCCATGGACAAATCTATAAAATCCCCATTCTGTGACTGTGGCAGTCTATGCCAGTGAAGCTCAAGTATTGCTTAATCTTTGGACAATCTAGAATTCAGAAGCGGCAGGCTTTGGGGGTGCCAAGATATGGGAATCCCTGGAGAGGAGGACCACACAGCCATCGAGCTCAGGTGTGGGAGAGCATGGGACCCAGGGCAGTGTCTGGCCTGCCGGCCACCAGGTGACAATGACAGGAGCAGTGGGCTCTGACTGAGCTCCTGTGCTGCCATCTCCACCATCATACTTCTTTGTAGGAATTTGAGAGTAGAACCAGGTGCACATTTCCAGAACCAGGACCTAAGACATCTGCTGGGGCCCCACTTCCAAGACCTGGTGCACTCTGCCATAAGCCCCCACAGCTGGCCTGGCTCAGGAGGCTGCCCCAGGGCTAGTGTCAGGGTGAGTTGGAGATGACCCTTCTCAGGTCAAGGACCAGAGTGCCCAGGGCCCGGTACTCTCTCTACAGTATCACAAGGAAGCAGTTAGGGCACTGGGAAGAGTGTGTTCCTTTGAGGTTGTGTTAGACTGGATTGACTAGAGAAACAAATCCAGAGACACTCATACATGTATCAGAAAGAGCTTTACTGTATATCCAAAGTAGCTATATATCAGGAAAACATCCCAGCCCAGTCCAGATCAAGGTCATAAGTCCAATACTAGTCCATAAATCCCTCTTCAGACTCAGGCAGTCACATGCAATGATGCACAAAGCAGAAAGATCATAGGCCGGTGGGTGAAAAGTCTTGTGGATCAAATGGTGGTGGAAGTATCCCAGGGCAAGCACAGGTCTCCGAGTGTCTCCCCAGCAGGAAGGTGAAGCAGCGAGAGGGCAGGGGGAGGTTCCCAGGATGCTCCTTTTGAGGAGGTCATGCCCACAAGGAGAGGCCATCAGGCTGAAAGTTGCTTGATAGGCTGGACTCTACCCTTGCCCTTGAAGTTGACATGGAAGTATGTAACTACCACAGAGACCATCACGGCAAAGATCCGTTTGCTCTTGCAGAGTCCAGCAATGTCACAGTACACATAGGAATCATCCTGGCCCTGGAACCCATGTCCCATCGGCCAAGAATCTCCAACAGGGGGGACACGCTGGGAGAGGCCAGGCCTTTCCCATCCACAATCTCCAACCTACTGCAGAGACTGGCTTTGTTTTTCTTTGCTTTGGGGAACCCAAGTACCATCAGACCATACATCCCCAAGACAGAGGCCAGTCAAGGTGAGCTGGGTTATACTGCGGGACAAATAAAATCCAGGTCTCCGGATCGCTTCCTGCTTAGCAGGCTGGGCTGGGGAGCCACCAGGGACGCTTCTGGCCAGAGAGGCATGCTGAGCCTCCTTGGACTCTGTGGAGGCGGGCTATAGGGGCACTGCCAGTGAAAATCCCCCCTCTTCTTCATAGAATCCAGCTCCTCTGAGGATTTGCTCAGCATACAGCTCGAACAAGTACGCTGAGAAGACACAGCCAGATGCACACCTTTCCTGATTTTAAACCATAAAACTTGCTTTAAACCATGCTCTTGTTCCATTCATACAACTGCCTCTTAATCCATGCACAGGCTCTCGTGAGGACAAAGGAGGTGTTCTGCACAAGACCCCTTGTTGAAAAGCAAAGATGTTACCTTGAGGACTAAAGTGTGCCTGACCCAAGTCAAAGTATTTTCCATCATCTCATTCGCCTGGGAAAGGCGACCACTGAATAAGGAAAATCAAAGAAGAATCAGTGAATTATGGTCCTGGCAAGGAAGCGTGAAAGTCCCATGGCCGGTGAAAAGCACAAACATCTGTCTTGGAAGAAGTACAGCCAGAGTGCTCCTTGGAGGTAAAGATGGAGAGACTCCGTCTCACATACTTTAGACACATTGTAAGAGAAGCCAGTTTGTGAAGAATGACAATGTGTTAGTCTGGGTAGACTAGAGAAACAAATCCTTGGACACACATATGTGTAGAAGAAAGAGATTTTTTTTTTTTTGAAAGAGATTTTTATACAAGAGCAATTGAACATTGAGAAAACATCTCAGCCCAGTCCAGATCAAGTCCATAAGTCTGATATTAGCCCATATGTCCGATGCCAATCTATAAAGTCCTCTTCAGGCTCATGAAACACATGCAATGACACTGAATGTAGAAGATCACAGGCCAGTGGGTAGAAAGTCTTTGGATCCAGTGTCATTGGAAACATCTCAACCCTGGCATCAGGGAGGGTCTATGTGTCTTGTCAGCTGCTATGTCTCCCAGGGTGTGAGCAGTCTCCCCCCTCCAAGAAGGAAAGTACCAGATTTCCCAGAATTCTCAGGAGAAGGCCATGCCCACAAAGAGGCTTCATTGTCTATGATCTGATTGACAAGCTAGACTCCACCTGTGATAGGTAGGTTTGTTGTGCCAACATGGCCAATGAACACATATGAGATTGGTTGAAGGGCAGCGAGATAAATAGTGAGCCATGCCTCTCTTGCTCTTTGATCATCAGACGAGTGTGTGGCTGCCTTGCTCATTCTGTGCCTCCATTTGCAAGCTAATGGAGCTATCTGTGGGATACCTACCCGTGAACTGTGTCGCTGTAACTTGAGGTTCCATCAAGACCTGCTTCACCAAGCTACTGGAAGGTTCATCTCTTGAGCTGAGGACTGTTGGACCCTGTCATCTGGTTGACTGTTGGTGACCTGCTTGCTGTTTGCTGCCTGTAGCCGGATAGCCTGAGTTGTGGCTCTCAAGACTTGAAGGACTGCCGGTGTACTAGCTATCTCATGGAAGTGAGTTGCACTGAGCCATTTGTACAGATTTATAGATAGTTAACTGTTTATTTCTTATGTTATCTATCTATATAGATATATACAAAATTATTAGTGTCCTGGTTTTGTTTTCTAAAAAACCCTGTCTACCACCCCACCCCTACACTCTTAATCCTCAAATTGACAAACGACTATATATCTACCACAGACAACATGCTTGGTCAAGTAGAAACCAAAAACCAAACTCGTTGCTATCAAGTTGATTCCAACTCTTAGCAACCCGAGAGGACAGGGTAGAACTGCCCCGTGGATTTCTGAGACGGCAGCTCTGTATGGGCGGCATACAATGCCCCATCTTTCTCTGGATGGTAATGTAGCGGGGTAGTGAAAAATAGGAAGGCCCTTGACGAGATGGATTGACACAGTGGCTGCAACAACGGGCTCAAACGTACGAACAACTGTGAAGATGGCGCAGTGTCTCTTTCTGTTGTGCATGGGCTTGCTCTGGGTCGGAACTGACTCAGTGGTACCTAACAAGAAGCCAGTGTGGAGGCGACACTGCCATCTTACTGTGCCTGGAGGAGGGGAAGTGAGTGCTGGTGACCTGTCCTGTGGCCTGGCTTTCCAATACCTGCTCAAGATCACTCCAGGGTGTGACTCCACGGTCACCTGCTGCTGGAGGAGCCGGGCAGACAGACGCAGAGGCTCCCGCTCTGACCATCAGGTCTGGACAGGATGCTTGGGGAGGGTGAAAATCCTGGGAGCCAGGGTACCCAGGAAGGAGGGGGCCATGGGTGGTGGGTTTTGATCCAGATTGAAGGCTGAGAGCCCAGGAGACAACCTCCGGTGTGAGCACCAAAGGGCCCTGGCCCTGAGGGCAGCTGGGACAGAGGGGGCAGGGGCCACCGGGTCTGTGACCTGGGATATGCACATGGCAGGGTAGGTACCAACATGCTCCTGAGCATTGTGACCCGAATGGTCCGTGTGTCAGATGAAACCTACAGTGGTTGCTGCACAGCGTCACCTGGGGACCCCTGGAGGCCTGGACTGAAATCCCAGTCACGCCCCTCAGGATCGTGGGGACCTGGGCTTGCCCGAGAGCACCGAGCTCAGGGACCATTCTTCCTGCACACATAGATGCTGTGGATGCCAGGTAGCTATAACGTTTCCATCCAAAGAAAAATAGTACGCGGAATTCCTTAGAGTCTAAGGGAGCGGTCAAAGTCACCCCTCGCCACTCAGCGCAAAAGAAAGCAACCCTACTGGAGCGCTGGGAGCCTCCTGGCATGGTGATTACCTGTTGGGTCAACAGTAGGGACTCCCCAGCAGCGCCTTGGGAATCCTGAGAGCCATGCTCCTCAGCCCCACAGGGTTCCTGGGCATCAGAATGAATTGATGGCACCAGAGAGTTAGGAACCCGGGGTGCAAACAGTGAATACGCCCAGCTGCTGACCAGGAAGGAAGGCTCCTGGTTCTCTGAGGCGCCGGAGCCACGGGAACTTCCATGGATAGGGTTTAAGAGACCCGGGAGTCTCCCTTCTGGGGTCATGAAAGGCAGCCCAGGCTTCAAGGCTGTCTAATGTGAATGTCTCCAACTATTTTGATCAAAGAACACCCTTTTTCCTCATACCCTTTGTCCGCTGTCCCCCTGTCCTCAGAGAGATGCTCCGCTGGCTGAGTGGACAGACCTGCCTCCTGAGGAGGCTTCCTGTGGGAAGGAGGGGCCATTCCCAGGGCAGCCTGCAGTCCCCAGGGTCAGACCCGGAGCTGGGAAACAGGCAGGAAGGGGAGGCGGGAGAGGGGGGTCCTGCAGCGTAGACGGAGGGCGTTGGCCACTGAATTGACAGGGAGAGAGGGCAAGTTCAGGACACCAGCTCCCGTCCTGACGTAGCGCTCACTCACACGAGCATCTCTCCTGAGCCCCAGCAGGAGAGCCCACCCTGCAGGGCACTCCCCCGAGGGAGGAGGGAGGTCTGGAGGTGCTGTGAGAGTGGAGACCACTAGGCTGATGGGTGACAGACCCCTGTAAGGATGTACTTCCTGTGGGGAGGCTGAGCGGTGCCAGAGGGGAGGGGCTGAGCCAATCCGCAGGAGTGGCCCAGACAGTGGTCGCTCCTGCCCCAGCCTGCTGCTCTGCGCAGGGACTGGAGTTCCGTGTCTGATGGTTTCCAGCCCCCGGCCTCACTCAGCCTCCCCCATGGGGTTAAAAATGGAACCAGAGGCGGCGCTCACCCTCGACTCACCAGCAAAGCGAAAAATGTGGACTAAAAATAAATGTGCTCTGCCAGGAGGCGGCAGCGGAGCGGGTGATGTCCCCATGTCCCCGCACCCTCCCCTGTTACCCGCCACACCCCAGCGCTGAGATGCCCCTCCCGTGGTCCTCCCAAAGAACTGGAGGTGCTGTAAGGGACCTGTCTCTGTCACTGCCCACCCGGACACCGACCCCCAGCGTGCCACAGCAGGTCGTGAGCTGCTACCTCCGACCCTGTGCACTCACTGAGGTGTCCAGGCCACTGAGGAAGGAGGCCTATCACCCGCGTCTAGCACCTGGAAGGTGTCCCAGCTTCAGGTGGCTTCAGGGAGGGCGCCCTGCCCTCCCCCACTTTGTCACAAAGACCTTGACCTGGCACATGCCTGACCACCAGGGAGGCAGGTCCAAATCCACCCTTACCTGGGCATTGGGGCCCTGACCGACCAACCGGGAAGTCTGTATGTGGCTGGGAGCCGGACCTTGGCCAACTCCAGGGGTCTGTCTGCTTCTTCAACATGCCCCCTTGGGATGAATGTGGGTCCTGGAGGAGTGGGGGGAAGCAGGCCCATGCAGGCTTATCCAGTACCGCGGACCCCTTGTTCACCCTCTCCCATCTCTGAGTGGGGACAGAGCAGAAGCCACCGTTGACCCACAGGCTAGAGGGCCAGTGCGTCTGGAGCAGGATGCTGACCCCTGGCTCAGAAACACCTCAACCTCCAGGGCCTGCGGGCAGAGGGCCTCGGGCAGTGGGAGCAGCTCTTCCAACTAAGTGCTCGTAGACAGAAACGGGCAGGCTCCACCTCTAAGAGGGTAGTGCGCGGTCCACACAGCACGGCAGGTGTTCAACACAAAAACCATTTTGAATTTCTCAGAGCTGTGCTCTGAGAGGACCTGGGCCCAGAGGTGCCTGCCCTTGGCACCAACCTGGAGGCAAGGCACCTCCCTCCTCTGGAAGCCCACAGCCAATCCCGGAACTGGGCCTCCAGGACCCAGGGTCCTGGTGTGGAAGGTGGAGGCAGAACCCCCTGTGTTTCTAGGGTCAGAGAGGGGGGCGCTTGAGTCAGGGGCAGCTCCAGCCATACCAGAGCCCCCCAATGTCACAGGAGCCCCAGTCTCTGTGCGAGTGGGCCCTCCAGCACCGATGGGGCACTCAGGCAGCGAGGAGACAGGCACTCACTCCCCAGTGTCATCAAGCGGGTCCCTGCTCCTGTCTCCGGGAGAACCTGCCGTGCCTCCAGGCTGGGCTCGCAGATGTACAGGCTGCCGCACGCATGCCCACAGGGCCTTTGCACAACCGCCCCCTCTATCCAGAGCCCAGGCTGGCTGGGTCCCAGCTGTCTTGGGGTGTGGCCACCAACAACTTCTCGTTTACTTTCCCTCCTGGGAGACGCACTGTTTTGTTCCAGGTGCCGGAAAACGTGTTTGCTGTTTGCCTCCCGGAAATACCGTCTGATGAAGCCGTTTCTGCTGGGTTGGAGTCAGAGGTTTCCATCGGGGTGGTGGGGCCCCCAAGAGGTGATAAGGGAGAGGGAGTGGCATGCCAGGAAAGAGGAAAGCTTCTCTCTCGGAGAGAGAGAGCGCGCATGGGACTGACCTGCTGCTGCATCTTCCTTTGTAAGTCGCTCCCTCAAGCTCACGGACACGCTGGGCTCAGGATGTTAAAGATCAGAGCCCAGGGGCTTGAGTTAGAGGTGTGTTTACATACACACACGTATCCATATGTTGGCACACATACACACTGGGGAACACAAGCATGCATTTGTTGCCAACAGAAATAAACACACACAGACACAGATGCACATACACAGATGCACATACATAGATGCACATACACAGATGCAATACACAGATGCACATAGAGTGCAGGCCCTGCCCTCAGCAGAGATGCATGTCCAGAAACATCCCATCAACGTCGAATCAATAATTGACAAGAAGTGTAAATCTTTAATAAAGCCTCACAAACAAAAGTCATGTGGGAATTGTTTATCAAATGCATTCATGCAGGACATATTTAAGAAGCCTCTTCCTTGCTGTCTGTTAGCTTCCAGGCCTGATGGCTCCCAGAAACATTCTTCTTGTCCCAGATCCTCTGAGCCCTGTACCTCCTACGGCCCACCCCTCTCGGGTGGCTGCCCACAGCCCTAGACCACCCCCCAGAGATGCCAGGCTCCTCAGCCCCTGGAGACACCAACTTGATCTGGGTTGTTCAGGTTCAGGGTGGGGACTCCAGCCTCATCCTTGGGGACATCCCAGCAGGTTCCACTCATGGCCCTCCAGAGAGCCAGGCAGCATGTAGCCCATTTGCCCAGTGGTCCAAGGGGCTTTCTCTCTCTCTCTCTTTCACACACACACACACACACACACACACACACACACACACACACCCCTCTGTCCTGAATGCCCCTGTACCATGTGGGGGCAGACAGGAGGGCTGTGGGGAGCTGACCCCATCACAGACATTGCAGGTATGGTTGATTGGGTCACTCTTCTGAGGAGGAGGAGGGAGAGGAGGAAGAAGAGGAGGCATATGGAGGGTGCTGAGGCTGAGAAGGGAGCAGAGCCTGGCTGGCCTGGAGAGCGTGGGCCCAGACAGGAGGCCAGAGGCAGAAGTGTTTGTGCTCTGCATGATCCCTCACTGCAGGGCTGGGTGTCAGGGAGGTGCTGGGGAAGGCAGTGTGGGGAACACTGCTCATGGGGGTGCAGGAAGGAGGTCATGTTCAGGGGCCAGTAGCAAGGGGAGTTGGAGATGGAACCAGGGGACCTAGAGACATCTATGCAGTGCAGACTGGGGGCTAGGGAAGGAGGCAGGAGGCAGCAGGCAGCAGGGAGGGACATCCAGGGTGAGCGTGGCAGGGTGGGTCGACGTGAGTACAGTGCAGATGGGGTCCAAGATGGGATAGGGTGCTCAGAGCTGGTGGGCAGCAGAGGCCTCTAACTGGTGGCCAGAGGCCTGTCTGGGGAGATGCCCAGCAGGGAAAGAGTGACCAGGCTGGTGCTAAGCAGATCCCATGTTCAGATGACCCAGATCAGGGACCGGTTGCTTTATAACAATTACTTCCAAAATGCAGCGCCTTAAAACCAGCAGCTTGTACTGTCCTGTGGCTTCTGAGGGTCAGAGCTCTGGCGGCTGAGTGAGTGGACAGCTCTGGCTCAGGGCCCCTCGTGGAGTCGTGGTCGTAGGCAGTTGGGGGTCATATGATCGGAGGTCTTGGTAGTCCAGGGAGTCCCATTTCCAAGGTGGCACGCTCACATGCTGTTGCCTAAAGCTTTCAACCTCTCACCTCGTGGCCTTCCACATGGCCTGAGTCTCATCGCATTGCACCAGAAGCCACCAAAACAAACCAACCAATACTCCACTGGAATCAGTGGATTCCAACTCACAGTGACTCCGGGGGGGGGG
>NW_022111372.1:38775947-38778363 GCF_000313985.2 Echinops telfairi | reverse complement strand
CGTGGAGACCCCTGCCAGCGCTGAGATGCTTCCACTGCCACTGGATCCACAAGACTTTCCACCCATTGTGATCTTCCTGCATTCAGCATCATTGCATGTGTTTCATGAGTCAGAAGAGGGCTTTATAGATTGATATCGGACATATAGGCTAATATCAGACTTAAGGACTTGATCTGGACTGGGCTGGGATGTTTTCTCAACATTCAACTGCTCTTGTAGATAAAACTCTTTCGTGTATATATATATGAGAGTGTCCATGAATTTATTTCTCTAGTCTACCCAGACTAACACGGGCGTTTTCTTTCTGTCTGTCTTTCTTTCTAAAGTGCAGTCCATAGGAGTCCCTGAGTGGTCTAAATGGCTAAGTGCTTGGGTACTCACTAAAAGGCTGGCAGTTTGGATCCATTCTGAGGCACCACAGAAGGTCTGGCAATAATGTTTTAAAAGCAGCCATTACAAACCCCATGTGTCCACTGGGACACACACAGGTACGCCCTGAGTCGGGTCACCTCCACAGCAATCGATTTTTAGTGGTTACACGCTGGGCTCTAACTGCAAGGTCGGCAGTTCAAAACCGCCAGCTGATTCTGTGTGGGAGAAAGACGAGACTCTCCACTCCCATACACAGTTAGTCTCAGAAACCGACATGGGCAGTTCTACCTGGTCCTCCAGGGTTGCAATGAGCTGAAATCAACTGGATAGCAGTGAGTTTGATTTTCGGTTTGGGGGTGCCTGAGACCCCAAGACGGCCAACACTGTGCTTGAGATCTGCCAGGGCCTCCTGCTCTGATGGGTGCTCTCAGTGCCTATCCCTACCAGCTCTAGCCATGGGAGGCCACCGGGCTACTTCCTGGCTTGCAGACCCTCTCCAGCCTGGCTCCACCTCAGCCACTCAAAGTCCAGGGCCACGGGCTGCCTTCCCCAAAGTGCTGTGCAGTCACCGGGGGACTGAGACAAAGTTTGCCTCTGGGGATGTGGCCCCTGGCTGCCCATCAGTCCCTGTGGCATGTCCTGGATGCTCTCTCCCTGGCAGAGTGGACCAGACAAGCAAGAAACCAGGCCTGCTGTCTGCCATCACCAGCCTCCGTGGGCAGCCTCACCAGGCAGCAGAGTGCTCCAGCCAGCCAGGCACACCTGGCAAGAGAGCTGCCGAGTCGGTGACAAAGGCCTGCGGTCCTGACACCCCTCAAGGGAAAGAGCACGCAGCAACAAACTTAGAGCCCGGAGTGAAGTCCGAAGGAGACGTGATGCGGAGGACACCAGCCCCGCAGGGAGCAGGGAAGCAACGATGAAACACGCAACGTTCCTCTAGTTCCTAACTGCTTCCTCCCCACCACCATCATGATCCCCATTCGACCTTGCAAGTCTGGCTAGACCAGAGGAGGTACACTGGTACAGATAGGAACTGGAAACACAGGGAATCCAGGACAGATGACCCCGGGGGAGGGTGGCCTTCTTGAATAGCTGCAGGGATGCTGGCACCCAGCTCTGGGAAGGGCATTTTTCTAGGCGTGCAGAGTGAAAATTAAACCAAAATATTATTACAAGGCTAAGTTCTGTTGTACAGCTGCTTTGATCTATGAAGATGACTTGTTTTGCTTTCCTCCAAACAACTTTCTCTGGCCCGGCAGCTGCTGCACGCCCTGGTCCTGCCCGCCAACCACCACCCCCTGCACACGCTGGCTTCGCCCTGGCTAAGAGGGCTGCTGGCAGGGCTGTTGGTCCCACAAGGACAGGGAGGAGGTGATTTCAACCTTGCTGTCCCCACCCACCCCCACCCCTGTAGGATCTGGGGGGAAAGCGGACAGCTCGGCTGCACGGTTTCCCCAACAACGCTCCAGAGGCTCTGTCCCAGGAAGGACCCTACTTTCTGACCCAGGACCAGTTTGGCACACGTATAGGAAGTGTGCAAGTATCGAGGGGTCTGCCCAGGATGCAAGGTCCCTTTTAAGTGGCCCTGAAGGAGCCCTGGTGGTGCTGTGGGTTATGTGTTAGACTTCCAGCCACAAGGCTGGTAGCTCAAACCCCTAGCATCTCCAAGGGAGAAAGATGAGGCTGTCTGCCCCTGTAGAGATGTACAGTTTGGGACCCTTGGGAGGAGCTCTATGTTGTCCTTCAGGGTGGCTATGAGCTGGAAGTAACTCAGGGGCACTGAGTTTTGGTTTGGGGTTTGGGGTGTTGTGGCAGTTACATATATTGGTGTCAACGTGCAAAGGGGTGGAGTCTAGCCTGTCAATCACGTTGCAGCTTGATGACCTCATTTGGAGGGGCCACGGAGAAAAAAGGCTCACCAGAGGCCAGATACAGACAGACACTCTCTCTGCTTGGTCTTCCTGCTGACAAGACACATGGAGCTACGCTGGAGCCCTGCAGCTGGAGGAACCACGTGGAGACCCCTGCCAGCGCTGAGATGCTT
>NW_022111372.1:38727391-38775727 GCF_000313985.2 Echinops telfairi | reverse complement strand
GACGGACAACAGAAAAGTGGGTGAAGGGAGAAGTTGGACAGTGTACGACATGACAAAATAATAATAATTTATAAATTATCAAGGGTGCATGAAGGAAGGGGGGGAGGGAGGGAGAAAATGAAGAGCTGGTGCCAGGGGCTTAAGTGGAAAGAAAATGTTTTCAGAATGATGAGGGCAACAAATGTACAAATGTGCTTGACACAATGGACGGATGGATGGATAGTGATAAGAGTTGTACGAGCCCCTGATAAAAGGATTTTTTGAAAAAAAGGAGACATGAGGGAAAGCTTACATTGCTGATAAGAATTTCTTCTTAAACTCACAACCATCCAGCTGGTTCAAATGGTAATGCCCCCATAGGGCAGAAGGGAGCTGCCCCTGTGGGTTTCTGAGACCAGCTCTTGATGGGATTAGAAAGCCTCATCTTTCTCCCTCTGAGAAGCTGGTAGTTTTGAACTGCTGACCTTGCAGTTAGTCGTCCTACATGTAACCTGGGACACCACCAGGGCTCCAGGGCCTTGTTCACACTGAAACAGAAAAACAGAACAACTCACGGAACAGACATGGCTCCAGGAAGATGCCCAGTGGCCGATGAGAACCAATGACCTCACAGCTCCCCTCCTGGAGGGTGCGCTCCTGGGAGTTTGCTCCATGAATCCACCCCAGCCTCAGGGCGGGCTTCTGGCATAGGAGCAAGTGATCACGCTTAGGTGCCAACCCAAAGGTTGGAGGGTCACGTCTGCCCAGAGGTGGCCTGGGAAAAAGGCCTGGAGATCCTATTTCTGAAAAACTGACCATGGGGCACCGTGTACAGGGAGACTCACTCACGGTGGCCACAAGTCAGGGCCAACAGGCGCGTGCGTGCGCGTGCGTGCGTATGTGTGTGCGTGCGCGCGTGCAGAAGAACAGGGGGGCATAAAGGGAAGAGCCAAACCTACTGGCTGTCCCTCCCAGGGCTTTCTGGGACACCATCTCTGGCCAGGCCAGGCCAGGCCAGTGCCTCCCTCAGCAGCCCCCACGGGCACTACAAGTCTGGGCATCGATTCTACTCCCAGGTGCTGGCTGTGCCTCCCGTGTGCTCCACACAGGCAGGGGTGTCTTTGCAGCAAAGAGCTTGTTGATCTCGTTTTCTCCCGTGTTGATCGTGAAAACACTGAGGATGGTAAGTCTCCCTCTGAGAGCATTCTTGGCCGCTGTCCGTGAGCTTGGCGCTGCGGCGCTCTCACCGCGCGCGCTTTCTAAGTCAGCTGTCAGCGTGGTGCTAGTTCCTCTCCCACCCAAGAGTGATTTTAGAGTTTGCTTCATCTCTGAATTGCTTGCCTCTCCTTGGTGTGACTTAGAGATCAACTTCTGGCTCCTTTGTATTTTTGCCTTGTGTGTCCAGAGGGGGAGAGAGGGCCGGAAGTGGGCGTCACACAAGGTAGGTCCCTGACCAAGGGGACTGAACTGAGGCAGTGGGAGCCACCCGGAGCTTAGGAGCAGGATCGGTGAGTTTTCTAAAGTGCACTGTGGCCAACATCCTAACACCTCTCCTGCTGTCTCTCCTCGTCTTTAATCCTCTTCCTGCCTGTCTGTCTTGCCTTCTGTTCCACCCCCCTTCCCCCCCCCTCCATCTAACCTCTCCCTCAAATTCCCTCAAAGGTCACTAACAAACCTTCTAATAGCAGCCCCCCTCCCCTCGGGCTGACATTACCGGTTCCCTTTCTGTGTCTGCTCTGCTGGGGAGTGGCAGGGTCACTTACTTTTTAATCGGCATGTTCTTCACAAATCACACAAGCCGGATGAACGAAACTCCAAAGTGACGGCCTTCAAGTTGGTCTGACCCTGAGCAGCCCTTAGACGCCTAGAACTGCCCCGTGATCTCAGAGACTGACTCTTTATCCCCCTAATACCGCTTACCTTTCTCGGGGATAAGTTTGTTTGGTTTTTATTTTATTTACATAAATCATTTTATTGGGGGCTCTTACAGATCTTATAACCATCCATACATCCATTGTATCAAGCGCATTTGTACATATGTTGCCATCATCATTTCCAAAACATTTTCTTTCTACTTGAGCCCTTGGGACCACCCCTCTTTTTGCCCCTCCCTCCCACCCTCGTGAACCCTTGATAAATTATAAATTATCATTTTTTCCTGAGACCATCCACTGTCTCCCTTGTCCCCTTTAGGGGGCAGGGTATATTTCTATCGTTGTGATGGGTTCCCACTTTCTCCCCTTTCTCCTCCCACCTTCCCCCTACCCTCACGGTATCCCTACTCTCATTACTGGTCCTGAGGGGTTTATCTGTCCTGGATTCTGTGTGTCAAGAGCTCTTATCTGCACCAGTGCACATGCTTTGGCCTAGCTGGGTTTGTAAGGTAGAACTGGGGTGATGATAGTGGGGGGCATGGGGAGGAAGCATTAAAGAACTAGAGGAATATGTGTTTTGTTGGTGCTATACTGCACCCTGGCTGACTTGTCCCTTCTTTGTAACCCTTCTGTGGGGGGATGTCCGATTTTCAACAGATGGGCTCTGGGTCTCCACTCTGATCCCCCTCATTTGCATTGGTATGCTTTTTTGGAGTCTTCTGATACCTGATCCTGTCGACACCTTGTGATCGATCGCACAGGTGGAGTGCGTCTTCCACGTGGGCCAGAGACTAACTCTGCCCAGGAGCAGAACGCCTGTCGCTCCCGGGGCAGCTGGTGCCTGCACCGTGCGGACCTTGCAGTGAGCAGCCAGCACGTGTCCACCGCATCACGGGGCCCCTCACAATGCATGGCTCAACCAAAGTAAAAAGAGCTGTGCAATCTACTGGGTAACATGGCCCCCCTTTTCTGTAGCTATTGTTCTTAGCTCCCCATTGCCCCAGCCTCCCCTGCCAGGACCCCCCCAAAAAAGCAAACTCACTGCCAGCAAGTCGATGTCCGCTCACAGGGACCCTATAGGGTGGGATAGAACTGCCCCCTCTGGGTTTCTGAGACCAGAATCATTTCTGGGGGGCTACAACACATTACCCACACACCGCCGGGGCTCCTGCCAGGCCCCTAGGGAATTATTGACTGGTTACCAGCTCTACAGAATGATGGACCAGTCAATGTCTCGAGTCTCCTGTTTTTCAGTTCGGACTGATGCTCCAGTGCCATCCGTTGTCAGGGCTAGTAGATTTTGTGAAGTACCCTGGTAGTGTAACCAAAGGTTAGCAGTTCAAAACTACCAGCCCCTCCTCGGAAGAAGCATGAGGCTCTCTACTCCTGTAAAGAGTTCCAGTCTCGGAAACACATAGGGGCCGTTCTACTGTGTCCTACAGGGTCGAATGGAGTCCGAATGGGCTCGATGACAGTGAGTTTGGCAGTGAGTTTGCCCCGGAGAGTCAGTAGCTTAGATCAGTGGTGGTCTATGGCTGGTTCAGCCCGGCCCCTGGCTGAAGGAAGCTTCTCATTGCACCCACGAGACGCCTGTATCACATACATTCACAGTGGGGTCAGGCCAGGTCTGTCCACCACTTTGGGGGCCAGGCAGGCCAAACTGAGCATGGAGGGCCATTCAGCAGCACCCCCACCCTAGTTGTGGCCCAAGTCTCCACACACAGCCCGACGTTCCTACTGTAGGGGCAGAGCCAGCCCCTGAGGAAAACCACAGGTGTAGCTAGATAATACATCAATGACTCGAGCTTCCTTCTGGCCCCAAGCTCCCTAGCTGACAGACTTTTGCCAGAAGCCCCGGCAGGGGCCTGTGCTGAGTGTCTGCTGTCCCTGATCAGGGCAAGAAATGCTCTGTGAAGCTGTTTGTGTTCATGGTCAACCGAGAGGGGTCAGCTGGGAAGACAGGGAGGGGCTGATGTGGTCTGGAGCACGGAAGAAAAGTCCCCGTGGAGAAGCTGTGGCCACACAGAGAGTGTAGCAAGGCCCCGGTCACTGTGGGATGTTGGGGCCAGAGAATCAGCAATAGGAGAAGCAGGGGTGGGGTGGGGGCAGTGGAGCCACTATTGTTTATTGTCATTACCACCGCTGAGGGCAGGGACCCAGAGAGCCCAGGGTGGGGACCCACCGTTAAGCCTAAGAAGTCAGGCAGATGCCCCACCTGCAGACTGGGCAGCCCGGATGCTGAGTCTCACTCCACTCTGGCTCTAGGTCTACTAGGGCTGTATGGGGTGGGGGTGCGTGGGGAGAGCACCCTCCCAAGCTGGGCTCCTGACTCAGGTGGCATCCCCTGGCTTTGGTGGGAGGTGAGCTTGATACCACATGGTATCTATCCAGTGTGATGACAGGTACTTGGACGGTGTTGGCCCCGCATGGACGCCCGCAGAGAGACACAGAGGCAGACGGCTGTCCTGGTCAGCTCCCAACAAGGGAGGCTGCCAGGCAGGGCCACCAGGGCAGGGCTGGGGCTGGGTTAAGTGTGGAGGGAACCTGAGACACAGCTTAGGTAGGGACCGCACATAGGGTGGGGGTGGCTGGGTCTCCCCAGGCCCCAGGAGGAAGGCTGTTGGGGGGCGGGGGCAGAAAGAAGGAGCACACCAACTAAAATAGCAGAGGGTGGAGTTCACCTGGGGATGTGCTTCTGGAAAATCAGAGCCTGGCTCCTCTCTGACACTCACAGGGGTGCTGGGACCGGCGTGTTGGGAGCCGGGCGGAGCTCGGGTTTCACAAAGGAGAACAGAGCTTTTCAGCATCTCAGACCTCGGCGCCAGCACTCTTGCAGCAGCGCACCTCGAGGCGTTCACTGGGGAACACCACCCAAGAGAACGCACCGCCGTCGAGTCAATATTGACTCACGGGGACCTGAAGGACAGGGCAGGACTGTCCCTGTGGGTTGCTGAGACTGTCACGCTTTCCAAAGACCAAACCCACTGCAGACTCACAGGGGCTGGTGGTTTCAAACTGCTGACCTTGTGGTTAGCAGCCCAACACAGAACCACTACGCCACCAGGGCTCTGCCCTTCTGTGGGGGGCCCACCTCCCCACAACTGAATGAGTCCAAGGGGACGGTGGTGTGATTGAGGGGAACATTAAAGAGACAGCAGACAAGGCATGCAAGGATTCACCTCTTCCATGGCCACCAGAATCAGAATGAGGCAGTAATGGATTCTCTCAGGAGCTTACATAACCTGGGGCATGTACACCACGGTAAACACAGATGTAACAGGAAGGGGCTGTATCAGAGGGATGTATGTAACAGGAGGGGACGAGCTAGGGGTATGCACGCAATAGAAGGGAGGTATTAGAGGTGTACGTGCGACAGGAAGGTACATAGGTAACAAGATGGGCGGGCTCTAAAGTTAAGATGACAGCCTGACCTTAGTGTCTCTGAGCTGGCTTGACCTTGGGTGTCTCCAAGCTCTGCTCCAGGGGAACAAGCTACGATCCTTATCGTAGGGGAATGGGCCCTACTTAGGGTGGGACAGACAATAAAGTCTGATTGCTTTTGATGGCAGACCCCCTTCAGGCATGTAGCCTCCAAGCAGTTGACCTTCAGGGGTGTCTAGTTGCAACCCTATGCGCGCAAGGATCGCCTTAAAATTGGTATTGTTAAGGGGGATATCGTGGGGAATAACTTTGACCTGGGGGAATGGGAGTGGAACTCCCATCTCCAACCCACAAACACAGGAGCCCCAGCCTCCCAGCCTCCTTAACGAATGCACGTAGAGAATTTGCCCACTCTCCTACCCGCTTCTGTTCCCCACACCATTCACTGGGGATGTGCGAAGACATACTCCGCCCAGGTTTGGAAGGAGGGGCTCTGAGTGGTTATGCTGTCCAGACCCCCCACCCCCACCCCCGGTGGAGCACAGGGCTTTGGGATGATGTGGTGGGGAAGCCACAACTCCCAGCCCAGTGAGCCTGGAGACCGCCCAGCGGCCCGCAGAGAGGCCCAAGGTTTGCAGGTGGAGCAGTCACCTCTGGGATTAGCAGGACACGCAGAGCCCAGGGGAACCCGGTGCTGCAGCAGGAATGCTGCATCGGGAACAGAAGGCCACAGGTCAGCTCCCTGGGAGCAGAGAGGCAAGCTGGAAGCAAGGCCGGAGCAGCAGGCACAGCACAGGGAGGAATTAGCCACCGTGCCCCGGCACGCAGACCCGGGCTGCCAAGCTGGCGTGAGCTATGGAAAACTAATAATCTCATTCACCCACAATGGGAAAAACAGTCAGGAGACTCACGGTTTTCTTAAGAGGTGCCAAGAACGGATCCGAAGTCGACGGCTCCTCTGGTTCAGCGTGCCCACAGTCAGGATGGCCGGGTCAGCATCGCTCCATTACGATGGCGAATGCCCCTGCAAATGCGGTGGGGGTGGTCAGGGGCCCCAGACTCACAGGGACTCTGTGTGCAATGGAACGAGGCACTGCCCGTCCTGTGCCATCCTCACAACTGCTGGCTGTGAGCCACCGTGTCCCTGCGTCCGTCCGTCCGTCCATTTCAGGGAGGTGCTTGCTCTTTTTCACTTCCCGTCTGATCAGAGGAGGTAGCTCTTCCCTCAGCGTCCTGTGGGTGCCTTCAGCAGCCCGCCGGGACCAGTGGCCGATCCCTCAGAGGAGCGCTGGTGGCATAGTGGTGACGCTTTGGGTTGCTAAACTCATGGTGGGCAGTTTGAATCCACTGGCCGCTCTCTGGGGCTGTCTGCTCCAGTAAAGATGCACAGCCTTGGAAGCCCACAGGAGCAGTTCTGCCTCGTCGTGCTGGGTCACCGGGAGTCGGAATCCACTCAGTAACAGGAGTTTGAGTTCGTCGCTCAGAAGTGGACTTCCTCATCTCTTTTGGAAGCAGAGTCTGGAAGCTCTGCTGAAACCGGTTCACCATGCTGGCCCTGCTGGTATTTGAAGTCCCAGTGAGGTAGCTTCCGGCATCACAGCTACACACAAGCCACGGCAGTACAACAAACTGACAGACAAGTGGGGTGAAACGGGAGACGGCCCCCTAAACACTGGACAAGGATCCCTACTGGAACACAGCTGAAGGGCAGAGAGATCCGGTCCACTCCATCCCTGCTTCCTGGCCAGGTGAGCCTGGGTCCTCTGTGCATGTTAGTCCAGGTGGACAAGAGAAACAAATCCATAGACACATATGTGTATAAGAGAGAGTTTTATATAAAGGGTAATTGCACATTAAGAAAGCATCCCAACCCAGTCCAGTCCAAGCCCTCAAATCTGATATTAGCCCATATGTCCTATACCAGTCTATAAAGTCCTCTTCAGACCCACGAAACACATGCAATGATGCCGAATACAGGATGATCACAGGCCAGTGGGTAGAAAGTCTTTGGATCCAGTGGCGTTGTAAGTTCTCTGAGTGCTGGCAGGGGTCTCCACATGGCTTCCCCAGCACCCAGGGCTGCATCAGGGTTGGTCCATGTGGCTTCTCTTCAGGGATGTCTCACAGGAAGTGAGCAGAGAGAGAGAAGTGTCTGTTGCCTCCAAGGAGGAAACAATAGGAGCTCCCAGAATTCTCAGGAGAAGGTTATGCCCACACAGAGGCCTCATTGGTTAGATCTTGATTGACAGGCTAGACTCCACCCCTTCACTCATCATCCTCTCAAATTGACACCAGATTATGTAACTACCACAGGGCACAAGGCCAGGACAGGTGCACGGAATTCAGCATCATGTCCTCACCCCCCTGGTCCCTCTCTAACCCAGAATGTCCGTAAGAGTTCGCCTCTGCCAGGCTCATTCTTGTGAGCTCTAGGGCTGAGTCACCTGCCCCACATTTGCAGGGACCCAGGTGTCCTGCAGCTTCGTGTAATGACGGTCGCTCGTCGGGTTAGATGATCTCGAAAGCGAGCTTTGGGAGGAGAGAGAGGTGGTGCTGTAAAGGGGTGAGGCTGTGGGATCACAGGGGGTGAGTGCTCTTTGCTTTTGGAAAGGGTCTGAGTCTTGGGGGCCAGGGGGTGGACAGTGGAAGCCAAGCTCTAAGAGGACCCGTAAGGCCTCATTGTTCATGCAGATACTCCTCTAGGGCGCTGCTGGGAAAGGGCTCCCCAGCGAGAGGAGGGCCCCGAATCTGCCGAGCTAAAGATGGGGGTCACAGGCCCTCGTTTCCGAAGAGCAAGGACCTCAGGTCAGGTCGTAGTAATATGCAAAGTAAAAAATTCAACCTTAAGTCAGCTCTTAAGGGGCCAAGAGTTGACCCCAATCACATTTGATTCACAATCATGAAGAAACGTGTTCTCCATTAACCCTCTTAAACCCGTCTGTCTACAGTGAGGAGAAAGACCATCAGGGACTCCGTACCTCTTGTTAATGACCGGAGCACCCCCTCAGTATACGGGAGAAAGACGGGACTTTCTCCTCCGGGAAACAGTGACAATCTTGGAAACCATGGGGCGCATCTATAGGGTTGCTATGAATCAGAATCGACAGCGAGAAAGAGAGATCAATTGGTAGCTGCTGACCCATGCGTCTTAGTTTAGGAGGCCGGAGTCTGACTTCAGGACGCTAGCTCTAGGGAGATTCCTTCTCTGTCGCTTCTGAGAGAAGGTCCTCGTCTCCTTCCAGCATCCATGGGCCCGAGTCCCTTGTAGCTCTCCATGTGCCCTGGCACCACTCTTCCCCTGGGTCCAGGAGGTTCGTAGCACAGGGACCCTGGGTCCAAAGGACATGCTCTGTTCCTGGTTCTCCTTCATTCTACAATGCCCATCCGCTTAATGCTCCTCTTATCTCCTGCAAGAGAAAGGTAATACAGTCCACACACTCCTTCCATGGAATCTGGGCTGTGCCCTCAGGTAGGGGGTTTCCTCCCACCACAATCCCCTTACAACTGATTGGCGATCTCATCAGATCACATCATGGGGCTGACCACCTGGTTACATGACTCCACTGAAGATCAGAGGGAGAGAAGGCCCCCTTGCCTCAGGGAACCATTCTAACCTGGCCCAGCTGGGAGGGGAATTGTGGCTGGGAGGGCCTCTGTGTCTCCAGGCACGGTGTGGACAAGTCCCTGCCTTCCTGGCCCCCTCCTCTGAAACAGGCAGCACTGAGGCTGGCCCAGCCTTCTCGAACCCCACGATGCTCTGGTCTTCCTGCAGGGGCCCGTCCTCACCCAGCAGAAAACCACGGTCCACATCAGGAAAGCCCTGGGGCCCCTACCCTGAGCCCCCGTTCCTGAGGCCTCCCAGCCAGGCTGCTTCCGGCAGATGCGGCTCTGCAGGGCAGCCTCCCGAGAGGCCTCAGGAGCAGCACCCCCAGGAGACGGCGAAGGTTGGGCCCAGTCCTGAGGAAGGGTAAGATGTGCCTGGCACCAGGGACACACTAATTAAACATCCTTTGTGTGATTATGATCATTTCCCAACCCAAGGGGCTGAGATAATTACTGAGGCACTAGAAAACCCATAACAGGCTCTCAGCCGGGCACTCCCCTGCCCCCCCCCCCCAGCTGTCAGCACCAGCACCAGACGGCGGCAGAGTTGGTGGGGAGGGTCCCTTGAGGCCCCGAAGGTAGAGGCCAGCTGTACTTCCACACGTGGGCAGTGAGTGGACAGCCTACTCTTGGTGGGTGTGCAGGGCAGCCAGTCCCTTGCCTGCCCTACTCACTCAGGACCTGCCCATGGTGGGACTCAGCTCTGAGAGGTGGGGTGGGCAGGGTTAACCCCTCCCTGTTGGAGGACAGGCAACTGACCCCGAAGAGAACGCATCCAGTTTCCAAACCAGCCTGGCCAGCCCTGCCCCATCCCATTAGCCTCTAGGGCATCCCATTATCCTCTAGGGTTCTCAACCTGTGGGTCGCGACCCCTTTGGGACTGGAACGACCCTTTCACAGGGGTCACCCGATTCCTAACAGTAGCAAAATTAGTGATGAAGTAGCAACGAAACTAATGTTATGGTTGTGTGTGTGTGGAGGGGGCGGTGTCACCACAACACGAGGAACTGTATGAAAGGGTCAAGGCATTAGGAAGGTTGAGAACCACTGCTCTACATGTCAGACTGGCTGGCCTTGAAATGGCCGGAGCTGAGGGCTGGAGCCAAGCACATCGGGGAGTCTGAGGGGCAGAAGGCACGCCCTTGTCAGGCCAGAAGATCAGGAGAGCGCAGGCTGAAGCTTGGGGTGCTAGAAACACCAGCTCAGCCTCTGACAGCCTGAGGGAGGTTCTGTCCCCTGGGCCTCCATATCCCTGGGAGACATGCCTGCACATTTAAAGAAAAGGTTTTTCTACCCGAAAGCTGGTCTCCCAGTAGGGACAGCAGTGACACAGCAGAGGAAGGCAGAAGTTGCTGTCACCCGGCTCTGCTGCCGCTGGCAGCTTCTCCTGGTGTCCTGGATCCCACCCAATGGCGGTGGCCTTTGGGGCCCTGGGCAGACAAGGCTGGGGCGGTAACCATGCCAAGGCCCCAGGCAGACAGGGCCAGGCAGCCCCAGCCTCCGGAAGTTGGTGGGATTCCCAAGGCTGCCATCACTGCGTTGTCACTGCACAAGGAACATTCCAGAAGCAACTGGCCCGCTGTGTGGTGTATACAACGATCGGTGAGAGTCCCAGTAGTGCAGGAACCCTGACTCATGCTCACTTCTGCCCATGGGTGCTTCCAGCCATCCACCGTCCCTGTGCTAGGCTGGGTCAGTGCTGGTGGACAGCATACTGCAGCCAGGGGCCCAGTCCACAGCTGCCCTCTCAAGGGACAGCCAGCGAGGGATGTCTAGCCCTTGACAAGCCTCAGGGCTCAGGGTCACTGCCCACATCAGGCACGGCTTGATGCTATGAGGACAGAATGGAAACCAGTTGTGGCAACGGAGAGGAGGGAGACGTGCCAAGCGGTCCATGTCTTCCCTTGAACACGGGGAGTGGGCACGTGGCCGGGGTGGAAGCTGTCCTGAAGGGCAGTGTGGTGAGACAGCATCCTGGCTCCGCTCAGACCTCATCCACTCCCTTGAGTCCTGGGACCTGACGATGTGGATCTACCTGCGTATGGGCCCCAGGCAGCCCTCTGTTGTGGGAGGGTCCTGTCTGTGTGGAGAACAGAGGCAAAACCACCTGTGTGGACCCAGGACTACCCAGGGTTGGAGGACAAGAGCAAGAGGAGACTGCAGGACAGAGCAGGCCCTGAGTGAACCCAAGGCGGGCAGTGTGCCTCAAGAGGGCCCAGGCTGGGAGCAGTGTGTAGGGCAGTGCCCAGCACCTCCTTACCTTCGCCTTCTTCCTCCGCCCGCCCAGCACACAGCCCTGCGGCCAGCTCTGGTTGCGGGCCAATCTCAAAGTCCCCAATTGTGGTGGTGACATAATTTCAGGTCAACTTGATAGCTAGAATGTAGCGGTGGAGTCTAGCCTATCAATCGGGTCACAAGGTCACACCCACCAGGCAGATTCTGGGAATTTTTTATTCTCCTGGGAGGAAGACCACACTCTCTCTGCTTCACCTTCCTGTTGACCAGCCACAGAGAGCCACGCTGATGGCACCCTGAGCCCTGGATATGCTTCCACCACAGGACTTTACTGGACCCACAGGACTTTCCACCCACCCGCCTGTGATCTTCCTGCATCCGGCACCATTGCATGTGCTGCGTGAGTCTGAAGAGGAGTTCATGGGTTAATATGGGACTTATGGGCTATTATTGGACTTAGCACTTGATCTGGACTGGGCTAGGTTGTTTTCTTAATATATTACTCTGATATGAGGCTCTTTCTTATACATATGAGTCTCCCTGAATTAGTTTCTCTAGTCTACCCAGACTAACACACCAGTGCACCCCCAGCAAGGGTCAACACTTCCTGTGCGCCCCCGACCAATCCCCTGACTTGCTGGGGAGCCTGGGCACAGGGATTAGAGCACTCCAGGTAGCCTGTCTGGGCAAGGTGGATGGCTAGCCCTCTGTGGCCCTCCCCTTTTTTTTTTTTTTTTAATTTCAATCCATACACACATCAACCGTGCAAAGCGCATTTGTACATCGTTTCTCAAAACATTCTCTCTCCAGTGTGGCCCTCCCCTTTGTCAGTTGTTAGAATAAGTGCCACTGACCCATCACAACTGATTCAGTGGCCTCAGCTGCTCCTCCCCTCCCACCCGCCCAGGGTTCCCTGTGGATGAACTGCAGTAATGGCTTCTCCCACCCTGTTACCACCCTCCTCCTCAGCCCACCACTCAGTGGCTGGGGCCAAGTGGCCTGCCTTGGTGTGGGTGTGTGCAGGGATGCAGGGGTGTGTGGTGGGGTGTGGGGATGTCTGGGTGCCACCAGCAAGGTGACCCCGGAAGATGGCCTGGGGCTGGAGGAGCCACCTCGGGCGGGGTCTGAGGTGTAGGCCAGGGCAGGTGATAGTGGGGCTTAGAAGGCCAGAAGACAGAGGTGGGGCTCGGGGAAAACCAGGCCTGCCCACTGCTGGAGCCCAAGCTGGTGGGAGGGGCTTGAGCCATGGTGATGCTCCCCAGGATCCTGGCCCTGGCACGCAGCACAGCCAGAGGGCAGGGAAGGGGCCCTGCTCAAGACCAGAGGAAACCTGGGGAGTGGGAGATCGGACCACCACTCCAGGCCCACTGGGAGAGGGAGCCCTGTCTCTTTTCCCTGGATGCCCACGCCCACCCTTGGTCTTCCCTGGCTTGGTAACAAGGGTGTTAAATAGCCTGAGGGCTGTGTCCTGCAGATGCCCGGGAAACAGGGCTGGAAAAGGGCTAATGAGCTTCCTGGAACTGGGACCTGCCTGCTGTGGGCCTAGCTCCGCCAAGGGCTGGGACAGACCACCCCCGCCTCCTGGTGCTGGGAAGCTTCGACCTGGCGTTCCAGGCCGCCTTCCACACAGGAGCTGCACGGGCTATTCACTGGGAGCAGCAGGGCAGGAGGGTGGTAACAGGGTGGGAGAAGCCATTACTGCTCCCAGTTGGTCCTAATAGGCACATGGTGACGTCATGCACAATGCACACCCTTGGAACCCACCTCTTCAGTGAACTGTGGCCCCTGGGTCGCTGCCCCTGCCCAGCAGTCAATGGCCAAACATAGGCTTCCTGATGCTTGGCTCTTTGAAGGGAGCCAGGTGTCCCTACATGTGGGGTACTTGCTTGCTAGGTGACCACCTGAATCTACTTTTTGAGTGGAAGTGAGAGAAATGCAGCAATAAAGAGACGGGTTGAGTTTGGCCACCGACACCTGTGGACTTGGTTTACAGGTAAAAGATGAGAGCGGGTTGACTGGTCTAAAGTTCATGACCTAGCACAAGGGGGCTAGGCTTGTGGAGTATTGGTGAGAGCCCATGGTCTAAGGCAAGGCGCCCAATGGGCACCCTGTGGAGGCTGAGTGAGGCAGCCCACATTGAGTTGACCAGAACCCGACCAACTGGTGATTTTTGAGCCTGTGAACTGGTGCATATTGTTGCTGACTATATGGATGGCCTGTCCGGATTTGACTTTGCTTACGGATGCAGACTTCACAAGGTTCCAACTGGAATGAAGACTCTTCATGTTGCAAAAAATGATAGTCTCCTCAGAGCACTGGGTTGATGTAAGTGGGCAGTATATAAATTGGATAGCCAAAACCGGGGGGTGGGGGGAGTGGGGGGGTGCATGAAGTGGTTGGCTTACAAACTTTCATAGGTGGGGGAACATATTCCCAGGATTATAGGATTAAGGCATAGGTATTCCTTAATTGCAACTGTGAGGCTAAAGAATGATGTACAGGTGCCAAGGGGTGGATTTAGTTTATTGTGCCAACCTGGCCGATAAACACATGGGGTTAATTAAAGGGCGGAGGGATAAATGGCTCAGTGAGCCTCGCGTTTCAAGTTCTCGGGTCTCTTGCTTTCTGTTGGTCGGACCAGGGTGCAGCTGCCTCAGCCAGTTCCTGCTTCAGCTGGAAAGGCTCACTTCCTGCAAGACATCCCTTAGGAGAAGCCACATGGACCTACCCCGATGCACCCCCAGGTGATGGAGCAGCCGTGTGGAGACCCCTGCCAGAGCTGAGATGCTTACATGCTGACTCGGCTTTCCTCCTGCAGTTGGCATTGTAAGTGTCTGTGTTTTGTGAGATGGAGAACTTTGTGGATTGGTGTTGGACATATGGGTTAATGTTGGACTTGTGGGCTTGGGCAGCACTGGGTTGGGGTGTTTTCTTGATGTGCACTTACCCTTTATATAAAACTCTCTTATACGTTATGAGTTTCTGTGGATTTGTTTCTTTAAAGTACAGACTAAGGCATTGGGAGAGGCCCAGCCTATGGGGCCCTCAAAGCAGAAGCCCCCCTGCCGTCCTTTAGAAGTGCCTGCATACCTTCCTGGCAGGCCATCCACACACCAGAACCATCAGGTCTCCTGGAGTCTGTTCTGGCTGAGGGGGAGTGGGGGTGGGGTGGGAGATGGGTAGGGAAGGGGAGGCTGCAGATTCCTGCCCGCTGTGACCAGTTCATGTAAGGACAGTCCCTGGAACCCAGCCCACTGCTCATGGTCAGTGTTCTATGGCTAGCACACTTACACAGATGATTCTTGGTGACTAGCTGTCATGTGGAAACCCTCTGCCAAGAGCTAGTTATGGACCTCTTGGGGGGCCCTGTCCCGATCCCACGGGCCCAAGTCCTGAGATGCCTGGCGCACCTGCCAAGGCAGGGCCACACTGATTTAGCAGCCCACTTGTCTACCTACGGGGGCACCGCTCTAGAGCGTGGGGGGCACCCAGTGGTCAAAAAACAACCCCAACTCTACTGACCCAGATGAAAACCTACAAGAAGTGGGGCAGGCCGTCATGCCTGGTGTGATCTGCCCTCTATTTGGGGCCCTGGAACAGGACTCGGAGAGCAGGAGGGCAGAGGTGGGGGAGCAGGTGGTGAGCCCCACAGCCTGGGTACTCGGCTCCCTCCACACTCTCAGCAAGGGGTCACCACGTAGCTCCTGTGGCCCTCGGGGACAGGGGAGGGGGCATGAGGAGCATCAGTGGGCAGGGCATGCTTAGCCAAGCACCCGGCAGCTGGGACAAGACCTAGCAGGGACGGATGTGCCCGGAGAGCAGTGGAGGCACGGGCTTGGGGTGTGCAGTTCAGCCCAAAGCACTTTATTCCATGTTTCTCACACTCACCATGCTCCTCCCTAACGCCTAGCAAAAGAAAATCGTCCCCAGCTACAGGAAAGACACCAAGCACAGGAGGCCCCTGGCGCACTGCACCAGCAGGGCTCTGAGCCATCAGGACTGGAAGGCGAGAATGCCGTCCACAGAGAGCTGGCGGGGGAGTCGCTGCCCGATGACCTCCAGGGGATTGGCTCGGTAGGCGGGGCTGGACAGCAGGGCCTTGAACCGGGCGCTTTCTTCCATGCTGCAAGGGAAGACCTAAAGGTTAGGACGGGGACAGCGCTGAGGACACCCAGCCGGACAGGGAGCCTGAACCCTAGTGGCATGCCGTCCTGGGACAGGGAGGCCGGGGCGCCCCAGGGTGCTCCTTCCACACTGGGGTCGTGGGTGGGTGGGGACAGCCGAGGCAGCACATACTCACAGGAACTGAATCCTCTGGTTGCCGCTCATCTGCCTGAGCTCCGTGGGCCTGGGCTTGCGGCTCGGCCTGCCGTGCACAGGGAGAAGCCCGGTTAGTCACACCCAAAGATGCCCTCGTGGTCAGCAGTCCGACGTAGAGCCAAGAGCGCCGCCAGGTTCGCCCGAGCTGCACGCCGGGGCTGCACAAACTGGGGCCTGACCAACCACACCGAGCGACTTTCACACGGGTGCTTGAACCTGAGGGGCCGGGTGGTCACTGGGTTAGCCCCAGGGCTGACGGCACCTAGGCTGCCTCCCAGGGCATGCCACTCGCTAGGGGTGAAGCAGACAGCAACGCACACACCAAACCTCCCATCACACTGCACTTATCCTGAGGATCTATGTGGTCCCCAGGAAATCAGGTGTTCTTCCTGAGACAAGGGCCAGGCCAAGGTCAAACAGGTCAAGACCGGGGCCTGTAGCAGATAGCAGCAGAGCCCCAGAGGGGGTGCAACAGGCTTCCTTCCAGAGACAACGATGGACCGAGAGGGTGGGAAGGGTCGGACAATCTACTCCGAGCTCCTTAGCTAAATTTAGACTCCAGACCTAGTGTTTTATTCATGTTAATTTTTGAAATATGAATGTAAGACATGTCATGTGCACCAAAAATGATCTCAGTCCCACTCTTCTTTAGCCCTTGCTGAGTCTCTTATGGTGGGGGGGGTGGAACTCGGCCTCCCATTCACCCCAAGTTCTCATGCATGACCCTTTGCTCCTCAGTTCTTGAGGAGTCAGAAAGCTCGGGCCAATGTCCACAGCCCACATCCTGGGTGGTCAGACACGGGCCTCGTGAAGGCGTCCCGTGCAAGGGCTCTTCTAGTGCCCATCTCCTCTGAGCCACGGTGGCCTGGGCTCAGCCACAGGCCAGAGCAGAGGGCGAGGATGCCACAGCCAGGCGGCTCGGCCTGGGCCTCTCAGACTGCATGCGGGGCTCCCCTCCAGGAAGTTTTAAGCAAGTTGAAAGCCCGTATCAGGGATCTAGGTTTGTCGCCCCGGCGGGTAAGCTTTGCCTTCTGCCATGGTGATGGTCAGGGGCCAGGTGAGGTACTGAGGTTGACCACTGGATGGGGTGACCAGTGAAGGGGAAGGTAAGAGCCCTGATCCTGCTCCCCAGCAAAGGCTCTTGAAGGTGCCGTAACTCTGGAAATGAATGGGAAAGGCACTGAGCTCTGGGGTGATGCTGCGTCTCACAGGGCACAGTTGGTACCCGACCACACCCACTAGGGTGGAATACTCTACCCACGGAAGGTGCTGGGAACAGGCAAAGGGAGGTGGGCAGAGCGACCCACATGCTGCTGACAAAGCTCAGGGTTAGCTCCACAGAGATGGTTCTACACAGAAGTAACCAACAGCAGGGGGGCCTAAAAGCACAGAGTATTCCAGTGAGCACAGCAAGCACCCCAATCTGTTTCTGAAATGTGTCCTCAATACAGGGAGCCCGCTTTCCTGGAGACGTGGCAGTGTTAGAGCTGGGGTGGGAAATGTGCCCCATCTGCCTGGAGTATCTTGTACCGTCAGAAGGGGGTGCTCAGTCCACATCCCGCCCGCACGCAGTGGTGGGGCTCCAGCTAGAAGCACCTGAGAGGCACGGGCGCTCAGGTCCATTCTCATGTAAATGACTGAGTGGCTAGTGGGAGGGGAGGCAAACACCCTGTAGGGAATCCCACATCCAAGAAGCAAGACCTCAGGGATACTGTTTGGGGTTGGGGCCCAGACTATCATAGAGCAAGCACTGTAACAGAGTGGTATGGGTTTTTGGTTTCCCAATGCAATGTAAACTTTGTCTGCATTGCTCCATACCAGGCTGCTTGCACAGCCTGCAAGCTATAAAAGTGACAGTGTGTGCAAGGCGCACAGTATGCCGGCACCTTCTGTACTAGCTCCCCACTCCGTAAGCATGGGGTGTATACAGAGGAACTCCTCTCAGAGCCAGGGTGGGAGAGGAAGAGGACCCCACAGGTGAGGAGGACAAGCATGACCTTAAGCCAGGGCCGATGTCCCCAAATCTCTCCTTATGGCAAATCATCACCCAGATGCCAATTGAGAGGCACTCAACTAAACAGCTAACTAGCACTCCTCAAAATGGCCAAGGTCATCAAGAACAGCGTGGGCGCATGGCTGTCAGAGCCAAGCACAGCCTAGGGAGACGGGTGCTCAGGGCCAGGACCTCTGGAAGGCAGAGACTGATGGCCAGCAGGGGCTCGGGCTACCACCACCTACACGCACTGTGCATGCGCGCCGGTTCCAGGCTGTTAGACACCATGCTCAGAAGACCCAAGACTTTCTTCATTCTGAGACGAGGCTATTTCTGTACTGTCTCTGTAATGGTCCTGTAAACCTGAAACTGCCGTGGGGAGTTTAGAGGGGTAGGAGTTCATTTGTTGAAATGGGCTGTGTCAAAATTGCTCCCTTAAAAATCAAATTATTAAAACGGGGTGGGGAGGGAGAGAAAGAGAAGGTTCACAGCCTTAAAAAACATCCCTCCAGTTTCCTTACCCGTCAGACCTAATTACTGGTCTGAGTGGCTAAAAAACAAGGGAGGCAACATACAAACGAGGCTGACTTTAGGGCCAAACAAGTTCGTTTCAAACATACGAAGAAATGAATTAAAGGAAACTATTGTGATATGTTTATTCACCACGCCCCCGGGTTCCAGGAGGAGACCGCGTGGGGCTGGGCATTGAGAGGCTGAGGCCGGGTTAGGCTGCCTCTCCCGACCTGAGGGAGCACAGCCTCATGGCTGCCACGGTCCCACAGCGTTCCTGCCCCGGCCAGCAGACCAAGGTTTCTGCAGCTCTCGGGACATTCTGCGGATGAGGAAACTGAGAAACCACACAGGTGCGCTTTGACCTGGGCAGCATTTTGTGTGAGGACCCAGAATGGAATTTGCATCTCAGGCTTGAGGTCAGCCGTCAATCTCAACCAACCCCCACCCCCACCCCCACCCCCAGTCTGCTCACCGCTGTGGGTGGTTTCCCCCTGGACAGTCTCGTCTGTGATGGGGTGGACAGGGAGCCGCCTGGGCTGACAAGGGTCAGTGCTATCAGCTACAGAAATTATTTCTCAAAACACCAAAGAAGTGACAGCAATAAATACTGATGGCCAGAATCTACGGTAATCACAACAGAGCACCCTCAGTCTGCCCAGCTTGCTCCTGGAAAGCTGAGGTGTGGGCCCACACCTGGCTGGGGCCCCTCCTTCCTTCATGAAGACAACAACCCAAACAGGTGGCACATAGGTCCTCGGCAGCTGTTTTTTTTTTTTTGGGGGGGGGGGGCAGGGGGAGTTACCGCTAGAAGGCAGCAGGTCACTGTGCCTATGAATTCAGAGGACAATGATGTCAGTGTGGTGACCAGAGGGGAGGCCTGTCCACAGGCATCCATGTGCAGGTCATCACGCCCAGATCCTACACTCAAGGTCACAAAAGCTCAGGACAGAACAATCTGTGGACACACACAGAACAATCTGTGGACACACACACACACACACACACAGAACAATCTGTGGACACACACACACACACACACACACCCCACCCACCCGGCCTGCCACGGGGTCTCAGTGCACCCGAGAAAGGCCCAGGTCAACCTTGGCTGTCTCACTCATACAGGGGTGGGCCCCTCTCCAACTAGCTCTCAGGAAAGGGCAATGGGAACGGGCAATGGGAACATGCCGGCGTGTTTGAGTACCCCAAAACTCTGGCAGCTAGGATTCTGGTGACAAGGAGCTATCAACTTTGGTTCCAAGACATTTCAGAAATGTGCCAGGCACAAACTCGCCAGAGCACCAAGTGTGCCTCTGAAGGGAGGCCTGAGCAAAGCCCACGCGAGCTCTTGGGACGGGTGCTTGTCACCTCCCCACTGCAAAGTCCCTCTGCTTCAATCTGCACACGCTCAGACTGGCTTCCGTGGCCCTGTGGGTGTGGACAAGCGTCCACCTTAGGCACACAGGCCACGTGGGTCCGGGAAGTGAGGCCCACCTCAGGGAGGCGGTATAGCTGAGGAGCCCCCAGTGGGAAGGTGTGTGCAAGAGCCATCAAGGCCCATGGAGGTCTCAGCCTGAGAGAGGAGGGCACAGCCAGTGGGTGCTCACAGTAGAGCACCAGGCCCAATAGGCAGAGCAGCCTTGGTGGCCACGGCTGTGCGGGGGGCTAGAGAGGGCTAGGGTGGCCATGCACAGCTGGAAGGAAGAGGGGTGTGAGAGTCCACCTTGGCCACTCTGTTAGGTCCAATCAGAAGCAAAACCACGGACGCATGTGTGCTGTACAGAGAAAGCTTTATAACAAAAATGGCTCACACAGTTTGAGAAATCGCCAAGTCCTGTCCAGTTCAAGCCAGGCTTCTCCTGGCTCGGGGAAGTCGGTGAACAGAAAGCAGGCTGGTGGATGCAGAGGTCCGAAGTAGATTGAATAAATCCATTGTCTGGAGCCTGCTGAGGGGGCCTTAAATTGGCAGGTGACTTCATAGATCAAGGAACCAGGTGCGAGATCCAGCTCCAGCAGAGGACCAAAGAGAATTCACCCTGCTTCCCCTCTTATACCACAAGGCTCTTGATACCAACAGGGTGTCATCAGGCTGAGACACAATTGACAGCTTGAGCTCCGCCCATACCCTTACCGGAGTGTCTAGTTGTCATCATCCTTAGCCAGCATAGACCACCCCTTGGCAACAGGACATCTGTGCATTACTCATTAACCATCACAATCGCCAAAGACAATAAATTAAATCAGAGGTGCTCCTAATGTGCTACAACTAACACGCACACAACCGCACAGATGCGCTAACCCCGTTTTCATCTGACCGCCTCCCTTTGGAACGAGGGTCTCCAGACCTGAAGAGGAGAAGGTGGCAGGGACAGGAAAACAGTCTGCTTGGATTCACTGTCGGTCTCTGCTGCTGGCAGGCCGGGCACTCAGCAGTGGCAATAGTCAAGGCAGCCTTGGTGGGCGGAAGTCCACGTTGCCGAGCCCACGCACCGTGTCCACTTTGTTCAGGCCCCTACCGGGCAAGGACAGGAGTGGCTGTGCAAAGAGGACTGGTTTCCATGAAACGCATCGTCCCATCCACATGGCTGTCAAAATCCTCCCCTGCAGAGGTGATCCTTTGGGGCACATAGCCTTCACTTTCTTTGGCCCATTCAAAGAGATCTATCCACATGCTTCTTCCCCACACCTCCTCGTCACCAAATTTCCTTCCAAGTCCCTGACCATCCAGCGAAACCATGGGCCAGAGCCCACAAATCGCTACAATCACACATTTGGCCAGTCTGCCTTCCAGGGAAATCCAACTTGGTGCACTGCTAGAAGTTCTGCCCATTGGGAGCATCTGCCTTCGCCATGGTTCCTCAGGGGGCCCCAGAAAAAGGCTCCAGTGCTGCTGGTGGGCACTTCCGAGTGGTACTTGCATGGAGTGCAGAGCCATCGGTACACCAAGCACCAGGAACTCCTCCCTTCCCGTCATGGAAGCCACAGGTGCAGGCTGGGAGAAGGAGGTACTGTAACCAGAGTGGAGTGGGGACTGTAGGCATTTGGGCCACTTCTTCATTCGGCCTGCCTGTACCTTCAGGCCCTGCTCTAGCCCAAGCTCATGCATATCACGGCTTCCACTGAGAGGAAATACTGCTGTGGCCAAGTCGGATGAGCCGCAGGGTCAGACAATACCCAGTCGTGATGGGCACGGTGACTTGGTGGTCCATGTAAGGTGTTCAGTCTCCACTAAGGCCAGACGCTGGTTTTCAAAGGTGGAGGAGTGGTCTGCAGGATGATTCGCCTGCACTGATTCGCCAGGAGGCCCAGTTGGAACAGCTGGATCCTAAGGCCCACATGGCAGAGGGGCTTGCACAGCAGCCTCGGGCAGCTTGTTGACGCGTTTGCTATGCAGGCTGGAGGAGCACTCTGCCGAGTCTCTCCCTTATACCACAGGCTTACGGAACCACGGGGGTGTCATCAGGCTTCAGACACTGATCGGTTGGGCTGTGTGACTTCCCCTATCCAGGAGGCTAGTTGACCTAAGCCCTAACATCTCGGCCACTTCACCAACCTGAATACACGCCTGCTTGCCACGGGTGGGCCAGCCACTCCCGGCATCTCCTGCTTGCCTGGCCCAGAGGGAGGGTGGGCGGGGCTCAGGCGAAAAGATCGAGAGTCTGATGAGATCCGAAACTGCAGGGACCCTTCCCACCTCTCCCTCTTCCACCATTCTTTTTCCTCTGGACCCAGTTCAGCCGGTGCTTGGTCTGTGGGGAAGGAGTCGGTCTTGGACCACACAACTCGGCCTGCTTTCTGACCAAGGTACCATACTTGCCTCTTGGGCTGCCTCTGGCCACTGGGGCGCTCTAGCTCCGCCAGAGTGGGCAGGGCCTCCAGCAGTGGGCGCAGATCTCCCACCACTTCGGTGGCCCTCCGTCGCTGTTCCTCTGAGCGCTTCTTCTCGGCCTGCTTGATAGCCTCAATCTCTGGGATGAAGAGGAGAGAGCATGAAGTTAGAGGGGAGCAGAAACCACATGCCCCCCCCCCCCCCACCATGAGCTCACATCAAAAAGCAGATGGAGTGCCACCAAGTCTCAGCAGATGGTGCAGGGGACAAACCTATTTTAAAAGTGCCGGACAGCTGGGTGTGCAAGGGTGACTAGGGCCAGCAAGAGTGCCCCCCCCCCACCCCAGCCCCAACACTGGCCGGCCCGCTTCCTCTGGGGCAGACTGCCATCACGAGCCTGCTGGAAGCGGGCGCCACACTCCCCTTCCTGCTGTCACCTACCTCCCCGCCCTAGAAACCTGGGAGGCGGCGGCTCGAGTTATTTTTTCCCTTAATCACAGAGCTCGGCACGCGTTTTAATTACAGGCTTGGTCATGAGACCAGCATTATAAGCACTGAGGGTTTTTTCTTTTGCAGAGGAGGCTGGCGTGGTGGCCTGGGCACGTGGGGAGGCAGAGGGAGGCACAAGGACAAAGCACAGACCGGAGTGACTTGACTTGCCAGCAAGGCAGTCGCCCAGGCTTCCCCGGCCCGAGACTAGGGAAGAGGATGCCAGCAGGAAGGAGTCTTCCCACCGGGGGCTGATGCCAGGGGAAGGGGTGGGACCTGAAGGCAAAGCGCGGACCACGGACATGGGCTGCCAGGCTGTGGAGACTGGTGTCTAGCTGAACAGACTGGGGGGTGGCCAGGCATGCTTGACTTCAGCATGGCCCTGAGAAGGGAACTGAGTCTGAGAACTGATAGAGCCCTGAGACTTAAGCTGTATTTATACATATACTTAGCTTCCAAACTTTGAAATACTTGCAGGTTTTAGACCAGCCCTCCCACATACACCCCTGCCCCCAGGGCAAGAGGCAATGCCTGAGGGAGGCAGAGGGACACCTCGCCCCATGGCTGCCCACGCACAAGGACCCCGCTGCTCATCAGGTGGCAGCAGAGACAACAGTAAGGCCGCTGTCCCAGAGGCTAGAAGTGCCAGGGGACAACACGAGACCCGCACAGGCAGAATCCGGCACAGCCCTGGCACTGGTCACATATATCCTGGACCCAGCGCGTAGCACACTATCATGGCCCGTGAGACAGTGTCGGGCAGGCATTTTCAAGAGAGTACCTTCTGAAAGCAAACAATCTATTGACTAGGGAGGTGGCACTCCACAGGTTTCTCGAAGTCTTGTGGCCCTATCCAGGGGCTCTGGCCACAACTCCCTCTGCCCTGCTTGGCCCTGTGTCTCTCCAGGCAACCTGTCTTTGAGGGAGTAGGCGGGACTAACCCAGAGCACAGCGCCCAAAGTCAAAGCTGAGCGAGTGCTTGCCCCCAAAGAGTAGTAGTACACGGAAACGTTAGGGCACAATCCGAAGGCAGAAGGGAGGCTTAGGAGCAAGAGCAGACAGGATCCACAGCACAGCGGGGACTCCCTGATGGGCCTCCCAGGGGAGCTACTGCTGGCTACTACTGCAGACAGGCGATGACCCGGCCTGGCTGACTGCTAGTTTAAACAGGTTGGTTATACAGTATGAACATATTAAATTCCACAGTGCAGGGCACTAGATACAAGATTTTATATCTATATATAAAACCAAAAGCAATTTTATATAGACAATGTAAGCCACAAAGCCCGGCTCACAGAAACTAAGCAAAATGGAAGTAAATGGAGATGCTCTTTGTCCATGGATCTGAAGATATCAGGCTAAGATTCCCAATCATAATCTCGCTCAGTGTGGGGCGGTTGTTTTAAACAAACTGACAAGCTGATGGCAAAGTTTATGTGGAAGCTTAAGGGCCTAAAATAATCAAAGCAATCTTAAAAAGGAGGGCAAATCAAAGTATTTCAACAAAACAATGTGAAGAAACCTTCTGAACAAGTGGAGCCCTGGTGATGTAGTGGTTTACACATTGGGCTGTGACCTACATGGTCATCAGTTCAAAACCACCAGACGGGGCTTTCTACTCCAAGCAGTTACAGTCTCGGACTCCCACTGGGGGGGTTGCTGGAAGTCAGAATTGAGTGAACGCAGAGAGTCTGGTTGTTGCTGAGTTTTTTTGTTTTTGTTTTTTTTTTAACATTTTATTAGGGGCTCATACAACTGTTATCCCAATCCATACACACATCAATTGTGTAAAGCTCATTTGTACATTCATTGCCCTCATCATTCTCAAAACATTTCCTCTCCACTTAAACATTAGGTCACCATTTTTCCCCTCCCTCCCGTTGCTGAGTTTTATGAAACAAAAATATCCAAATGCGAAGCCATTGTTTGATGACACGTTCTCCATCTAGGCACATGGACGCGGTCGAAGTGGTGCGTCCCGCTCTCTAGCCAGTCCCTGACATGCAGACCCACAGCCTTGCTTGCTGAGAGCGAGGAAGCCCTGGAACACGTGCTGATGACTGCAGCCCTCCAGTGTGGATTGCAAAGCAAAGACATGCAAGAATCCTCACAAGTGGACCAACAGACATCGTGACGAGGTTTCATTTTACGAGGATCCAGAAGCAGAGTACGTACTGCATTGGGCGTTGGAAAGGAATACTGGAAATATCATACCGTGAGCTGCTACATCGGTCTGGGAAGTACGGCCAGAAGACTCCCGACAATGGAGGGTAGCAAGACTCCGCCTCACCTATTTGGGACACATTCTCAGGAGGGACCACTCCCTGGGGAAGGACACCATGCTTAATAAGATGGATATGGTGGCTACAGCAGTGGGCTCAAACAGAACCACTGTGCGGATGGAGCACGAGCCCAGTGTTTTGTTCTGTATTCACAGGCTAGCTTTGAGTTAGAGCCCACGTCATTCACGGCCCCTAAGAAACATGAAGTGGCAAGACCGGGGCTGTAGGATGGTGCCGGGCTAACATTGCCCCACAGACGGCTCGTAGAACAGCTCTTACCCTCCACGAAGGAGGAGCCAGTGTATAGTCAGGATTGAAAAAACTACTTAGCACAACTTTCCTGCTCTTTTTCTCAAAGTGGTTTTCCATTTCCTTAAAAACTGTTTTAATAAGCCCCCGTGAACATCCTGTGTCCAAGAAAAAATCTGTCAAGATTACCCCCCTTTTGGACTCTCCAATCTCGTAAAAGCTCTGAGCTGACTTCTTTGCCTTGAATTGAACTAACCCACCAGGCCACCGCCAGAGATGACTCTCTTCAGTGGACCCTCTTCTTCTAAGGCACTCAAACGAGACTAAGGCAAACCTATCACAGTGTCTACACACTGATCAGGGGCACATTTAAGCAAGCTTCTTTGGAACAAAAAACCCTGCATTCCTCAATGGGAATCCTAGTGGCAATCCTTTTTTTTTTTTTTTTTCAAACTTACCCTCATGGAACAAGGCTGGCAGGATAAACAGATGCATGGAACAGAAGAGAGTGCAGACAGACCCACACTCCTGGGGCCATTTTATATTTGACAAAGACACCAACACAATCCAACCAAAAGGGCAGTGTCTCTGAGAGATGGTGCTGGGCCTGAGGAGGCACCCTGGAAACGCAGGGCCTCCCCCAAGCCCCGTGGAGCTCAACCTTCCTCCTGCTGCGAACCCTCGAATACAGGTCCTCATGTTGTGGGGACCCCCAGCCACAAAATTATTTTCATTGCTACTTCACAACTGTGATTTTGCTACTGTTATGAATCAGGCGCCCCCCTGTGAAAGGGTCCCACAGGTTGAGAACCGCTGATCTAGTTGGTTCTCGCTCCTGGTGACCCTGTGTTACAGGGGAGATCTGCTTGCAACATTAATGGAAACGGATGGCCAGGGCTTCTCTTCTGTGGGAGCGCTCGATAGGTGGCTACATGCAAAACTGTTTACATCACGCAGGGAGGTCGTACCATCTCACTGCAGTCAAGTCCATTCTGAGCCACAGGACCCTTGGGGTTTCCAAGGCAGGCTTGCAAACCTTTATGGCAGGAGGAAGTCCCATCTACTTTCCAAGGAGCAACTGATGGAGTCCAAATGCCGGCCTTGCGTTAGCAGCTGATAACCGCTAAGCTCCCGCCATCAACAGCACTAAGTCAAGAAGGACTAAGGCCTGGATGTAAAAACGAACACTGCCCTGAACTACAAGAGAACCTGGCTGCTGCTCGAGGATCACAACAGGAGGTCGTAAAGGGAGTGGGAGAAAACTGCTTGACAGAACTCAAAACCCTAAAAGAAATGGAGCTTACTAGTGAAATAGATTGCTGGGACCCCCCAAGACTATGGCCCCTCACCCTTCGTGTTTAGAACAGAATTCAAGGCCAGTTAGAATAATCACAGCTGATGAAGGGAGACAGCAGTCGGTGTAAGACATGGAAAAAATAATTTATGAATTACCAAGAGTTCATGAGGGAGGGCGGGAGGGTGGACAAATGAGGAGCTGACACCAAGGGCTCAAGTAGAAAGAAAATGTTTTGAAAATGATGATGGCAACAAATGTACAAATGTGCCTGACACAACGGATGTATGTATGGGTTGTGTTAAGAGCTGTAAGAGCCCCCAATAGGATGATTTTTAAAAAAGAAAAAAAATGCATCTGCACAATCCAAAAAAAAAAAAGGAATATCCACGGCTATTTAAGACCCCAGGGCAGAAGGAAAGCAGAGGAGGAATGGAAGCGGGTACCACGGGAAGCAGGGAGCGCGATGGCACACTGCGATGGGCGAGCTGAAACACAATGCATACAGATTGTGGAAGGTGAAACTGATTTCTTCAGCAAGCCTTTACCTAATTCACAATAAAAGTCTAGTCTTTTTTTCTTTAAGCTACTCAGTTTGTGATTCACCTAAAGCAGAGTTTCCCAAAGTGGGTAATATTGCAGGGTGCTGGCATGACGCAAGGAGCTGCCAACGCACATACCATACTCCATCCAGGATGACGGGCTACAGGACTGAACGCTCTCGTTGCCAGGGCGGCACGGAGTAGTTTCTGAAAAGGGGGTGGTAGAACCTAGGACCTAAAGGACTGATGGATGTGCAGATGACAAGAAGTGCCCTAAGCAGCCAATCTCACGGTTTTTCGGAGGGACTGATGACCACGAAGAGGTAGGAGAACACACCCTACACCCAAAGATGAGGGAGTTTCAAAAGTTCATGGGAAAATTCCGTTTCTCCATGAACTTCTTGATGCACCCTTGTGAAAGAGCTGCAATATGGGTCAAGAGCTATAACACTGAAGCCCGAGAGAAAGCTATGTGGGTGAGTCAGCCCCAGAGCAGACGGCGCCAGCACCCCTGGCTGTGATGATACAAGAATCTGAGACAATGAGCAGACCCAGACGATGGCAGCAGCCGAGTATAAAGACCAACCCCCGGCTGAGACGTGTGACCAATAGCCAAGTCTGCCAAGTGAGGTCATTTTCCTGTTTGAAAGTTCCCTGATAGATGGGAATGAGCACTGCTCCTGGCAAGGTTACTGGATCCTTTTGATATTGAAGCCCGGAGCTCTTTACATATCTACTGCAGTGAGGATGTTCCCAGGAGTTCCCACGGCCCTACCAATGAATTATCAACGCGAGAGAAACGATGCCATGAGGCCACAGGATTCCTCCACGTCACGGGAACAGCTTATTGCTGGTTATGACAGTCTTATAGCTGAAGTTCTCGGTGCATATTCTTAAACAGGAGACACACAAGCAACAATTGTATGAGTGCGGTTGTTAGGTGTGGCCTTACAGCAACCCTGTAACAAAACACTGACTGCCTGTACTGTCCTCGCAATTGCTGCTTTTTGAGCCGATGCTCGTAGCTCACATGTCATTCTACTTTGCCAAGGACGGTGTAATTCTCTAGGGGCTGGCACCTCTAGATAAGGTACCCAAGGTATGTCACTATCAAGAAGCATTCCTAATGGACTTCTAAAACAGATCTGTCCATGCTTCCGGCAGTCCATGGCCATGACACACCGAGCGTGTCACCTCCATCATAGTGGGAAGGCTCCCCCTTCCTCTCCAGTCATCCTTAGTCACCGTCTGCTTTCACATGCAGATGACGTGGTTGAAAACAGCTAGCTTAGCACTTTGAGGGCTAAGATCCCACTAACCTATCTTTGTTCTGGTTTTTAAAAAGGCCTTCTCAACTACAAGTTTCTGTTCATAAAAATATAGGAATGTTTTTTAAAACCACGCAGGCAAGCCATCTATAGTCAAGAGAATATTTTTTCAGAACACTTCTGACAAAGAACAGGCATTTGGTTATATAAAGAGTTTCCACAGCTCAATGATAAAAGGAGGCAGGAGAGTTTAATGAAAAAAATAAGCCAAAGGCTTGAGCTGATACTGCACTGAGAGATCTCCAGACCAGCAGAAGACGGACAGAATGCTCTCATGGCAACCAAAACCAAAAGCGGCTTCAAATGCCCGCCCACAGCCAGGGTGAAAGAGTCAGGGACGCCAGACACTGGGAAGATGTGGAGCCACACAGAACCTCAGCGTGGGTGGGAGAGTAGATGGTCGCCCACTTGAGAAAAGTGTCTGGCAATTGCTGATAAAACTAAACATATACCTGCCCTTTGACCCAGCATTCCATTCCCATGGACTTACCCACGAGAAATGAAAACACGTGTCCACCGAAGGACTTGGAAAGAATGTTCAGAGCAGCCTTCTCTATGGTCACTCGAGGTGGGACACCTCCCGACCCCCCAGGTGTCCATCAACAGAAGGGCTGGTGCATGCAGCAAGGAGGAACCAGGCCTGAAAAAGTATACCCTACAGGATCCCACTGAGGACGTCTAGAGCAGACAAAACAATACCGCATACCGACTAGTCAGAGCAGCGTGATCTCTGTCTGGGGCACTGGGGTAGGAACCGACTGGAAAGGGGCACAGGAGGCTTCTGGGAAATTAATGGTCTGTATCCAGAAAGGGGTTTTGAGTGCAAACAAACCAAAAAAACACCCCAAACCTGCAAGCATTTCTTAGCAACCAATCACAGTGGCAGCCTGAGATTTGCATTTCATCACGTGCACATCTGAACCTCCCAAAGAGAAGAATCAAACACTGTACTGGAGTCATTTGGATCAAAGCGTACTGATGCTGCAGCTCACTGGGAAGGCATTTACAAGTTCTGTAGTCATGGTGGATTCAGACGAATGGGTAAATGAACAGATACATGATGAAAATAAGCGCAATGCTAACTGCACAATCAATGTGGGAGGACATGTGTTCATTTGAAAAGTTTGAACTTCTCTCTAGGCAACTTTTCAAACTAAGACTGTCTTGGGAGACACAGCTAAAATTGTATCTAGAGGCCAACTCACAAGCCTTCAATGATTGCACACGGGCGTGGGAAGACCCTCCAAACCTCAAATGCACAGCCATTGAGTGGATTCTGACTCATAGGGCACAACAGGAACAAGGTAGAACTGTTTCTGTGGGTTTCCTCGGACTGTAACCACCAGCCTCATCTTCCTCCGGAGGGGCAGCTAGTGGTTTTGAACTGCTGACCTTTAGGTTAGCAGCCCAACTGGAACCCACTAGACCACCAGGGCGTCTCACATGCATGAAGTGATTGCAAATACCACAGCTTGAGTCAGGTGCATCTTAGGCCTCAAAGTGACACCCTTGCTCTCTAATACTTTCTACAGGCCAATTAGACTTGCATGTGAAAATAAAGATAGGAAAATAAATGAAGTCAGAAACTCAGACATAAAAAATAGGAAACTGGGAAAACTGAAACCAATAATGTAGAAAACATGAGAATTGACAAAGACAAAACCTACTAACGAAACAGAAACATACATATTCTTACCCACTGTTGTCAAGCCTGACTCATAACCGCCTAACAGGACAGAGCAGATGTGCGCCCTAGATTTCCAAGGCAATCCAACGTCGCCGTCCTGGGAGAAGTGTGCCCAGTGCTCCTCAGAGGCAAGGACGGCAAGATTTGTCTTACAGACTTTGGACGGTGATCCGAAGACCAGTCCCTGGAGAAAGACAGGGGCAGGCAGCTAAGGGCAGGCTCTCGCTGAAACGGCTTGAAGAATGAGGCAGAGGGTCTGCAGGGCTTTTGAAAATGAGAAAGTAATGTTGTGTGCAATTCACTCTGATAAGAGTTGAGATCTGACAATTTATGGGGGGAAACAGGGAGGCAAAGCCCACTTTTCCCCCCAATGAAAAACAAAAACAAGGAAGAAAGCTGATGGTGCCCGACCATCAAAAGAGATAGCGCCTGGGGTCTTAAAGGCTTGAAGATAAACAAGTGGCCAGCTAGCTGAGAAGCAGCAAAGCCCACATGGAAGAAGCACACCAGCCTGTGTGATCAAGAGGTGTTAAAGGGATCAAATATCAAAGAATAAAAAATCCTATCATTGTGATTGAGGGGGAGTGCAGATTGGGGACCCAAAGCCCCATCTGTTGGCAACTGGACATCCCCTTACAGAAAGGTTGCAGGGAGGACACAAGCCAGTCACGGAGCAGTGTAGCAATGATGAAACATACAACTTTCCTCTAATTCTTAAATGCTTCCGCCCCACACCCACTATCATGATCCCAACTCTACCTTACAAAAATCCGGCTAGACCAGAAAGATGTACACTGTTACAGATACGACCTGGAAACACAGGGAATCCAGGACAGAAGAATCCCTCAGGACCAGTGGTGAGAGTGGCGATACCGGGAGGGTGGAGGAAAGGTGGGGTAGAAAGGGGGAATGTTTACAAGGATCTACATATAAGCTCCTCCCTGAAAAGTGGTGACGGGAGACATTGGACAGTGTAAGACATGAAAAAACTTTATTAAATTATCAAGGGTTTGTGAGGGAGAGCGGCGGAGAAGGGGAAAAATGAGGAGCTGACACCAAGGGCTCAAGTAGAAAGCAAATGTTTTGAGAATGATGGCAACAAATGTACAAGTGTGCTTGACACAATGGGTGGATGTTTGGATTATGAGCCCCCAATAAAATGATTTTGTTAAAATACCCAAAAGAAGAAAATGATGATGGCAACAAATGTACAAACGTGCTTGACACAATGGGTGGATGTTTGCATTGTGTAAGAGCTGTACGAGCCCCCATAAAATGAATCAAAATAAAAACAGAAAGAGGCCAACTACTCTGGAAGAAACTTCTGAGTCAAAGAATTATAGTCAAGGAATGTTTCGGCTCTAAATGGTCATAGATGATTAACTTTTCCAATCCACTTTTCAAAGAACACCACACAACTCTACACTAAGAGCTATAAAAGAGAGGAATTGTTTTCTTAGGAAACATCCCCAAAGTGGTAGAAAATAGGAAATTAAGAAAACAGTCAACATGGATTTTATAAAGTCGGCAAAGCCATACGAGAAAGATTCTAAGGAAAAAAACAGCGGTAGAGCAATCTTCATGGGGAAAAAGTATCATTCCACAACAAATATTCGACATATGAAAAATAAAAGCAGCCCAGCGTGTCCACGTAAGATCTGTTCCAGGATAAAAGCGAGACCCCGCTTTGGACGGCTCTTCATGCCAACAGTGCATGGAGACAGAACCATGGAAAATGGTGAGCGCAGGGGAAGGTGCCCAGAAATGGGGTGAATTTTAGTACATTTTTCCTGAAAACATAAGGAAAGGCCCTTTCTTTTAACAAGGTCAAAAACATGTCAGCTCGCAGCTCACCGTGGCACAGCGCTGACCACTAAAGCACCCAGGCTCCTCCCAGCTGAGGAGACCGCCGCCAGCAGACAGCAGCTCGGCTCGTGGGGCAGGGCCTCCTTGGTCTCAATGCACTTGCACACGGTTACGGAGCACTGAGGACCCCAAGCGTTTGCTTGTGTGGATCTAGAACTATACTCAACACTAGAACAAAAGCATTTAAAATACCAGTTCATTTGAAAACAATGAGAAACTCATCTTACACTAACATAAATAATGCATCATGAAAAATAACTACGTGAGGGGGCTTCAGAATATTCTTATTATGGAAAAACTCATCGCTTTGAATTCCATTTTTCCACAAATTTCTTGAAGCACCTCTTGTATTCCCTCTGAAGTGGTCGTGATACTAGTCTTTCCACGTGCTCCACGTGCTACGGGATGCTCTGCAGGAAGGAGGCTGAGAGCTGATGGTGCAGACGCGTGCCGTCCTTCACGTGCATGCGTGGAAAGCTGTCTGGATGGACGCATACCTAAGCTAACACTGGTCTCACCTGTGAGATTTCTGGGCAGGGCTTCAAACCAGCTTAGGATGGGGGCTACAGCAAAACTGGAACAGGCTTAAACTGTAAAATGCGGATGTGATCCAGAACAACACAAGAGATGGTAAAATGTAGGGGTGCAAGGCCTGGAACTGGAGGCGTGAGCCCTTCACCCTAAAAGGGTGTGAGGCAGGAGACTAGGGGCGGTGAGTGGCATGCCACTGTCGTTGAGCAGGGAAACCACTGATTTTGGCCTGCTCAAAGCAGAAGGGCGCTGCCCGGGTGTTCTAAGAGGTCTAAGATTACGCTGCTGGCAGCGTCTTGACCCCTTCCTCGTTCCCATCCGGTCATCACGCGCGGATTCACTTAAATTCTGGAAACTCACTTTGCTCCTCAGCCGTGACCAAAGAGGGAAGAACTGGTTCGTAGCCCTGCTTTTGTAACATAAAATATTCCAAACTAGCACATATTTTTGTAACTGAAGATTCATCTTGGGACTCAAACACCAAAATAGTTTTACAAGCAAAGAGGCACGTCTAGCGGCTCCTGGGGCCAAGGCTGGCAGACTGCGGATCTCAGTGGTACCTACTGCTGGGGCATGTGGCTGCCACATTAAAACCCACACTAGGGGGCTGCTGGGTGAGGCTTTCCTGATGGCCTTCAGCCTCTCCAGGGCTCACCAGTGCTCTCCTTTTAGCATCGATCCCCCAGAGCCCGACTGGGACGCCACCCCTGGACCACTTTGACAATACCCCAAAGTAACAACTTACTGTGCAGCCAATTCTCCCGTCTCAGCTTCATTCTTTCCTTCTTGTTCAAAGGTGCCTTCTTCTCTTCATCTGAAGACAGAGAATATGTGGGTTACTGAGACATTTGTAGAGCAGGAACCAGAGGCACGCCGCACACAACCAAAGCCTAGGACCCCCGTAGACAGTGCCACCCAGTGTCAAGGTGCTGGCAGGCAAGTGGGCGCATGTTGGAGTGCTCCCTGACACCAGAATTCCAGCATCCCTGAGGTAACAACCCCAGTCCCTTACCACCAAGCAGGCTTTGAACTTGTGAGGTCCTAGGTCAAGCCCTCCCTGGCCAGAAGCCCAGTTCCAGGATGGCCACAGGACAGGCTGCCATGTCCTAGAGAAGTCAGCCACGAAGAAAACTGCCCTGTCAAGGCTGCAGTCTCCCAGGGACTGCTCCCCAGCTGCGTGTCCTCAGGGCCTCAGGCCAGGACTGTCTGCTCCTCAAGCCTGTGAACCCCAGCAAGGCCTGCTCAGACGGTCAGCGGAGGCATCGCCTGGCCCGAGAGGGTGTGGGAGGCCTGCACTCGACGCTCACACCTCAGGCCTCCTTGCCGTCCCTGCCTGCAGCCTGGCCAGCCACAGGGTTGTCAAGAGCACAACTCAGTCTCACTCAGCACCCGCCACAGGCCGAGCTCCGGGCTTGCTTCCTGCCTCTGGAAGGGGCTGCTGCTGAGAAAGGGTGGGGCAGCGTCTGGTACAGACCGCAGTCCTCTGGGCGCAGATCCCTCGCCTGCCCAGCAGCCATGGTCTGGCTCGCTCCAAGCCTTCAGCCCACCTGAGACAGTGGTCTCCCTGGAGCCTGGGGTGGCACCTGTCACCACTGCTCTGCCCTGAGCCAGCCGGGTCCTCTGGACTCACAGTGGCCTCCTGAATCCCATGATGGCAGTTTGGAGGAGGGAACCTTTGTATCCCCTGCTTTCTGTGGCTAGGGCAGGAACACATCTGACAGCAAGGGACTGCTGTGGCCACCAGGGAGGGGACACGAGGCTTGCTACTCCTCTGGATCAACCCCAGGGACTGTGCAGTGGGAGGCTACTGGGACACCAAATCTGGAGGTTTGGTTATCAAAATAAACCACGAATCAAAATCAAAGTGGCCAGAGACGGATGCGACAGCCCCCCACTGCAGGAGTGAATGTCCGACCAGACACACCATGGGGAGCCGCCTGCTCACTGGTGCCCCCAGAGCAGGTGGCCTGCAGGGGACCAGAGCAGAGACAACCCATGCAAGAATGTCACTGCCCACAGTGACTGGGAGGTGGCCAGTAGCTGGACAAAGAAAGGCCAGCGAGCAATAGCAGGCAGCACGTCTGGACAGATGCCTGGCCCCGCCACACTTCCTCCTCTACACCCTCGCAACTGTGTTCAGGACCAGCATCAATGACGTTTTGCAGAGAACATGTTAGCAAGAGATGTGCTTCTCGGGGTTTGTTTTTCCTTCACACCAATTTTCCTGGCTAATAAAACACATCCATGCGGCCTGAAGGCCAACAGCTAACAAGTCCCGTCAAGAGACAGGAACGAATCCCATTACTAATCCCGTTCCCAACCACTCACTCCAGGAACCTGGAGCCTGAGCCAGTGTTACTGCCCTCCTACCCCCACTCCTGAGTCATGGTCCCTGCACACAGGTGCCCACCTGTGTGCGACGAGCAGCGCACTGAGCTGGCACACCTGGAGATGGCCCTCCATTCACTTCGCTCACCCTGAACCCTGCAGTGCCCCCAGCTCTGCATGTCACCGGCTGAGTTGAGGAATGAGGAAGGGTAACGTGGCAAAGCGAGCTGGAGCAGCTGGCTCCCCCGTCTGTACCCTGAGCCCCAAGCAAGCACTACAGGGAGGGCTGTAGCTGCAGGAGTCTACTCCATGGAGGGAGAGAGGGAGGGAAGGGAAGGAAAGAAGGAAGGCGAAAGGGGGCCTGTGGGCCCCAGGCTGGCCACCCAGCTACTTCTTCCTCTCTGCTGTCCCTACCCAGCCCTGGGCCATGCCTATAGCTCCCAGTGTCCATGGGACAAGAGACAGGACACACAGTCCGCTCGTACCTGGCAGGAGGCAAAAAGGAGCCTTAGGGAGTTCTGCTTCTAGGCAGGCAAATGGCCCCAGTGCCTGGGGCCTGGGTCTTGGTTGTCTCAGCTGACATGAAAACTCCGTGAGGGCCAACGGACTGAGCCTGTGCTGCTGTTTCTTCTTGTTGCCAGAGCTCCAGCCTAGCAGCAGGAGGGCAAAGACCAAGAGAGGCCCCTGCCTGTCACTGCAGCAGCCATGGGCCTCTGCCAGCACAGCCGACATGCTAATGGGAGAGGGGACAATCAGCCTGCAATCGGGTTGTCTGTAAATACCATTGGGCAGCTCGGCTTTTCATTCCATCACGAGGTCTCACGCTGGCTTTGCACAGGTACTAAGAGGTGAGCGACCAGTTATGTAAGCACGTCACCTGAGTGCACAGAAAGAATGTAGGTGCCCGGATCGCGGCAGTCTCACAACCCTGCGGCTGCCCACGACACGCTCATCCTTGTAAACATCTTCTGAAAAGCACTTATCAGCCTGGCCTTTTGGGGGGGAAACAAAGCTGGTACCCTCCGCCTCTCTCCAGACCCAAACAAGGGCCTGATGGATTAAAGGCATCAGTGGCCACGGCACCATGAGAGTACAAGAACACCAAAAATACAAGAGCTACGAAACAAAGCGGCACAAAGAAAGCACACCGCCACCTCTCGTAAGGAGAATAATTACACCAGCTCCATGGAAGCAGGGAGCACAAGAGAGATGATGCGCTTCCTTCCTATGGAACGAGATCCTCTCCAAACCAGTAAGAAACAGCCTAACCAAGGGCTCAAGCACAGAAAGCAACTGTTTAGAGAATGATGGCAACAAATGCACAAATGCGCTTGACACAAGGGATGAATGTATGGATTGTGGTAAGAGTTGTGTGAGCCCCCAGTAAATGATTAAAAAAACAAAGAAACAGGCTAACCACCTAATAAAGACTAGGAACAGGGCTCAGGGAGGCAGCAGAGATCTCTGCCCTTTTTATTTAGTCTTTTCCAAGTTTCTTCATGGTCTTACATTGCAACTTTGTGGCTATTAACAAAACCAGAGCCTTCCTGCTGAGTCAATTCCAATAGTTACCTCTATGGAAAGGACAAAGTAGAACTGCGCCACAGGGCTCCCCAGGCAGCAATCTCTACAGCATCATATTGCCACATGTTACCCTGCAGGGCCCAGCTGCTGGGGGGCACCTGGGAGGTCTGCCACGAGGTGGTTATGAGAACAAACCCCCTAAAGGATCAAGTGTGCTGATCAGAGGCAACGTCCTAGAGGAAGCTGGTAAACTGAGCAAAGCAAAATGCCCACGGCCGCTCGTTTTCTAAAGCACACGCACACCACCTAGGTGACATGAGCAGGCATTTCTGTGGGTGGAAGGCCTGTCTTCTACAAAGAGCTCAGATGTCCCAAGCGGTCTTCGGCTACCGGACAGGTCCCTATTTCACAGGGCTGGTTTCCAGCATAGACACCTCACCGTGACTGTGACAGCAGCGCACAGGCCGCCCTCCGCCTTACCCGTGTGCCCTCGGTGTCTATTTGAGGGCCTCAGCCCACGCTTCTCCAGGCCGCGGCCCCAGCTGCCAGTGCTGAGCGAGCACGGAGCAGCCGGCCACGGCAGGGTGCTGCAGCAGATCCACACACAGCAGAAATACACGGAGAGCCTGAAATAGCTGCCAGCCACCAGCTCAAAGAGCGGAGTTAGAAATAGCAGGCCATGTGTGCAGCCGCCGCCTCCCACCGCCCTCTCCTCCTCAGGGTGTCCATGCAGACAGCACCCCCAGCCCTTCGGAAGGATGGCTGTCACACTGACTGCAGAGCTGTAGAGGAAGGAGGGTCTTCCTTCCACAAGGCATCTGAAAATGTGAACAGTTCCTAACTACTGCCACCATTACCCCCAAATGTTTGGTGTCCACAGTGTGCTTGGGCTCAGAACCCTGGGAGCTGAAAGGAGGTCCCTGGGCTCTAGCCAGTCCTCCCACAGCTGGCTGAACCGAAGCACTGCGCTCCTCTGCTGCCCTCTAGCGAGCAGTCCCCACTAGGGAGAAAGCCAATACCTACTCAATGCCCATGGCCAGGGCCCCATTCACAGACCCGTTTCCAGGGTAGGGACTGGGAGAACCATCTGTAGGTGTGCCCACTGTCCCTTGAACACGGTCCCACCTGGCCTGAGTTCTCTCCACTGGTCACCACCCTTCCCCAGCCTCTCAATCGACACAGCCTCCTGCAAGCCTTCCCCACCAGCACCTCTTTTCTCTGGCCCCCACCCCAGCCTCCCTCACCGTTGTCCTAGGAGCCCCACACCAGGCCTGGGGCCCCCACCTAAGTACAGGACCCTACGATACTCTGACATGCTAGGTCTCAAATCAAAGTGGGTTGATTTCCTGCCACCTTCTGGAAGGGCAGAGCTCTAAGGAGAGTCTACCCCGGAGCTCCGGGGTGGGTGGGCTCTCCACTGCCTCCTCTGAGCAGAATGGTGGGACAGAGCAGCGTGTGCCCTGGCGGCTAAGGAGCATACCACACCCATGCCCACCTGCCAGCCGTGGGCCTGAGTGCGTGGCGTATGGAAGGGAGGGCCCTGGGTCTGATGCTGCACTCGCCGCACGGCCCTCTAGCCTTCTTTGGTTCAAAGAGGGAGGTGGATGGTCTGTGGTGGTGCTATCTGCAGGCAGGGCATATGGGACACGTGGCGACAAAGCCAAGACCTTCAAGGCCTCAGGTGACCCTGCAACACCCCCACAGACCCCCCTCCATCCCCATACTGGCCCTTTGCCTGCCAGCTGGTGGCCTGGAGGGAATGGTGGGGTCCACACTCAAAACTGTGGGGGGAGGGGGTGGGGGTGCAGAGCTGACTTCCAGATCCAGGCCAGCTCTCAGAGGCTGTTTGGAACCCAGGAAGTTATCAAAGTGCCTCAGGGATATGCGGCCTCCCACACACCCAGGTATGGGGAGAGCCTTCACCTGGCAGCTGCTCGCCAAGGTGGTGGGCCTGCAACCCATGCTAGGCTCCTTCCTCACCCTAGGGCTCAGGAGGGCAGCTGCTTCTGAGTCAGCCCAGGGCGCGCAGCTGGCTGCCATTGGTGAGGGCAGTGAGGACGACCGCCCTGCCGGGGATGGACGACGCAACTGCTCATCTGAGCAGACAGGCATCCCATCCCACAGGCAAGGGAGACCACGACGGTGCCGCTTACTAACCCCACCCCCAGCCCAGCCAGCACCGGCCTGCGGGGGTCCCTGACAAACTCCAAATGGCAGAAGAGGGACACAATGGGGCTCACGGAAACACACACACACACACACCTGAGGGGACGGGGGTCCACAGGCAGCAGCACCTGAGAGGATGGGCTGGCCTCCAGATGTCTGTCTGCCCATGGTCCAGGGTCACATACACATACAGAGTTATGGCTCAGGGCTCTCTGGTTAGGGGGCAGCCCTACACTGAAACAGATACTTCAGTGGGTTGGATGTGGCAAGGCAAGAGGAGGGACACTAAGTGACAATGAAAGTGCACTGGTGGGAAGTCTGAACCACAGACAGCCACACACCACCCGGCTGAAACCACGTTCCACACCACACCACAGGGCGCACTTAAGGCAGCAGGCCCTGAACAAGGGTGCATCCCCTGCCTTCTTCCACCCGCCAAAAGCAATCATCCAGGGGTGACAGAAGCAGAGACCTCACCTGGTCCTGGATTGTAGGCTACAGTACATCAGGTTGTCATTGTTAGTGATTTTGTTCTGAAAAGGGAGCAGTACTAAGTTTGGGAAACTGACCTAGGAGCGTGCAGACTCCCCACAGCAACACACAACCCTCACCATCATCTGTCGCCCACCCTACGGGAGATGAGGGGCAGGGCCAGCACTTGTTAGATAGGGGCTGCTGCATCCTTCCAGAACTGTACCTAAGCCTCATAGCACCTATGCGTGGGCTTTCCCCCAAGTTACAGAACAGCTCCCACAGTCGCATGGCTGTGAGCCATGGGATTAGCCATGAGCTCTCTCACCCTCTGCTACTCGTTAACCCTATCCCACAACCCCTGGCCCTGCAGCCAGGTGAACCCTGTGTTGCAGTAAGTTCATGTCAACTTGAATGGGTATGGAAGTCTAGGGGTAGAACTCTCAACCTGTAAATTAGGGCACAGGCTAATCCAGGGTCCTTACAGGGGACAGTCTGCAGCTACCTGGGTGTGAAGAGGGCAATGAACCCATGGACTTGAGCTGAACTGAGCAGGGATCCCTTCCTCATATCAAGTTCTTTCTTATGCGTACATGTCACCGACTTTCCCTGAACAAACTGGCGTAGCAGAAACACTTTCACCAATCTGCGGACTGTAGCCATAATATTCATAAGGGCGACGTCAAGTCATCTCCCTTTTATAGGGCAGGCTGCCCAGGCCCCAGTCTATGGTGGAGATGAAGGTATCGTGTCCGGTGCTAACTTCCACAGGCCAGTGGAGGCCACCTCTCCCTGGCAAGGGCCCTCAGCACGCAGTTTCAGTTAGAACCCAGACTGGACAGGCCCCTGCGGGGCTTGGCTGTGATGGCCTCAGGAGCTCCTGAAACACTAGGCACACTGGAAAGGCACAGGTCGGATCAACACCAAGAATTGTCATGAAAAAGCGCCCAAGGAGAGCTGATGTCTGAACCCCTAGCAGTCCCCATGCGGTCGGTGCCACCACTGAATGGGACGGAAGCCTGACCTACAGAGGGTTCCGTCTTCCATAGCCCTGACATGAAGACAGCCGGCTAAGGCGCTGCTCACCAGCTCTCGCGGAATACCTCTCCTAGACAGCCTCTAAAAGGGCTAGTTGTCTGTGTGCAGTGATAAAGAGCTCAGCTCTACAAGATACAAAGCATCCACTCAAGTTCAAAAAGAGCCACCCAAACTGACGGAAGCACAAGAGCCAGTAGCCATGCAGAAAATGACCGGGCTGTGTTGGTAGCCCAAGAACCTGCTGTTTCTGAGGCTTTTGCCCAGAGGAGCAGTTCACTCAGCTGCCACTGGGTGTGGGTGGCCCTCTCCCCAGGACCTGGACCCAGAGTCCTGGCCAGGCACTGACTGCGTCCTCTTGGACAGTTGTTCTAGGAAGAGGAATCCAATACACACGCACCTAAGTAGTCTCCCCAGGACAACGGTCAGCATTCAAAGCAAGTGGCTCCAAGAACTCCAAGGAAAGTGCTGGGCAGACAAATTATACCCATGAAATAATGACAGCCGTACAACCCAGAGCTTTCAGTTGCTTACAAAAACATAGGTGGAAACCCGGAAAGGCTAGAAAGAAAGCGCCGCTGGGGGTGGACGGATAATGGTTAGGTTGGCTTTAGCATTCCCCACCCCACCCCATCTCCCTTTTCCCTCTCACCTCTCTGGTGAGCACTGAGGTTCCGTGTAGTCACGTCCAGCTGCTGTGCCAAGGTGCTGAGGTCTATCTTGGCACCTGCAAAGAGCTTGGTGCCGAAGGCCACCCAATCCTAAAGCCGGAACAAAAACGAAAGAGCATTTATCAGACTGGTTCAGAGGTTTCAGACCCAAATTGAGGGAGCCACACTGTGAGGGAGCCCCTACTAGAAAGGCTCCCCCTCCCTGCAGGGCAGAGGTCCTACAGATACAGGGCTCAGCCCCTGGCTATCCCCTCACTTCCCAGCGTGGAGGCCTCCCTCCGCTCCAGAGCTCATGCGCTCCGCAACCTTTTCCCACCTCAAACCACCAGACCTGGCTCCTGATGACTGCTTAGAGCAGCCTTAGCCAATACTGATGACAAACCTAGCTCAACACTTGAAAGTACCTGTGATAGGAAACAAACGTCTGCCACCAACCTCCCCTTGCTTTCCTTCCTATCCATCTCTTCATCACTATTGTTCTCAGTGGAGCCCTGGTGGTGTGGCGGTTAGACAGTAGGCTATGCAGGGGCTATACAGTGGGTTATGCAGGGTCATCAGTTCGAAACCACCAACTGTTCTGTGGGAGAAAAGGGGCTTTCTACTCAAGTGTTACAGTGTGGGATACTAAGGGAAATAGAACTGGACCTTAATCCCTAACTGGTACAGAGGGAATCTTAGACCTTCCCATTCCTACGGGCCCACCCCTCGCTCATTCCCTTCCTGTTACGCTTATGCCTATCATACATCCCCTTCCTACGATGTGTACGCCTACTGTACTGCCCCTTCTTGTGACGTGTGGTTACCTGTAATCATGTCCCCCTTGGTTAGCAATAAAGTGGAGGCTCTCTTGCTCTCGCAGCCGGGCTCCCACCACGAGGACCACCAAGCGGGGCTGAGGTGAGCATGCTACCATGAATTGTGTCTGACTCCATTATTCCAATCTCTCCCCTACCTCTCATGCTCTCTATGACTTTACTATAATCTTATTATTGCTGTACAATTGCGCCTGTAATGATTTGTTGGGGACTCTCCTCTCCCCATAGGTGGCGCCCATCACGTGTGGCCTTGTAGGAAAAGAACTCTTTTGAGTTATATCCTGTGTAACAATTGTATTGTACGGCCTCATCGGACAGAGAGTAAATAGGGAAAACTTTTTTTGAGTTTCTTTTTTTGAGTGTGTTTTTAGTCCGAGTGAGATATGGGTCAGGCAAAGAGCAAAGATACAGAGTATGGTATCACGCTTTGCCACCTCTTGAAGAAACAAAATGTAGTGGTAACACATAAGAGAATGAATAAGTTTCCTCAATTGGTAAAGAAATTTAACCCTCTTCCAGAGTCAGGAACCTTTGATATGGAGATCTGGGATAAGATAGCCATTAACTTAAGAAAAGCTCACAGGGAAGGACAGAGCATACCCATGGAGACCTGGGTTCTGTGGGTGCAGATTAAAGCAGTGTTGGAGCCGCTGCAGGGTGAAAGTGTAAAGGAACAAGACCAGCAGAGCAGTGAGAAGCCTCTAAGCTACGCAGACTTAAATCAGGCGAGAAGCAGGCGAAATGAGTTATCAGGCAGATGAGAAGATGTTAAACGGAGCTGAGAAAATGAAGTCTGAATCAGGAGATCTCAGACTAGAAGCATCTGTGCCACCACCAGAATATAGCTTAGGGAATCAATACTATTGAGCAAGTCAGTGCTGGAGGGAGAGATGAGATTAGATCCAAAGAAAACCAAGTGGAGAGATTTAACATAGAAGGTGAGGTTCGGGAAGCAAAAAGCAAAGAGGCAGGGCGTAGGAAGGCACCTTTGTCCTCACAGGTAGAGAAGAGCATAGCCCAGGAAGCAGATTCAGAATTTAGAGTGGTTTACCCCATGAGTTATAGACGAGCAGCACCCAAAAGGGATGCAGTGTTCCCTATAAGGTACAGGGCACACTGTTAGATTATTTAGAATGTGCAGGAATGTAAAGACAGATGAGTACAAGGCCAACCTCATGGCAGCTGCCCTGGCAAATTACCCCAGGCTTAAAAGAAAATGCTTTAGTTGTAGGAAGATAGGTCATCTTCAAAGAGTGCAGACAGCACATGCCGATCAGCCTAGCCATGAAAAGCAAACTGCGACCTGCATCAGAGTATGGGCCAGGGCCACCTAATTCGGGTTTAAAAGACCCTGAGCTTTGCCCACGCTGTAGGAAGGGAACTCATTGGGCGAGTCAATGTCACCCAAAATTCAACAGTAAAGGACTGCCATTAGCAAAGGCTTCCCTGAGGAATGGAGGAGGGAGCTTGATACAGACCCCGCCCAGCAGAGCAAGGGAGGCAAGGTGTCTGCCTGCCCGAGCAAAGATCTTAGAAAGAGACTGCAGGGATCCCCCAATCTCACAGCAGGAGACCAGACCTAGTCAAACCGGCAAAAGCCCAGCCCCTGTTCTTGCTGCAATAACCCTGACTAACCAAGAGAAGGCTCAAACTCTCACAGCAGTTTGCTGGTTCTAAAAGGCCGGAGCCTCTTATTGAAAGAGTAACACAATTTTTATCAGGAAGTTTTAACCTAAGTACTCAAGGAATTAAAATTAATACTGGAGTTGATGAGTTGCAAGGAAAAGGCAAAAGCTGTGATTAAACCAGGAATTATTTAGAGGGCTAATTGGGATCCACTACCTAAAAAAACTATAGGATGTTTATTAGGAACGTCCAACCTAAATTCTCAAGGTTTTGCTAGAATTATGAATCAGGATTATGAAGAAATTAAGGCAGTGATAAAATCTGATATACCATGGTTTATAAAGAAAGAAGATCGCTAAAGTCAATTTTTGTTTCGTTTCATTTCTAGAGTAAAAATTCATACTTAATCAGAAAGGAGTACTTAAGTCTAACCACCCTTTAAATCAAGGGGTCTTTTGGAATGCTGTAGTGAGGAAACAGCAGCGCCCCCCCATGGAATTAGAAATTGGAGGAAAAAGGCTTTTCAGCTCTGGATATGGGGTTATTCCATTCAGGAGGACCTAAGACCCGCCCATTAACTTCCCCTACAGCCAGCATGGAGGGAATAGGAGAATTTAACCAGGACGGAATATTGCAAGATTGTAAAGTCCTACAGTATGGGAAGCATAAAGAGCAATACGGCTTAATTGAACCTGTAACCTTATTGGTAAGCTTGGAGAAAAAAATGTCTGTTTGGTAAATTACTTCAAGAACAGCTGAACAAATTCATTAAGAATTTTGTTAGTCTTTCAAACCCAGAGTGCGGTAAGAAGTTCTCACAATTTAGCTTTAATTCTCTGAGAGCTGGGAACCAAATTTACATAACAATAAAGGCTATCTAACTAGTAGTTTTACTGGTTCAAGACCAGCAGTGCTTTAATATCTGCATTGCTAAAACAGAAGGGGGAGAAAAGGAATCTTATGTTTGACAAATTTCATTTGGTCATTTTAACTAAGAAAAAATTTCTCCTTAATGAAAGCTTGTAACAAAGTTAGGTAAGATAAACACATTTTCACTTCTACAGAGATGATCCTAAGAAGTCCCAAGATGATGGGGCTCGCGTTTGGGATCCAGGTCCATTTGTCACCTGGAGAAAGGGATGTGCATTTATGTTCTTGAAGAATAAAGCTGATGGACTCAGCAGAAGGATGCAACCACGTTCGGAAAAAGGTGGACACGAAGGACCCACAAAAGCTTAATCACAATTCCTTTTTCAGGTTACTGACACCCCGAAGAGAGGGGCTATTTGCTTATACTTTCACAGGCAAAGGAGATAGGTGGATTTCTCTTCAGGCAGCAAGGCCCAGAAGAAAGGAGGGAAGCTGATGTGTGACCTGACCCCCCTGTCCTTTTATTCAAAACTTCAAGAAGACCTCACAGATTCCTGAGAATGGCGATCTCTGACGCTGAGATATTTCTTCCATAGCGGATGCTGTCTAAGGGACACTATGGGACTCTATCAAAGCTGAACATTTTATACAATAGTGACTGGACTATTACTACAAACTGTTGCTTTGCTGAAAGATCAAGATTTTGGACTTGTCAATTGTTAAAATGTGATTGGAATGTAACTGATTTTTGTAGAACCCCTTATCCATATAAGACGACATTGCATGATTGGGAAGTAACAGAAAACATTTGCAATAAGGGAAGCATTTCATTAGATGTGATTTAGCTAAAAGGCTATTTTCTATACATTCAAGGGTGGATTTAAGGCACTCCACTAGCTGATGTATTTAAACAAATGGTGGTTGGCATAGAAAGAGGCTGGATCCCGCGAGCTTGGGCTCAAAGCATTTCACATAGCTTAAGCTCTAGTCTGACTGTGTTGTTTATCATCATAATTTTGATGCTTGCAGTCTTGTGTTGCTTCCATAGGAAGCTAAGAGATATGAAAAGAGACCATGTTGCCCCCATGACACTATTGAATCTTAAACGTAATGCAGAAAGGAGAAATGTGGGATACTAGCACTAAGGGAAATAGAACTGGGACTTATTCCCTGACGTATATACGAAGGGAATCTGGAAAGCCAGCGTTCCATAGTAGGAAAGCCGCCTCTGGTAGTTGGGAGATATAATCCGAGTACATTTTCCTGCAGTAGTTTATCATTTCCACAGTTTCTCCCCTAAAGCTGTGCTGCCTTAAAGTGAGCACATGGTTGATTCATTCTCCCTATAGAAGCAGACATTCCTATTTGCTCCTTTTCTTCCCGCCGCAGCATCCAACCCCTCTCATACCTTCCTCCAATAGAAGATGGGCTTAGGAGGACTTTATCCTCCATGTGGATGCAAAACATTTAATATAAGCCTGAAATTTTGGCTATATTAATTGGATCATGAAGCTTTGCCTCGACAGCTTTCAGTGTATAGAAAATAACCACGTAGCTACTGTGGCTCTTTTGAATTTTATGTATAAAACAAAAGGGGGAATTGTGGGAAACAGATGGATTTCTCCCAAGTTGTCTCCCCCAAATATATGCCAAACTTAGCTGCTCGTGAATGACTATACACTTGGAGGTCATCAGGAGTAGATCAGGGGTCATTCTCCCTAAGAGCTATCAGCCATCTGGAGCAAGCAGCCACCACTGTTTATCCCACAACAAATAGGGCCCACTCCCTTCTGATAAGGATAGTAGTTGTCTATTTCCTTGTAGGAGACCCCAGAGAGGTCAATCCCACTCTAGGATGACCAAGATTAGGATACCATCATGAATCCAGGGACTGCCCATCTTGTCACATGTATACCCCTAGACCTTCCCATTCCTATGGGCACACCCCTAGCTCATCCCCTTCCTGTCACGCTTATGCCTATCACACACCCCCTTCCTACAATGTGTATGCCTATGGTACTGCCCCTTCTTGTGACGTGTGGTTACCTGTAATGATGCCCCCCTAAGGAGTTATAACCCTTGGTTAGTAATAAAGTGAGGCTCTCTCCTGCTCTCGCAGCCGGGCTCCTCCCACGAGGACCACCAGGTGGGACTGAGGTGAGCATGCTACCATGAACTGTGTCTGACTCCATTATTCCAATCTCTCCCCTACCTCTCATGCTATGACTTTACTATAATCTTTACTAATTACTGCTGTACCATTGCGCCTACCGGACCTGTGATGATTTGTCGGGGACCCTCCTCTCCCCGCATCACAGTCTCAGAAACCCACAGCGGCAGTTCTACCCTGCCTTATAGGGTCACTGGGAGTTGTCACCGACTCGACGGCAGCAAGTCTGGGTCTGGGGTTGGTTCCCGCTCAGCGGTTTCTGTCATGTGTACCCATTCCTCTATCAAGACCTCAAGCCCTCCAAAGTCCCAGAGCTCTCACCTCCCCTTGCCCTCTCCAGCTGGCTCAAGGCCCGGGCTGGAGGCTTCCTTTCCCATGACCTTGGGAGACACAGCATCAATCCCAGACTGAGAAACAAGGCCAGGCTGGGCACACAAGCCTGATGGGCAAGATGGTGCCAGGCTGAGCTCTCACTTCCCTGAAGCCCAGGCTGTACCCCTATTAGCCGTGCCTGCCTGCGAATTCCAATAGCAGTTACCAGTCCGTCCCCATTATCTGAGACACCCCCCACCCCCGCCCACCACCATACACACACACCAGGCTGAGCTTTTTCACTCCCTGAGGCCCAGGCTGTACCCTGATTAGCCGTGCAATAGTAGTTACCAGCGCGTCCCCACTATCTGTGACCCCCCCCACACACACACACACACACCAGGCTGAGCTTTCACTCCCCAAGGCTCAGGCTGTACCCTGATTAGCTGTGCCTGTCTGCGAAATTCCAATAGCAGTTACCAGTCCGTCCCCCATTATCTGAGACACCCCCTCCCACACACACACCCGAAGTGCAGGCCAAAGATACTAGGGTTCCTCTGGTTGTCTCCGGAACCCCAATCCCGGAGTACGGGTAGATGGCATCATATGATGGTAAATTCTTATATCCGGCTAGACTCAGGGTCAGATAGCCTAGGTGGCTAGATCCAGGCAACCATCTCCTGAAATCATAGGGCACGAGCATCTCCACTAACAGGAGGTACGGAGAGGGGGCATTGTTCTTACCGCACAGAGACCAACAGGTTCCTCAGTAGTGGGCCCAATCGCATAGGCTTTGCTAGAGCTAACAGACCAGGGAGCAGCTACTGGCTCTGTCAGCAGCTGAACAAAAGGACGAGGCACAGAGCCCCAGCCCGTCAACAAGCTCCACCTTAGCAACCACCTGGATACATGGCCTGGTGTATGAAGGAGATTGGGTGGGCTCCACTGCTTGTGGACAATTTGTAAAGCACAACGGGTGTGGGGTGGACAATTCTGTGGAAAACACATGTTGCCCAGGGCCAGATATAGGGAATGTTCCCAAAACAATATGATTTAACTGAGGATGGTACTTTTGAGCCTGAGTTGATTAACATTACTTTGGACAGACACGAATTTGCAAAATATGACCAAGTGGGCATTGGTTATACCAAATCTGGATTAACCTGGTCTGACAATAGTCATTAAAAACAAACAAAAACAGAGCCAAACACTGCTATTGAGTCGACTCTGACTCATAGCGACCCTACCTGAAACTAGTTTTTGACCAGAGCAAGAGAGCCCCTGATCTCCAGGCAACCACCTCCTGAAGTCATAGGGCACGAGCATCTCCAGATTCAAACTACAGACTTGGGGGTTAGCAGCCCAATGCCCAAACCACAGCGCCACCAGGAGCCCATAGACAGACACTGCAGTTTGTTTATAGGAAAATGTGCTGCAGCGTTATCTGTGACAGCCAACAAAAAGCCTATCTGCCCATCAGCTAGATAATCATTCAACCCTAGAAGGGATGAGTACTGTTACGTGGCGTGTTGATCAAGCCCATTCTAATGGGAATAAGGTGCCATCTCAAGGTGGCTTTGATTGGCACCTCAACACAGTACTGATCTCTGGTGGGGCTGAGCTGTTAAAAGTCCTTGCTGAAGGGTGGAATTCCAATCCAATTCACCAATAATAATAAGCACCTGGATAGAGACGCCTAGCAATCTGCTTGGAAAACCTTAGGCTTGGGGGCTCTGTGGGTCACCACTCCTTCAACAATGGCTGAATGGAGTCCTTTGGGGGTTCTAAAGGTTGGGGGGGGGGGGTGTTGTTAAGTAATGGCCTACCAGGCAAAAAGTTAAAAAAAAAATGTGGTTTAAGCCCGCTAGGTAGGGGTTAAGTAGAAATTCGCTTGGCTAGAACAATAAAAAGTTTTTTAAAGTGGGCGGGGGCAATCACGCTTGAAGAAGGGCAAGGGGAAAGGGGGCGACCAGGGGCAAGGCTGGGCAGTGTCTGCAACAACGGGCTGAAACTTAATTGCAGTCTGTGTTGTTGCGCTCTCATCGCACAGTCAGAACCGACTCGCGGGACCCAATAGCAACATGATTGAATCCCAAAACATTGCGTTACGGGAAAGCCGCTCGTAAATAGACGCATGCTTCCATGCCTATGGCAGGTCCCGAATGGGGCGACTTATAGAAAGAGCTTCCTGGTGGGGGCTTAATTCAGGGTCGAGGGAACGACACAAGGTAGAGGGTCTCTTTTAGTGTCGGGGCTCTCCCCCATTTTCCCCCTTAAATTAAACTTGGGACCCTCCACTCCCATAGGACCTCAGCTGCAATCTGCCGACTTTGGCGGAAGGTTTGGTGGTCGGCCC
>NW_022111372.1:38724171-38726821 GCF_000313985.2 Echinops telfairi | reverse complement strand
CCGCCTCGCCCCGCCCCTCTGGACTTGACGGCCTGAAGTCTATTGCCCGCAGGAGCTGCCCCAGGGCTTTGATTGCTTCTCTGCGAATCGCAACCCGCGACCCCCTCTCCTTCCCCCCCTTCCGGGCCACGGGCCTGAGGCCCCGGAGCTCTCTCTCTCTCTGGGGTCTTGAAAAGCGAGCCTCCGGGTTAAGACCCTCCCCTCCCAGCAGGGGGTAGGGCTACTTGATGCCCTCAGTGAGTGGTGCAGGGAACCCTGGTGGTGTGAGGAGTTACACGTTGTTGCTAACCTCAAGGTCAGCAGTTTGAAACGTCTAGCCGCCCGCCAAAGGCAGATGAGGCTTTCGACTCAAACTACTGTCTTCTAGGGCCCACTCCCCCCAAGCTGTAGAGTCCTATAGGGTCTCTGTGAGTTGGAATCGACCTCGCTGGCAGTGAGGGTCTTCTGGTTTGGTTTGTGGGAGGAGCAGTGGGCTACACATTGACCTAATACCTGCAAGAGTTCAAACTTACCGGTGACTCCAAGGGAGAAAGATGAGGCTCCCATAGGGACTTACAGTCTCCAAAAGGTAGAGGCAGTTCTGCCCTCTAGGGCTGCCATCGGAATCAACTCAATGGCAGTGGGATCGGAGTTTGGTATGATTTGCAGAAAAAGCCCTGACCAGGACAGTTGGCCTGCTAACACCAAGGTTGGTGGTTCAAATCCACCAGCTGCCCTGAGGGAGGAAAATGAAGCTATCCACTCCCTTAAAGATTTCTATTTGATTGCATGTGGGTCAGTTTTGACTCCGAGGGACCCTGTAAGACACAGTAGCCACCGCTTGTCAGTCAGTTTGTCGTACTGTGGTGGCTTGTGTGTTGCTGGGAGGTTGGGCACAATGTCACTGGCCTTTCAAATGCCAGCAAGGTCACCCAAAGTGAACAGGTGTCAGCGGAGCCTCCATACTAAGAACAGACAGCGAAGGATTCAGCTCCCCACTTCCGAGGGAGAAGCAGCTGAAAGCCTTATGCAAAGCTTTGAAGCATTTTCAAATACTGAAACCATAAACGAGGGGAGCAGATTATTGTCAGAAATACTACCAGCAGACGTGCGCCACAGGTCGGAGGGCACTCGAAATGTGACTGAAGAGGATCTGATTAGTCTTAACACTAGTGATGCTACTTCAACACCCCAAAGTATGGATGACTCTACTACTCTTACTAATCCATGGTGTGAAATAGCAAAGATAATACCTACAGTAGCACCACCGATAGATGAGGGGCTGGTTAAAGGAGAGGCTCTGAGTGGTCGTATCTTTGATATTTTCCAGGAGTTTTGTAAGGATGACAAGTATAGGTAAGCTCGTTGGCTGGCCCTTCTTACAATGGAAAGTGTGATTGAGGAGAGGGATGATCTCAGAGCCTCAGAAGTGCGCCTCAGGTGCAGACTAACAGATTTGAAAGCTTCCATGTGTGCTACAAGGGAGAGCCTTCTCTCCGCTAGTAAAAGAGCTGACATTGCTGAGAACCAGGTCCAGGGTCTCATTATGCGGAGTGGCTGAATTACAACAGCAGCTGAATTGCAAATCTAGAGCAGTGTCTGATACCAAAGTGAGGGCATTGATTGGGAAAAGTTGGGACCCTGAACATGGGACAGGAACAAATGGGCTGATGATCCAGAAGAGGAGGATATTGAGCCCTTAGAAACAATTGACCCACCCCAGTCAATAGATCCACCCCTCCCAGCTGAAAGTATTAATTCACAATCCACACCTGAGCAGATTAGCCAAACTATGAAAGTTGATATGCCAGGTGGGGCTGCATTGGGAGCATTGCCTGAGGGTGATGCCTTACAAGATATTGCTGAGAGCACCCAGGAAACACCCTCACCACCCATTATTTCCGCTAGACCTGTCACTAAAATTAAGTCTCAGAAAGCTCCAAAAGGTGAAGTTGAGCTGATTACACAAGAAGAAGCACACTATACTCATAAAGATCTCCTCGAGTTTTCAAATACATACAAGCAGAAGCCTGGGGAATATCCCTGGGAATGGTTAGTAAGGGTGTGGGATACTGGTGCACGAAATGTAATATTAGACCGATCTGAGTTTCTGGATATGGGACCCCTAAGCACAGACTCTTCTTTCAATGTCTCTGTGAGAGAGGCTAAGAGAGGATCTAATTCTTTATTTTGGTTGGTTCAATGAAGCATGGACTGCCAGACGGCCTAGATTAGACGGCCAACTTGAAGTACCTGACCTACCTTGGTACACTGTAGAGGAAGGCATCCAAAAGCTTAGAGAAATTGGTATGTTGGAATGGATCTATCAGGATATTCCCATAGACCCAAAAAGGGGGTGTCCTGAGGACATACCCTTTACCACAACCATAAGGGATAAGTTTGTGAAGTGGGCCCCAGCATCTCTTAAGACTCCTGTAATTGCTATTTTATGTGCAACAGGATTGACAGTGGGCACTTCCCTAAGTGAACTCCGACATTTGCCCACAATGGGGCTGATTGGTTCCCGTGATGGTAGAGGGCAGGTGTCAGCACTGAATCAACAGAGACAGGGTGGGCGTGGTTATAACAGACAACAAGGTTTCTATAGTAATCAAAGCAACCTGTCTTGTGTGGAATTATGGCATTGGCTACTTAGCCACGGTGTCCCTAG
>NW_022111372.1:38702990-38719802 GCF_000313985.2 Echinops telfairi | reverse complement strand
CTGCTTCGCCACACCATTGGAATTTACATCTCTTGAGCTGGGGACTGACTGTTTGTGACCTGGCTGACTGTTGGTGACCTGCCTTGCGGCTTGCTGCCTGTGCTGGGATAGCCTGAGTCTCTCTGCAGAGGACTACCTGGTGGCCTTCAAGGCTTGAAGGACTGCCAGTGTCTCGCAACTGTCTAACACGTTTGAATTGTACTGAGCCATTTGTACTGCTTTATAATTTAACTGTTTATTTCTTGTGTTATCTATCTATCTATCCATCCATCTATCTATCCATCCATCTATCTATCTATCTATGAAATTATTAGCCACCTGGTTTTGTCTTTCTAGAGAACCCTGTCTAACACAGAGGGGAATCGTCCGTGATAGCTAAGTCCGGTAAAGCCTGTGAGGGGAGCCTTTGGGTCTTCGTTTGCTGATGGGGCACGACTCGAGGGAAAAAGAGACAGCTGCAGAAATCCTCTAGTGATTGGATCTTGGAATGTGCCAAGTATGAATTTGGGAAAACTCAAAGTAGTCAAAAATCAAATGGAATGCGTGAAGAGCGGCATCCTTGGCATTAGGGAGCTGAAATGGACTGGTATTGGCCACTTTGAATCAGAAAATCCTATGTTTTACTAAGCCAGGAGCACCACCATCAAGAGGAATGACCTGAGGCATTCATTGTCAGAAAGGGTCTTGCTAAAAGCGGATGCATAAGCAAATGTGGTGAAGAAAGCTGATGGTGCCTGGCTATCAAAAGATATAGATCTGAGGGTCTTAAAAGCTTGAAGGTAAACAAGTGGCCATCTAGCTGAGAAGCAGCAAAGCCCACAAGGAAAAAGCACACCAACCTATGTGATCATGAGGTGTCAGTGGGATCAGGTATCAGGTATCAGCTATCAGGCATCAAAAAAATCATATCATTATGAATGTGGGTGAATGTGGAGTGGAGACCCAAAGCCCATCTGTGGGCAACTGGACATCCCCTTACAGAAGGGTCATGGGGAGGAGACAAGCCAGTCCGGGTGCAGTGTAGCAATGATGAAACATACAACTTTCCTCTTGTTCTTTAATGCTTCCCCCCATGCACACACTATCATGATCCCAATTCTACCTTACAAATCCGGATAGACCAGAGGATGTATGTTGGTGCAGATCAGAGCTGGAAACACAGGGAGTCCAGACAGATAAACCCATCAGGACCAATAATGAGAGTAGAGATACCAGAAGGGTAAAGGGAAGGTGGGGAAGAAAGGGGGAACCGATCACAATGATCTACATCTAGCCTCCTTCCTGGGAAATGGACAACAGAAAAGTGGGTGAAGGGAGACATCGGACAGTGTAAAACATAGAAAAACAATAATAATTTATAAATTATCAAGGGTTTGTGAGGGAGGGGGGGGGGAATAAGCTGATACCAAGGGCTCAAGTAGAAAGAAAATGTTTTGAGAATGATGATGGCAACAAATGTACAAATGTGCTTGAAACAATGGATGGATGGATGGATGGATTTTGATAATAGTTGTATGAGCCACCCACCCACCCACCAAAAAAAAGGGTCTTGCTAAATCCATTGTGAAGGACAATGCTGTCTGTGATTGAATTATATCTATCTGCCTTCAAGGAGATCCAATACATACAATTATTACTCAAATAGATGCTCCAACCACAAAAGCTAATGATGACTAAATTGAAGAATTCTACCGACTTCAGTCAAAAATTTATTAAACATGTGATCAAGATGCATTGATAGTTATTGGTAATTGGAATGCAAAAGTTGGAAACAGAGAGGAAGTAACAGTAGTTGGAAAATATGAACTTGATAGATATGAAGCTGGAGATCGCATGATAGAATTTTGCAAAGTCAACAATTTATTCATAACAAATACCCTTTTTTCAACACAAAAAGCAACTATACATAGACTTCCTCAAACGGACTACACAGAAATCAAATCGACTGCACCAGCAGCTAAAACCAGACCAGGAGCTGACTGTGGAACCAGACCATCAATCACTCATGTGTAAGTTCAGCATGCAACTTAAGAGAATTAAGACAAATTCACAAGAGTCAGAATAGGACCTCGAGTCCATCACACCTGAATTTCAAGAACAGATTTGACGCATTGAACACGAATGACAGAGACCTGCTGAGCTGCGGGAGGACATCAAGACCATCATTCAGGAAGAAAGTCATTAAAAAGACAGGAAAGAAAGAGAAGACCGAAGGGGATGTCAGAGGAGACTCCGAAACTTGCTGTTAGTTGTAGAGTAGCTAAAGCAAAGGGAAGAAAGGACGAAGTCAAGAGTTGAAGAAAATGTCCAAAGGGAAGTTCAAGAAGGCAAAGCCAAATAGAACAAAAGGTGCAAGGATCTAGAATTAATAAATCAAAAGGAAAGAACATGCTCATCGTGTCTGAAACTGAAAGAACGAAAGAGTAAATCCAAGCCTTGAGTTGCAATCTTGAAAGATTCCTTAGGCAACATATTGTATGATGCAGGAAGCATCCCGAGAAGATGGAGAGTCTACACAGGGTCACTGTACCAAAGAGTCCTAGTCGATCGTCCACCGTTTCAGGAGCAAGAACCAATGGTCCTGAAGGAAGACGTTCAAACTATGCTGAGTGCATTAGCCAAAAACAAGGCTCCAGAAACTGATAGGATACCCATTAAAATATTTCAGCAAGCTGCCGAAGTGCTAGAAGCACTCATCTATACCAGGAAATTTGGAAGACAGCTACTTGGCCAACTGACTGAAAGAGATGTGTATCTGTGCCCATTCCAAAGAAAGGTGACCCAACAGAATGCTCAAACTACCGAACAACACCACTGATATCTCACACAAGTACAATTTTGCTTAAGATCATTCAACAACAGTTGCAGCAGGACATTGGCAGGGAACTTCCAGATGTTCAGGCCGGATTCAGATGAGGATGTGGAACAAGGGATAGCGCTGCTGACGTCAGATGGATCTTGGCTGAAAGCAGAGAAGACCAGAAAGATGTTTACTTGTGTTTCATTGACTGTGCAAAGAAATTCAACTGTGTGGACCATCATACACTGTGGATAACTTGAGAAGAATGGGAATTTTGAAAGATTTCATTCAGACATATTCAGACGTGTTTCAGTAGGTAAATCTGAGGCACAAGACCTCTTCAGAGTTTTGAAAAGCAAGGATGTAACTTTGAGGACTAAGGTGTGCCATGGTATTCACCATTGCATCATATGCATGTGAAAGTAGGACGTTGAATAAGGAAGATTGTAAGAGAATCAAGGCATTTGGATTGTGGTGCTGGAGAAGAATATTGGAAGCAACATGGACTGCTAAGAGGACAAACCGACCTGTATTGGAAGAAGTAAGGCCAGAGTGCTCCTTAGAGACAAGGATGGCAAGGCTTCCTCTCACGTAGTTTGGACACCTTGTCTGGAGAGACCAGTCCCTGGAGAAGGACATCATGTTTGGTAAAGAGGAGGGGGGCACCAAAAAAAGAGGAAGGCTCTCAACAAGATGGATTGACACGGTGGCTACATCAATGGGCTCAGGCACAGGAACAATTGTGAGGATGTGCAGGACCGTGCAGGTTTTCGTTCTGCTGTGCATAGGCCAGACCCATCTCAATGGCACCTAACCAGACAAGGCTGTAGAATGGCCCCTGTGGGTTTCTCAGTGGAGTAGAACGCCGCCTCTTTCTCCCATGGAGTGGCTGTTACAGGGGTCCATAGGGACAGAACAGGGACGTCTGCCCTGCCAATGAGTAAAGCACCCTTTGGAACAAGTAACGAACAAAGGGCTCTATGAGAACCGGCGTGGGAAACACCTTCACCTTGAAGCCAGGCCCCAGTGAAAATCCTGACACAGGACTGTGCTCAAAGCTAATTCTGAAACGTGCTGGCCTGGCGCTGTGGCCCAGAGAAGACTGAAAGAAGTCATAAATAAGACTCAAGCAAGAACTGAGTTAACTCATTGGAAAGTTGCCACTCCCCCCCATCTGGAAAGGCCATTTAGAAGCTAGGAGTGGCCCCTTCAAGGTTCCCTTCTCGCCTCTCCAAGGGACAGCTCCTGAGAAGGGCTCACTTCATTTATTTTGAAGTGACTCTGTGCTTTAAAAAAACCGACTTCATTCCTCCCTGCTGCTGCTGGGGAGGGGGGAGGGGAGGGGGAGTTGTGAGTCGGGTTTATCTCTGCACCCTAACAAACCACACAGGTTTGGAGCCCGGGTACCAAACTTCGCAGTTCTGATTCAGAATGGGTACAGTTGGGTATGATTGGTGAAATACATCCAAGACCATGCCTGGCTGGAACCGAACCCACTAGGAACATAAATGTTCCCTCCGAGACACTAGGGGGCAGTGGTGGTTCAGTGGTAAAGTTTCTGCCCTCCTCACGGGAGACCAGAACTTGGCTTCTGTTGGCCAACACGCCTCCTGGCTGCCACCACCTCTCAGTAGCAGAGGTTCCCATGCTGATATTGTTAAAAATAGCATTGACCAAGAACCGAAATTGGTCTGTGGTTTATTTAATGTGCAGCTTGCAAATTGGACAAGATTTCTTGCTTGAGTGTGTGCTAGAGTGAAAATCGACATTCTGTGAAACTAAGAGCTATATTGAAAGTCCATCGACCTTGCAAGTCTGGCTAGACCAGAGGATGTACACTGGTACAGATGGGAACTGAAAATCCAGGGAATCATTCAGGGCGGATGAGCCCTACAGGACCAGTGGTGTGAGTGGCGAAACAGGGAGGGTAAAGGGAGAGTGGGTAGGAAAGAGGGAACCGATTACAAGGAACTGTGTGTGACCTCCTCCCTGGGGGACAGACAACCAAAAAGTGGGTGAAGGGAGACGTCGGACAGGGCAAGATATGACAAAATACCAATTTATAAATTATCAAGGGCTCATGAGGGAGGGGGGAGCGGGGAGGGAGGGGAAAATGAGGACCTAATGTGGGGGGTTTAAGTGGAGAGAAAATGTTTTGAGAAACAATGTACAAATGCGCTTTACACAATTGATGTGTGTATGGATTGCGATAACAGTTGTATGAGCCCCTAATAAAATGATTTTTTAAAAAAAGAAAGAAAGTCCAGAGATGGTTGAGAAAACGTCCAAAATCACAGTGGAAATAGCCACCCTGGAGACAAGAAAGAAGCTGGCGTTGTTATGTAGTTGAAACAGATCAAATCTAGAAAGTCATGACTGGGGAGCTTCTGGTAAGCTATCTGCAAGCAGGCACTGGTGCTGTGGGTTAGCCTGGGCTGCTGACGTCAGGGTGGATGGGTTGAGCCCAGAGTGCACGCCACCGGAGGAGGAAGAGGCTCTCGGCTCTCATAAGTATTTACAGCCTCGGAAACAAGCCCTTTATGAAGTTTCTGAATCGGAAGCAACTTGACGACACTGGGTTTGGCTTTTACTTTGCGGATGGGCAACAGGGGCTCTGGTGGCATCGTGGTGACGCGTTGGGCTGACAACCACAAGGCCAGCAGCCCAGAAACACCAGCAGCTCCTCAGGAGAAAGCCGAAGCTTTCCACACCCGTAAGAATAAAAGTCTTGGAAACCTTCGGGGCATTCCACCCGGTCATATAGGGTCACAATGAGTCGGAATCAATTTGGTGGCAGTGAATTTTAATTGGGGTAACCTGTAGATGGATGACATGATTGGTCAAAACAAACAAACACCTGTCAAACTCTGTCATCAGTTCATTCTGACTCATAGCAACCGTGTCGGACAAAGTAGAGCTCCTCTTATGGGTTTTCACGACTGTAAATCTTCATGAGAGCAGAAAGCCTCATCTTTCTCCCACTGAGTGGCTGGTGGTTTGCTTTTCGGCTGCTGGCCTGCTGCGACACCTGGGCTCCCTACCTGATTGGTAAGGGTATATATTTATAGTAGATGCGCTCTTCAGTTAGCTGTAGGATGGCGGCTAGTCAGAGCAGAATAGACTTTTCTAGGTATCTGTAATTAAACTTGCTTTCTCAAGAAATTGTAGGGGTCCACTGTTCAGAAGATTGATAGATAATATTGTTATTTATGATCTTCCAGGCATAGGCTACTGCATCCTGAATCTGTTGACTGTAGAGGAAAGGAAAAAAAAATGCTATAGGGTTTCTGAGGCTGCGAGTTTTCATGGGAGTAGACAGCCTCATTTTTCTCCCACAAATAAGCTGGTGGGTTTGAACTGACAACGTTGTGGTTAGCAAGTCAAAGCTTACCCAACAGCACCACCAGGGATCCTTCGGGCAAGCCCCAGAGGGACAAGTTTGCCCTTATGGAGAGGGGCCGAAAGTGGATTACAATGACCAGGCAAGTCCAGGGAGGGGAAGTTTGCCCTTGGGCTTAGACAAAGAATTAGGGTCTTTGCCTCGGCATGCCCTTCATGATTTACTGGAAATAGCCATTTATTATCTGATTTCCCTTATAAACTGGGGTCCTGGTGATTAGGATGTAGGGCGGAATGACCGTGAATGTGAAGGTGCTCACAAGAACGAGGTGCTTCTGCCTTCAATGAAAGGCTTTTGTCCAGGATGCAGGACAGAGTGTTTGTTTTGGTCTGGTTGCTGATTATTCTAAATCTACTTTCCAAAACATACCTCAAGAACTCCTCTTTCGTGTGAGTGGCAAAACAGGGAGGGTAAAGGGAGAATGGGTAGGAAAGAGGGAACACATTACATGGAACTGTGTGTGACCTCCTCCCTGGGGGACAGACAACCGAAAAGTGGATGAAGGGAGACGTCGGACAGGGCAAGATATGACAAAATACCCATTTATAAACTATCAGGGGCTCATGCGGGAGGGGGGAGCGGGGAGGGAGGGGAAAAATGAGGACCTAATGTCGGGGGTTTAAATGGAGAGAAAATGTTTTCAGAAACGATGTACAAATGCGCTTTACACAATTGATGTGTGTATGGATTGGGATAACAGTTGTATGAGCCCCTAATAAAATGTTAAAAAAAAAAAAAAAGAACTCCTCTTTCTACCCCGTTCTTCTCACAGCGTGCTCTCAGGAAGAGCACTCAATTCAGATTAGCTCTTAAAGTAGCCCTCGAAAAAGCTGTTCGGTGACACAAACTTCTATGACTGGCAAAATGTCTTCACGGTCTTGCCACTGTCTATTAAAGTCTGATGATGTAAATACCAGCTGATCAGAATTTTCTTTTGATTTTCTACATCCCTCTAAGCTCTGTAAAAATTTCCTTTCTTTCTAATACTTTGTAGGAGACTTAGTGGCCCTGTTGGGTCAGCATTGTCAGCTAACTGCAGGACTGGTGGCTCAAGCCCACCAGCAGCCTCTCCTTGGGAGAAAGCTCAGGCTATCGCCATTATGACCTGGACAGTCTCAGAAGGCTTACACAGGACCGGAATGGATCTAATGGCAGTGAGTCTGTGCGCATGGTCAGCGTCCGCTCTGTCACAAAGATATCTGGGATATTTAGCGTAACTAGCTGGGCATCATAGAGACCCTACAGGACAGGGTAGAATTTCCCTGTGGGTTTCCAAGACTGTAACTCTTTATGTGGGTAGAAAGCCTCATCTTTCTCTCCCAGAGTGGCTGGTGGTTCCGAACCACTGATCTTGCAGTTAGCAGCCCAATGCATAACCACTGTGCCACAAGAGTCTCTATGACACAAGGGTCCGCGCAAACGTTGCTTCTGCAACCTGTGCTTTCTCTCTGTCCTGTCTGCTTCCTGGGTTCATTTAATTATGACAGCCATTATTTCCTCTGGATACGAACTCCAATAACTCGATGACAGTGGATTTGGTTTGGGGGTTGGTAGGACTTTGCGGATCCTTACATGATCCTGCCCAACCCTGAGTCGTTTTGTTATTCAAGAAGCTTTTATTTGAGTTTCTAACAGAAGTTCCTGTTTGTTTGTTGTCAGAAGTGGGAATTCAAAGAAGCCTTATCTTCAGCAGGCCCGTGTTGTAGGGGAAATAAAAATGAGAGGAGATAGGGAGCCCGAAGGTAAAGTGAGGGAAAGAGGCCCCCTGGCGGGAAGCATGGGGAGTGGCAGCATATCTGGGAGGGTGATTGCAACAACCTGGGACAATCTTATCTTAAACCTGCAGGCATTAGACCGTAGGCCGCTTCTAAACGCCAAGGTTATCAAACAAAGACTCTTTGCCTAGTATTGCAGGCTGACTTCCCTGTCCATGCCCAGGCAAGACCCAGCTGAGGGGGAGAGCATGACCTTAGTGTATGATTGGACCTGAGAAGTAAGATCAGACCCGGGATTTTTGTTCCTTTCCAAATAAACTCTACTCTGCTCGCCCTTGTGGTCTGTGAGTTCAATTCTGGGTTCTCGAGACCAAGAGCCCCGGACACATCAGAGCAGTTACGACAAAAAGAGCCCCGTTTCAAATATCACTTAAAGAGAACACGTATTAAGTTTTAAACAATACAAAGACAAGACACAGACCCCTCATCTGAATGATGGAGACCATGAATACGAAGTTAAAATAGCACCTGATTGGGCTGAGCTGGAGCAGGTTAGGGCCCCCTTCCCTGCACATCCCTGGAGGTCAGCAGTGCCCCCCTGAAATGAGGAGGCTGACGAACAATGCCTGGAATGCCTGACTCCCTGAGAACCAGTCCGCCGGCCTGTCAGCGCTGAAAAACTGCATCCTGGACCATAAACCTGGCTGCTGCAACATGGACCTCCCTCTCCCCACTTTCCTTTAAAAGCCTCAGATCCTGGGCAAAGCCTGAGATTCCCCTGGGCTACTTGCTAGACCATGGGGCTTCCCCCCGGGAGCTCCCTTCCTCTCCCTCTCCTCGCTACAATAAAGCTGTCTCTGACTTGACCTACTTTGTTCTCGTCCTGTGCCTCAGTTTACCTCTCAGCACCCAAGGGTTCATTGACTTACCAAGCTTGAAAGGGAGCAATGGCGGGCAAAGGAAACTCACAAAAGCATGATTGGTGGCAGATCAGGACATCACAGTTATAGGTGGGACCACAGGCACAGGATCGATGGGGACAGGAACATTGTAAGATAGGAATGCTCACACGATTGGGGTTCTGTCCAGGGACTTCCAACCAAGGCCATCAGAGCGAGCGTGATAGGGCTTGACTCTTACCTATGCTCCGCCCTGCACTGTCCCCCCTATGGTGACCTCCGACAAGGACACTAAGAGATACTGGCCTTCCCTGGGCTGGCTGGAGAGTGGTGGTAGGCAGTCCACTCTCCAGGAAATTCTCCCTGAGGGCAAGATTAGCCGCATCCTTGGTTCATCACCAGAAAGCCTGATACTGAGCTTTGATCCTTTCGCAGATGGTGGTGCTTTGATTCCTGTGCCTTCCTCTGCTAAAGCCATCTGCATTGTTGGAAGAGACCAGGAAGACACCATTGGTATTTCAGGATTCTATCATGTGATCTCCAGCTTCACGTCTCCATGCAGACTGATTGCATGTTTGATCAATGTCAGATGGAAGAAGTTGGTAGAATTCTTCGGTCTCTTCATCACTAGTTTTAGGGATTGAGGTGGAAATTTGTGTAATGATTGTATTGACTGGACTTCTTTATAGGCATATAGATAGTATTCTATCACAAACAGCATTGTACCTCAAGACAGATCTTGAAATGTTCTTTCTGATGATGAATCTGACCCAATTCCTTTTGGAAGGGTCATTCCTGCCAGAATAAACCGTCTGATCGTCTAATCCCTGTCTCTATCTGCTCAGTAATATGTCAGAGATCATCTGTTTCATGTTCAATGGTTTACGTTTTCCTAGACTCATACCTTGAACATGCCACCTGGTGATTATTAATGGATAGTCGCAGCTGTTTTTTCTCATTTTGAATCGTGCTTCCTGGACGAATAGAGATCACTGGAGATTTACTTCGTACCCATCATTAAGCTTGACTCCCCTTGGAGGAGGCAGCTCTCCCCCTGTCCCGTTTTGAGTGCCTTCCGATCTGCGGGGCTCACCTTCTGACGCTACATCTGATGATGCTTGTCTATTCATTAAGCGCCCAAGGGAGAATCCCCCGGAACTGGGCAGTCTATGCCTATTCTTAGTCAGAAGCTCTGCTAAAGCCTGTTCACCACGGTGATGCTGTTGGTATTTGAGATCCTGGTGCCGTTGCTTTCAGCCTCACAGCAACACTGAAGCCATCACGGTACAGCCAACGGACAGGCGAGCGGGGACCAGCCCTCACAGTCACACAAAAAAGAGGGGGATCAGCTTGCTAAAAAGTTGCTCTGTGGCCTGTGCCTAAGCTTGCCATCCAACAGGAAGTCACAACATCCCAAGAGCCCCAGGCCTCTGGAGTGCTTGGAGCCTGTCCCCCTCCCTAAGGGCAAGGCTACTTAGGCTAGGGAGTGTGTGTGTGTGTGTGTGTGTGTGTGTGTGTGTGTGTGTGTGTGTAAGGAGGCAGAATGGCTGGGTCCTTCTGTGCAGACAGACAGAGAGGCAGGCAGCAGCTACAATGCCCAACCCCAGAGAGAAGGGTGGACGTGCTCAAGCCCAGAGGGGCAGGCAGAAAGCCTCCAACAGTGGTGCCCTATGGCTGCAGCTGGATTGCAAAGACTCCTTTGGGGTCCTCAGCTCACATGGGAGGGAAAGAAGTGGGGTGGTCCTCCAGGGCTGGGATCTCAGCAGGAACAGAGGTGTCCGAAGCTCCAGCTTCTCCCACCCTTGAGATGCCCCTTCGCCTTTGTCAGCCAGCTTCTCTTTGCATCTCAGACCCACCTTCCTCCTCCCACAGATCTGGACACCTGGGCTGCTCCCCCAAACCCCATCAATATCCAGGCCTGAGACCCCATCCTTGCTGGATGGGTCTTTTCGCTGGACAAGGGAGAGAGTTGGAAAGGCCTGCTAGGAGGCAGAGGGGGTCCAGGTGGGAGAGGACCAGGTGAGAGGATAGGAGGGGCCAGTACAAGGTGGGTGGGTTCTCATTGTCCAACCAGTGGCCCAAGAACTCCATCCCCCTGGGATGGGCGCTTTGCTCAGTGAGCACAGAGGACATGTTGGGTGCAAGGTGGCCTTGGACATAGGCCCCACAGCACCAAGATGGCAGTGCTGGACACCTCTCTGAGATCACACAGTCAGCACCAGCGGCAGGTTCTCCCCTGAAACATTAGTGTGGGACCTCACTGCTGCCAGCCCCCAGCTCCCTCCCTGCACAGGGCGCATGTGGCTGGGGGTTAGCACCAGGCAGCAGCACTGCAGAGGGAACAGGTGCCGAGGATGTGCTAACCTCCATCACGGGGAATGAGGGGTGGGGGCGTCAGAGCCCGGGTTGGGACGCCTTTGCCTTTCCACATCCGCCAGTGTGACTTGAACTTGGCGTGGGGTGTGGTTCCTAAATTTAAACACTCTCAAGCTAAAAATACCGTGGCCAACTCATAATGTGACTACCAAGGGACACTTTGAGGAAGAGTGTGATGTCAGGACGTGAGCTGGGTCCATGGAGTCGTGGGCAGGCGAGGCCAGGGAGGAAGAAGAATGGGGAATAGATAGCCTGAGGTATGATTTCAGCAAGTGGACTTGGCTCAGTTAAGGGGCCAGAGACGGGCCTGGACCTCCCTCCATGGGGCCGGGAGTGCACGGTCTACCTCCAGGAGGTAGGGCTAGAGACGGACATAATCTTTAGCTTTCCATTTCTTCTCCTTTCATCCCCACCCTCTCCCTAGCTGGCCAAGAGCAGACCACTGGGCTTTGGGATCTTCTGTTTTTGTGGATGGCAGGGAAGGATTCAGAGTGGTCAGAGCAGGAAGGACAACACAAGTGTGTTGTGGGTAAGGTGACCAGGTTTAAAGCGGGACACCATTGACCAGGGGACGGAGCGGGGGTTCTTGATTACAAATTTGGTCTATATGGACCAAATAGACCATTCCCTAGCTTGTCGTGCATGCTTTCCAAAAATGGTTTTTTTTTGTAAAAACGCCAAAAATCGGGGCTGTCCTGCCAAAAGCAGGACATCTGGTCACCTTAGTTGTGGGACATGGGAAGTCATCAGATTGGATGGTCGTCTGGGGCCCCCAGGAGTCGGTGTGGGGAGTGTGGGCTTTATCCTGCCCTCCGCTGGGAGTGGGAGAGCGTGGGCCAGCAGTGGCTCACATGCCTTTTGTCTGTTTGTCCTTCAAAGTCAACCTTCCCCCAGAGGCCCTCTGGGGGCTGGCCCTCCCTGGTTTAACTCCAGGGCCTCGCCCTTCCTTTGTTCCTACTTCAACCCCCCAGATCTCATCCACCTCCACTTCTGTGACCCAAGTACCACCAAAGCACACCCACGTGGCACCCTCACACACTTGGTGTTAGGCAGAGCCCAGTGTCCCGGCCATGGTGAGCTAAGAAAAGCCAAAGGAGTCCCGGCTGCGAGGTTGGTGGTTCGAAACCATCCACGGTCCTTCAGCAGAAAGATGCGTCAGGCTGCTCCTCTGAAGATTTCAGTCTTGGGAACCCTGCAAACCTGCTGCCCTTGAGCTGGTGCTGCCTCACAGCTACCCTATCGGCCTAGTCGGGGCTCCAGAGGGCTCTGGGGAGGTACAGAGTGCTCCATCCTCCTCCTGGGGGGAGGCTGGGGAGTTTGAACGCAGGCTTTACCGTTGGAGCCCAGCGCTGGACCCAGTGCACCACCAGGGCTCTGAGGAGACCCTGCCGAGCAGTCTAGTCTGTCCTGTGAAAACGCACTGAGGTGGAGCATACTGCACCTCACAGAGGCCCCAGAGGGCAAAGTAGGGCGGCCTCTGTGTTTCTGAGGTTTATAAATCTTCATGGGAGCAGACGGCCTCACCCTTCGCCTGTAAGGTTGCTATAAAGCAGAGTCGACTCACAGCAGGAAGGTGGAAAGGATGGTTTTTATTCATATGTCCTGCATATCAAGAGACCCAGGCCAAGCTGTGTGGTCTTTGTCCAGCTGCAGAAGTCACAAGAGAAGCAGACATTCCAATGGACACCATTCACTGACATAGTGTCCACTCCGACTGGTCTTGAACTGCTGACTCTGCGGTGAGCGGGCCAGCCTGTAACCACTAGGCTCTCGTCATGGAGAGGAAGTTCTCTGTAGATCTAGATACAGAGGTCTCACTGTGTCGGCCCTTTCTGTCCAGTAGACCCACTGGGGGCCTGGCCCCTGTGTGTCCCCGCTTTACTGCTCAATAAAGCTGCTGTGCCGCCGCCTCCTACCTGTCTGCCTGTCACTCCGCCACTGCTAAGCGGCACTAAGATACACCCAGAAAAGGGGTCACCATACCCTAACATCTTGGGGTCTCGTCTGGGGTGATTAAATGGACAACAGGATCCTCCACATAATGTAGAGGCCCCCCTATCTCTCTCTCCCTCCATTCGGCCCCCTGGATGTCTGTCTCCATCCCAGTAGGAGAGCGGAGGTTGTGGGCTTGCTTGCGCCTGCATGGGGTCCGAGCTGGTGGTGAGATAGACTGGTATGGGATGAGGCGATCTCCCCACCCCCCACCCCACGCACACCAGTTCTCCACCAGTGGGGCCATCTGGACGTGGGTTTATAATGATACACCTGTTGCCAAAAGCAGTCGAGCCCCGATCTGAGCCAGCAGCAGGCTGCCAAAAGTCCCCTCAAGACAAGCCTCGCCTGGTGCGGTCTCTCTGCGTGGCCGTGATCGCCCGGAGCCAGAGGCCACCTCTAGGAGAGGCTCTTGGGATATGGCCTAGGCACATCCAAGGGTGGGACCCCTCACCCAAGTCTGGCCTCCTAGTTGGGGCGTTTCCTGCAGCACGTAACACCCAACTATTACCTCATCTCTGAAAAAGTCCAGGAGGAACCGGAAGGACAACGTATTTTGCTAAATGGCAATGGTCTCTTCCTAAAATAAAGAAATTAATCTAAGTATAGACCCTTCTCAAAAAAGAAAACCAGGGGTATCTTTCAGGCCCCCGGCCAAAGAAGAGATGAGAAAATACTGGTAGAAATGGAATCACAGAAACCCAGGGCGGAAGTTGTGACATTGCTTTGACGAAAGCACCCCGACTTTCAGCAGTGATGCACCCCCGAAGACCTCTCCAAAGGCCCCTTTGGGCACTAGTGAAAAGCCCAAGATGAGCAGGAAATGGCTGTTTTGATGATACCCAGAAGAGCCCCGCTGTGCCCCAAGGGTAAGAGCCCTGCAGGTCGGCCTGGCCTTTGTGGGTGCAGGAGACGTTAGATCCCTTAGGAATCTGGAAGGCCTGAGAACTCTCCAGTTCTGGTAGATGCAGGTGTCCGCTCGTCCCTCCTCCTCTCCAACCAGCTGTAGCGCAGCTTCCAGTCTCTGGGCTTGGACGACGCTAACCAGGGCAATGACGCTCAATCCAGAGCCAAGTGACTCATTCGCTCTCTCTTTCTTGGTACAGCCTTTTAATCCATCCCACCACCACCCCGCCCCCCAGTTAGTTGATAATCCTTTGCCTTTTTACTTGCTTAACCTTTGAAATTACAGACAAGCCTTCAACGACTCTCTGAGAGGATTTTCAGTATAATTTTTCACATAATCAAACCCACCAGGGAGTTCAATGGTTCGCTTCTAACAAGAGTTGGGGAGTGGGTAGCTATCTGGCCCACCCTGCTCAAGCCAAAGGCAAGTTGGCCCCCAGGCCCTCCCTGGGTCACTCTTACATCTCCGATTGGGTGACTCAGGGAAGCAGAACTGCTGCCTGTTGGGTCCCCACCCAGGCCCAAAGAGGAAGGCTGAAGGAGGAAGAAGGTTCTGTCTGCTGTGGGGGTGGAGGCTGGGTGTGAGGCAATGTGGGGAGGAGCCCGGGCCAGTAGTTCATGGATGAAACAGGCCTCTCATCCCTCACATTTCTTTCTCTTTTCTGCTCTTCCTTGCTGCTTCCTTCACACCCCTCTCTGCCCCCACTCCCCCCTCCCCCCAGTCCAGGGTCCACTTGAAGTACTCTGTCTCCTTGCTCGGTGACTTGAAGCTAAACCCTGGCCACTCTCTCATTTCTCATCTGCAAAGGAGAGAATAAGACATGGCCTTCGGAGGCTGGTGCAAGATCAACTGAGAAAGAACCATTCAGAGCAAGGTCAGGGCTCCCCACAGGGCCCTTCCAGCCCTGCAGCCCTGCCCCCACCTCCAGCCCAGGGAGGGTCTGTGTCCCCTCCCTTTTGCACAGCCCTTGCCAGCTCCATCCTCCTCCTACCACCCCCACAGGGGAGCAGAGCTGAGTCAAGGAAGCTGTGTCGCAGAAGGAAGTTACTGGTGGGAAGAAATGAAAAAGCAAAGTTTCCGGGAGGGGTGGGTGGTGGTGAGGAGAAGATAAGAGCTGGTGTGAGAGAGAATGTTGAGAGGGAAGTTGTCAAAGACCGCAAGAGGGTGAGCCCGGGAGCAGGCTGTACCGTGAATCCAAGCAACACCCCGGGGTTCTCAAAGGTTGTTCTGGGTGGATGAGTTGTTCTTTCCCTGGCATTCACTGCAGGCATGCCTGGCCCTCCAAGAGCCAACCTATGTCAGCTTGCCTCCCCCCGCCCCGCGCCCGCCCCCCCAACCTCTGTAAACTTAGCCTGGACCCCCTGCCTCACAGTCTCCCTCATCAAATCATCCCTGTTCCCTGACTGTTGCACCAATGACATCTCCCCAGTGGAAAACGTCCAGAACCTCCCACCCATAGGTTCCCCTTAGGGTAAGGAGACCGGATTTTAACATTGGTAAAGCGGGACAAAAGCAGGACACCATTGATAAAACTCATATCCTGGCGAAATAGCCACATGGCAGCCGAAGACCGTATACCCTGGCTTGTCGTGCATTCTTTCCAAAAATCGGGACTTTTAAAAACACCGCGGGACACGGGAAAAATTGTTAAAAATCGGGACTGTCCCGCTTTTGGTCCCCTTACCTTAGGGGGCGCTCTCTCTTTCTGCCTTACACCCACCTGTCTTCCAGAGGAGGCCTAGGGGCCGTGCAGCCCTGAGCACCGGGCCCAATGCAGGGAACGTCCTAGTCCAACGAATGAAGTTCCGCTTCCCGCCAAGTGGAGATGAAAATGACTGCAGATAGAACTCCTTTGTTGGCTCAGAGAAGAAGATGATGCTCAGAACCCAGCTACGGCCGTTCTTTGCTTGTTTTCGATTCGAAATACTCCGAGTCCCCTCCTTGCTGGCTTCGGAGACTATGTTGACTCATTGGCTACCTGTCGGAGTCCTGTAGAGCCGCCATAGCAAGATGCCTCAGGTTGGAGGCTTCTGAGAACGGAGATGTATCCTCGCACAGGTTCTTGGGGACTAGATGCCTCCTCCTGAGTCAGCCTTCCTGCGTGGGTCTCCTCCCTGGGTCTGTTTCTTTCACAGAGCTCCTGTTGGGCTAGGGCCCTAGGTCAGTAGGAGCACCTGTGAATCTGAGAACCTATTGCCAAATGCCCAGCCCACTCACAGACACCAGGGGAGACCGAGGAGGCGGCAGACCTTAACCTCTCATTTCGGAGGACACAGGTACGTTACAGACACCCACAGGCTACTGCTATTTCAGCCTATTTTTATTTAAAGTTAGCTCTTATTTTTATTGAGCTCTGTGGGGCTTTCACTCCTAATTTGGGGTCCACATGGAGTCCTTGACCAAGGAAGGGCTGGCGCGGGGCAGGGCTGCTCTGATCATGCCCCGCGCCATCCCGGGGTGTTGTGGCACTTCCTCCACAGCCCCTGTTTCCTCATCTCTGAAGCCAGGGCTTGAGCAACGGGGCACCCGGCTCCCCCGAGCTTGTGATTGCCACCTCCGGCCACGAGGCTCAGGCGCTTGACATCCATGGAGAAGAGGGTCTTATCCATCCCACACAGAGAAACTCTGTCCCAGGCCCAGATTCCGGATGGAACTTACCAAATAGGGAGTGTCTTGGGTTTTTTCTTAATGCTATTGCAGCAGAGAGACCACAAGGGGTGTGG
>NW_022111372.1:38700432-38702339 GCF_000313985.2 Echinops telfairi | reverse complement strand
CCGTGAAATAAGTTAAAAAGTAGGTTAAAAGATCCGAAGGATTTTTTTTAAATCGTTTTATTAGGGGCTCATACAACTCTTATCACAATCCATACACACGTCAATTGTGTAAAGCGCATTTGTACATTCATTGCCCTCATCATTCTCAAAACATTTCCTCTCCACTAAGCCCCTGGCATTAGGGCCTCAGATAGGAAGGATTTTTAATGATTTTAGGATGGTTTGTTTTAGCTACCTTGTGATTTGCTTTCATTTCCTTAGCAGCAAAAAATGGAAACAAATGAAGAGCCTATGATTTTAGGCCAGAGAACAGGAGTGCTTGTGAAAGAGTACCCAGACTAAAGCTTGTTCCTTTGAGTCCCAGAGAACAGCCAGAGACATCCTTCCATTGGGCTGTGACCACCCGAAGCACAGGGATCACCAGCCTCGAGAGCAGAATGCAGCATAAGGGAGAAGACGTGATTCTTATTAACCGATACCCGTGGCTAGTTACAATTATTAACGTTCCTTTCCCAAAGCACCTCCCTTCCTTTTCAAATGTGGAAAAGTCCCTCCACCCCACCCCTTTCCTTGTTCAGGGAGACAGTTTAAGGCAGCAACTCTCTACCTCCTTGGCACTATAAATCTTGCCAATAAAACTGCCCTTCCCTTTGCCAAAATCCTGTCTCCGGATATTTGGGGTGGATCTCAGTGGCAGAGACCCAGCTTTGTGGTGACAGATAAATTCATGCACACAGAGGCAGAAAGGGACAGTCTTATATAAGTATGGTTTGCGGTAATTAGAATACCTTTCAGGACCCCTGGTGGCATAGTGGTTATGTGTTGGGCTGCTAACCTGATGATCAGCAGTTCAAAACCACCAGCCACTCTTTGGGAGAACAAGGCTTTCTACTCCAGTGAAGTGTTACAGACTCAGAAACCCACAGGGGCAATTCTACCCTATCCTATAGGGTTGCTGTGAGTCCACTGGGTGGCAGTGAGTGAATGAGTATATATTGTATGTCAAAGGGATTAAAGGGGAAGGTGGGGAGGGGGGAGAGGGAACCAATCACGATGATACACACACACACACACACACACACCCTGCTCCAGGGGGACGAACAACCAAAACCATGGGAAAGAGAGACAGCAGATGGTGTAAGATATGAAAATAATAACAATAATGTATCATTCCTAAAGGGGTCACAAGGGTGGGAGGGAGGGAGAGAAAAAAGAGGAGCTGATCACAGGGCTCAATAGAAAGTAATTGTCTAGAAAAGAATGATGACAACATATGTACAAATATGCCTGATACCATTGATGTATGGATTGTTATAAGAGTTGTAAGACTTCAACCCGGTGCTCCAAGATGTGAATACAACAAAGTAGAATGGAGAAGGGAACCAGTGGACAGGTCTGAGGGGCCGGCCCCACCCCAACTACATGGATAGCCCTCCCTCCCTCCCACCAGAAGAGTTCACTTCAGAGCACAGCACTGAAGCTACAGCTCAGGGAGAGGGACATGTCTGATCAGAGCACATGGGAGCAAATGAAGGGGGAGGAAGAGAGAGCGGAGCACATCCTGGCCCACCAAGTCTTGAGCATGATATCCCTGCTCAGAGCAGCCAATGCACAGAGAGGATCATATGGCCGGCTCCTCGATGAGACACGACATCCCTCACTGGCCCATAGTCCTACAGGGCACAACACTGGAGACAGTGTGGGAATTGCACCTGATCTGACCTCAATACATGGAGGCAAAACACTAAGGGCATAAAACAGAACAGCAAGGGGAATGGAGCAAGGAAATCCCAAGGCAGTATCAAAAATAGACTTTGGGGCTAGGGCATGGCAACCCATCAGACTTAACCAGAAAACACTCCTAAAGGTCAACAAACAGACCTTGAACTATTTACAGGCTTTTCTTT
>NW_022111372.1:38686750-38697677 GCF_000313985.2 Echinops telfairi | reverse complement strand
ACCTGTGGAGCTAATAACATGCACAAAAACAAGACAGAGCAAAACCAAGCAAAAATGTACAACAAAATAACAACAACAAACCAATCACACACACACACAAAAACACAACAAGAAAGAAAAGCCTGTAGTTAGTTCAAGGACTGTTTGTTGACCTTTAGGAGTGTTTTCCAGTCCAGTCTGTTGGGGCACCATGCCCTGGCCCCAAGTCCACCTTCAGCTTCCCTGGGGACCTCGCCTTTCCGTTCCCTGATGTTCTGTTGCACTCTCTTAGTGTTTTGCCTCGGTGTGGCGGCATCAGATCGGTCGCAATTTCCACATTGTGTCTCTGGTGTAGTCCCATGTAGGGCTATGGGTCAGTGAGGGGCCTCACGTCTCATAGTGGGGCGGGTCTCTGTGGACTGGCTACTCTAATTGGGATCATTGACCTCAAGGCCTGGTGGGCCAGGATGTGCTCCACTCTCTCCTCTTCCCCCTTCATCTGCTCCCGTGTGCTCTGATCAGATATGTCCCTCTCCCATCCTTTGAAATGAATTCTTTGTGGGGGAGGGGTGGGTCTCCATGTAGTAGTTGGGATTGAGGCTGCCCCCGCCCAGACCTCTCCACTGGCTCCCTACTCCGTGCTGCCATGCCGCATTCACATCTTGGAGCACCGGGTTGAAGTCCCTCCCAGACTCCTTGATGTGTGAATGTTGAGAGTATGTCCGCATGTACTCTCTTCCTGGCTCTGTTTCCCATACACGTGTGCCCTACAAGTGGATTTCCTCAGGGTCAGCGTGGTGATCAGAAATGCTGCTGCTGCTGCTGCTCCTGTCCCTCAGGGCAGTGGTTCTCAACCTCGCTAATGTCGAGACCCTTTCATACAGCTCCTCATGTGGTGCTGACGCCCAACCATAAAATCATTTCCGTTGCTACTTCATAACTGCAAGTTTGCTACTGTTATGAAGTGTCATGTCAATATCTGATAAGCAGGATGTATTTTCATTGTTACAAATGGAACATCATTAAAGCACCGTGATGAATCACGAAAATGATGTAATTATAGATTGTGAAATATTTATTTCTAATGACAAATAAGTGAAATTTTGTCTTGAAGCATGGTGTAGCACGGATAACAGTCTTCACGCCGGGTCCCCGTATGTGGGCGTATCTGCATGTGGGCGGACCCCCCTGGAGACGATAGAGGAGCAGTGTGTCGGTTCCTAAGACCATCAGAAATAGGCGCTTTCCGCTGGTCTTAGGCAACCCCTGGGAAAGGGCCGTTCAACCCCCAAAGGGGTCGAGACCCACAGGTTGAGAACTGCTGTCTTACGGAGTATAGGTGCATGTGTGTCTCTGGGCTGAGACTAATGCTCCAACCCCCGGCCATCAAGTCCATGCCTGCTCACAGTGACCTGCACCCAAGTTTCTGAGACGGCCACTCTGCCGGCGCTCAGCCCCTTCTTGCTCCCTCAGAGCTGCTCATCGGAAGGGCTGACCTTGCTGTTTGGAACTGCTGACTGGGGATTTGCAGTTCGCAGACCAGCTCATAACCACTACACCACCGGGGTCCTGGGGTCCAAAGAGGAGGCAGAGAACAGCAGAGGACCCTCCTGCTGCGTGGTCACACACACACACACACACACACACACACACACACACACGCGCGCGCGTCCCCCAGCACCCACCCCATCTCCTCAAGCCCTCTGCTCAGAGGGAGGGATCTTCCTGGCTATGCCCACAGAGCTTTTCTGGGGTTCAGGGTTTTTTTAGTCTAAGCTAAGTGATCTGTGTGTGTGTTTGGGGTGGGGGTGGGGGTGGGGAAGAACCAGGACAATCAAAGCCACATTCATCCTTCTGCAAGTTTTGACTGGTGGGATTCCTCGAGTTTCTTGATTTTATTCTGCGCTGGGGTTTTCATTGCGATTAGTGACAGAGACCAAGTGTCCTGTGCACTTCTTTGGGCGTCCCGTCTTACCTGCTAGCTCTCTGGTACTGGACACTACTGGCGTCTCCTCTTTTGTGTTGTTCTTCTTCTGTAGACACACACACACACACACACACACACACACATTTTTGCCACTTCGTTAAGATAGGGTTTGCACTCTAGCTGTGAGGCAAGTGCTAACCTGGGTGAAGGAGAAGGCCATTACACTAAAGGAGGGAGGTGAGGAGGGAAATGATGGAGACGGAAAGACACGGGGAGATGTGTCAGAGTTAAAGGCAGCAGACGCAAATATCATTCTACACACAATCCTGCAGGAGCAGTGGCTTGGATCAACGGGCAGCAGGCAGAACAGGTGGGGAAGGGCGTGGGGGAGGATAGCCACAGAGACAGAGAGACTTGACAGAGGATCTTGGCGTGTGTGTATTTACTTTTGCTGCAGATCTATCCGTGGCTGTGGTAACGCCACACGAGATAGTTCATGAAGTATTGACTGACATCTTAAACGCTCATGGACAGCCATCTAAGATCAACTGGGTCTCACAGATCCTCCACCATCCAGAGGAAAGACCCATGGCAACAATTGGTCCCCTGGACTGATGGATCTTACCCACATCAGTCCCCACAACCCTGAGACCAGAGGAGCTAGACAGTGCCTGGCCATCAATATGACCTGCTCCGAAGAGGACCAGCTTAGAGGGTCCTAGCCAGAGGGGGAGAACAATGAGGAACCCAAGTGGGAATCATAAAGGAGACAAGGCTGGGTGTTCAGATGGAGACGGGTGGGACCCCCCCAGACGGTGGCCCTTGCCCTTCAGGTCTGGAACGGAGCTGAGCGCCTCTTGAGAGAGCCAACAACCATTTAAGGTCAACAGGGCCGCATCTACTCCAGGACAAGGTTCTGAGGGTTGGGAAAGGAGGACTGTGGCAGGAGACTCGGGGAGGAGGTGGAGTAAGTGGGGATGCAGGACAGGGATTGTGGGGCATGAACTCTGTGTGGAATGTTGACTGCAAAGCTTAGGGACTCAGGGGGACGGGCAACAGAACAGTAGGTGAAGGGAGACATTGGTCAGTGTAAGACATGGAAAAAGATATGCAATTTATAAATGATCAAATTTCTAATTTGAGGGAGGGTGGAGGGAGAGAGGGGGAAATGAGGAGCTGGTACCAAGGGCTCAAGTAGAAAAAAATGTTTTGAGGAGGAGATGGATGGCAACATATGAACAAATGTGCAGCATGATGGATGCATGGACTGTGATAAGAGCTGTACAAGTCCCCAATACAATGATTTATTTTTAAAAAACCCAAAACTATGGAACTATGATCTCCTCCATGAAGCTTTACCTAATTCACAATAAAAAGGTTTTTTTAAGCTTGAAAAAGTAGATCATATTTACATATAAAAATTTACTAATTCATATTTATTTTTAGAGCATTTCTATCGTGCCAAAAGCATCCTCCATGCTCACTTGCAGCCACTCCGCCTTTTCCAAAGTGTTTAAAGAATAAAGACGCTGTGTTAGTCTGGGTACTTTAGAGAAACAAATTCACAGAAACTCATGTATAAGAAAGAGTTTTATATGAAGGTTCAGTGCGCATCAAGAAAACATCCCAACCTAGTGCTGCCCAAGCCCACAAGTCCAACACCAATCCACAAAGTCCTCCTCCATCTCACAAAGCAGACGCAATGATGCCAACTGCAGGAGGAAAGCCAAGTCAGTGAACGTGTAAGCATCTCAGCGCTGGCAGGGGTCTCCACACGGAAGCTCCAGCACCTAGGGCTGCATTGGGGTAGGTCCATGTGGCTTCTCCTCAGGAATGTCTTGTAGGAAGTCAGCCTTGCAAGTTGAAGCAGGGAACTGCTAAGGCAGCTGCACCCCGGTCTGATCATCACAAAGCAAGAGACCTGAGTCCTAGAAAGACGAGGCTCACCGAGCCATTTATCCCTCCGCCCTTCAATTAATCGGCCAGTTTATCGGCCAGGTTGGCACAATTAATTAACTCAGACGCGTACAGAGAAGCCCTGTCAGCACCCAGCTACCCACCATCTGACCTTAGAAACTCTTACTGGTTGGCTTTCCTCAGACCGGCATGTTTTTGACATCTAAACAAATAAAAGTTTACCATATAACATTGAAGTCCTCTGCATACATACTTCTCCTAGGACCAGTGTCTTCTCTGCCTCCTGATTCTGTCGGATGTTAGTTTCAGATGGCTAATATTATTACCGCTGGCTTTTAAATCAAGTTATGCAGACTTAATCATTTTACTTTTTTCGTGGCTTGCCTTTATTTCCTTCACCCACTTCGTTTCTCTTGGATCCGTCGTGCTAGCGAGAGTGTATATTTTGGAGTGTATATTTCTGGAGTGTATATTTCAAATAGAGCAGTCAAACGTCTGGGTTCTTGTGCATTTGGAGATGTCTGATTCTGTTAGTAAAACAGTTTTATTGACAAACGAGTCACGTACCATGCAATGCAATGGTTTAAACAGGTTTAAAAGACTTGTGCAGTCATCATCACAGACGATTTTAGAGCATTTTCTTCATCCTTGTATTCATCATCATTAGCTCCCCACTTCCCTCCCGCCTCCCCTACCAGAACCCTAAGAAACTACCAAACCATGTACTGTCGGTATAGAGTCACCTCTCCTGGATTTCACAGAAAGGAAAACACTCAACAACAACAATCATAACAAAATAAAACACAGAACAACCTGAATTCAAAAGAAAGCAGAAAACAACAAAAACTAGAACAAATTTTTAAAGGGTCAAAGGTGAGAACAGATGATAAAGGTGTTAGATTTTAAACTAACAACCCCGCCTTAGGAGCCTTGGTCCTGTAGCGGCGGCACAGTGGGCTGCTAACTTCAGAGTCGGCAGTTTGAAGCCACCAGTTACTCCGCGGGAGGCTTTCTACTCCTGCAAAGTGACAGTCTCAGAAACGACAGGGACCATGCCAGGCGCTGGGAGACAGGTCCGATCCAATGGCAGTGGGTTTGAGTTTGATCTCTGGATTATAATTCCCTTTCTAATGCACTCTGTCTAACCGCAGGGTGATTCACATCCCTCCTCAATGATCAGAGGGGATTCTCCAGAAGCATAGTCCACATGAGCACCCTGCAAATAGATTTTGAACTTCCACTGTCATCATAGACTTCTACAAACTGGGTGCTCAGAATTTAAGCTCTAATACGGTTAGTACCTCCTCCAGTCTTGGATTTTATTATTTACAGTCCTTGGATCACACAGGTTGTAGTGCTTCTTCCATGTGGACTTAGCTGACAACTGACTTAAATGGCTGCATGTTTTTAAAACAAGCCTCAAGGAGCCCTGGTGGCATAGTGGACCCATTGGGCTACTAACTTCAAGGTCAGCAGTTCATAACCAGCGGCTGCTCCGTGGGAGAAAGACGAGACTTTCTACTCCTGTTAAGAGGTACAGTCTGGGAAACTCACAGGAGCAGCTCTATCCTGTCCTATAGGGTCACTATGAGTTAGCATTGATTCTATGGCAGGGAGTTTGTTGTTGTTGTTGTTGTTTGGGGGGGTAGCCATTAAGATCCCAAATGCTATTCTTTCTGATAGCCAGGCACCATCTGATTTCTTCACCATTTCTTCACTTTGCTATAGCACCTATATCGTCAGTAAGCTCCTCATGAAGGCAACTATCAAGTAGAGCCAGGTCCTAAGAAACAATTGCTCTTAGATTGGTCTACAATTAAGTGCAAATTCAAAATCCATTCATATATCAAGGGTTTATATATGTCCCTGGTCCACTTTACTTACGTCACTATCATTTTATTGAGTACTATCATAAGCCATCCTCATGGGGTCTAGTCAATGGTATAGAATGGAAAATGCTGTCAAGCAAAGGAAAGGGTACATGTGTAATGCACGCATCAGATGAGGATGCACAGCTTGTTGACCTGTACCCTTCAAAAGCTTCGTGACTGGGCACTACGCAAAGAAGGAGGGCTGGAGACAGGGCAAAACTTTCCACAACACCCCCTCGCTGCGAGAGAACTATGCCTGCTGGACCAAGCATGAAGCTGGCGAATACAGGGGAGTCTTCAGTTGCCATTTGTTGGCCACCCTCAAAGCAAGTGATTTGAAGCAAAGCCCAGTGAGGTTCAAATGCATAACCTTGGGATAGCAGTCATCTGCTTCTTCTCATAGTTGGGCATTTAAACTTTACGTCCAAGGGAATGTTTCAGTTTATGTAATCTACTACAGGTGTGTTTAAAGTAAGGGCCATCACTTAATGGGGTTTCCAAATCAGATCCTTTTGACGCACCCTATGCAGGATGTTGTGAAACTCAAAAGGACAAAGTCTTAAGCCCCAACTCTCTCTACTCTACTCTCTCTACTCTCTTTACTCTACTCTACTCTACTCTCTCTACTCTACTCTACTCTCTCTACTCTACTCTACTCTCTCTACTCTACTCTACTCTACTCTACTCTCTCTACTCTACTCTCTCTACTCTACTCTACTCTCTCTACTCTATTCTACTCTCTCTACTCTACTCTCTCTACTCTCTTTACTCTACTCTACTCTACTCTCTCTACTCTACTCTACTCTCTCTACTCTACTCTCTCTACTCTACTCTACTCTCTCTACTCTACTCTACTCTCTCTACTCTACTCTCTCTACTCTCTTTACTCTCTCTACTCTACTCTACTCTACTACACTATGCTGTGGTTCTTGACCTTTCTAATGCCACGACCCTTTAATACAGTACATGTTGTGGTGATCCCCCCAACCATAAAATTATTTTCACTGCTACTTCATCACTGTAATGTTGCTACTGTGATGAATCAGGCGACCCCTATGTAAGGTTCATTCAACCCACGGGTTGAGAACAGCTGGTCTATAGCATGGGGCCTAGTCATCAAGAGCTGGATAGAAACTTGGTCAAAAGTGCCTGGTTGGGAAACATAATGCCAGGCAGATTCTCCCAGTAGGGTCTATAGAAGTAATATTAAGCATTGTGCCCAATGGCAGGTTGCCCCACTTGGTTAATCCACCAACAGGTATGAAATCACTTTCTCCAAGACAGACATATCACCCCTCAACCCCAATCTCTGGACTTGAATTTCCATTAAGGTCTAGTGAGCACGCTCATCTGTGGATTTCAGATGTCCATAAAACAGGACCTGATCTCATATGTGGTGAGGGCTCCTCTAATGAAGTGATTTTTAAGATGTACAAATAAGGGGCGATATAGGGACCAGGAGAAGCAGGGTGTGCCAAGTCACATTGCTGCTGTTACGTGCCGTTGCATAAACTCTGACCCACGGTGACCCGTGTCACCACGGAACCAACCTGCATGAGCCTGCGCCACCTTTACACACGCTCCTGTGCCGAGCCCATCGTGCGGCCAAGCAAATCACAGGAGCTTTGTGTTCCTCCCCAGAGCAAGGAGTGATCGCTTACTCTGCTCTGGAATTTCTCCTGTGTTATTTGAGTGTCTCCTCCCCTCCCTGCACGGTGTTCTTCCCTCCTGGAACTCCTCTGGACAGAAGGATATTGGAGCATCCATGTGTCTACGTGTTCACCCCTCTTTTCCATCTCTTTATTATCCACTTAAGGGAACGATCCGCATCTAGATCATGAATTGTCTCCCCACTTGCTCTTTAGTCCATCTAGGAGTTATGGATTACTGGGACCCAAGTTGTGATTCCCAAGGCCTCGATATCCTCTTCTTTGTATGGTTGCACTCTCCTCATACATAGACACCTCACCTGCAGGCCGCACCCCTCTCCCCAAGTGAGAGTCTAATGCCATTTCTCTCTGTCAGGCATCCTTCTACATCCCATGTGAAGCATCGCTCACCAGGTAGGCCAGCCCTTCAGTGACTGGATGCTTGATGTGGCCAAACAGTCCTCTACTCCATAACTGCCCCGCACTTTACACGCTGGCGCCCCTCTCATGGCGACGGTGCACACACATGGCATGTCTCTCTCGGTGGTTCCCCCGATGTCCCTCCCCCGGGAGCAGGTGTTGAGTTGAGAAGAGCTGGAGTTTTATCACCAGTATGTGGTGCAATCGACCACATGTAGTTCAACTTCCTCTATGGTGCCCAACTTAGAACAGGAAGCATCAGAGCCAGTGTCATTTCCAAGACGTGACAGTGGATCAGCACAGAGAAGATCGCAGATCGGCCGACCCAGCCCAGCCAGGACACTCGGCACCGGGGACCTAGGACATGAGTGGGGTGAGTGAGTGGTGTGTGCTTCTGTTTGTGCGTTCGCTTGTTATTTTAAAGGGCCGAGTTCTGCGGCTTCCCCGAGAGGAATCAGCTCTGGCCTTTCTTCAGGGAGGCCGTTCTAAGTGACCCCAGCCCTGGAGTGGATCCCCAGTGGCCTCAGCCTAGCTCACCGACCAGGAAGAGTGTTAGGATTGTCTCTGCAGGCCCCACTCTGACCAAGAGGGGCTGAGGCCCTGAGAGGGGAAGCACTGGGCAGGGTGACCCTCAGTCTCGGGAGCAGAAGCTGGGGCCCACCACAGCCAAGAGAATGTGAAGAGAAACCAGGCCCCGGCCAGGAGCCCAGCGTCTCTCCACTTGCCCCAGACTTTTCCTGCACCACCGAGGGAATGAAAGAGTGAGGACATGGGGGTTTTGGGGGGGCAGGCAAGATCCTGGGCAGACGCCTGTGTGGCTTCCCCTGGGCTGTGAAGGAGGACTTCCTGGGGTCTCCAGCTGCCCTGTCCTCCTCCTGCCTCCCTGCCTCACCCCCACCCCAGTCTCCTCAGCCCCCCACCGATAGCTATGGTGACTTGGTTTTCTGTTCTGAGCTCTGGCATAGATAGGTATCTGAAGATGATGCTGGGCAGGGTGCCCGGGACCCTCCGGCTGCTCCTGGCATTCTGGGAAAGGGGGTCTTTGCATGCAGTGTTCTCGGCACAGCAGAGGGCAGTGGTGCGGGACCATGAGGCCGGACCCCATGGTAAGCGCTCAAGGGACATTTGGTGAGCACACTCCCTGAGCTTTCTTGTGATGAGAACAGTCCTAGGTGTTCAGCCTGCCTCCCTGTCCCTCCGGAGCCCTGAGGTCCTCGGCCGAGTAGTGGGGGAGGGCAGTGCGTCCGTGTGTGGGGCAGGATGGTATATTGTGGTGTCTATGCGTGCTATGCCGACCATACTATATGTGGCATGTGGAGCATGTGTGTGGTGTGTGTCGTATGCATGTGTGGTCGTGTGACTGTAAGTACTGGGGGGGCGGGCTGGGTGTGGTGTCTGTACAGGTGCAGTATGTGTGTGGTCTGTGCGATGTCTGTGGGTGTGTGGTCTGCGGGGTGGTGGTGGTGTGTGTAGCATGTGTGGTGAATTTGTGTGTGAGCGTGTGCATGGTCGGCATGGCGTATGTAAACGCACGGTGGGAGTGGGAGTGACGGTGAATGGCGTCAGGCAGGCATGCGTGCGTGCATGCGTATGCAGTGTGTTTTCTTGGTGAGTTTAAGACCACCGCTCTGAGGGTCCCTGTAAACACGTTCAGCGAGGATGTAGTGTGAGGGCAACGCTTGTCAGGCCTGTGATTTGGACCCAAAGTGACTCAGAAACAGCCCTTCTGCGGACACCAGCGGCTGGAGGCGGAGTGTGTGGGAGAAGCCATCCCCCAGGAGCCCCCCCAGATACTCAGGGGCGCAGCCCCCACACCCACATGTGCTCTCGCCACCTACATCCTTCATCAGCTCTTCTTGCCTGCTGCTCCCTCACCTCCCCTGGGGCCAGATCTGTTACCACTGTCCCAGCCAGGTCCCGTACGCCCTCTCCTCTTCAGAGCATGTGGGAAGCTGGGAACGTGGGGGGAGTGCTGGGGGGAGAGCATCAGAGAGACCTGGGGGAAGAGTTGGTGCATGGACACATCACTGGCATGTCCTTTGCAGACCGTGTCCTGGAGTCTGTGTACGTGTAAGGAAGCTATGAGTTCGGGGCTCAGGAAACACACACAGACAGACACACGGATACACACCGAAGTTCCTGGGCAGCTCAGTCATTCGAGCAACTTTATAGTGACACAACCTCGCGGGCTCGTGTTTTAAAGACTCCTCCACCCCCACCCCACGGCAACTCCCCCAACCACCGAGAGAAGAAAATCGATGAAATGACGTGAAAAAATAAAGATCACAGCCTAGAACCCCCTACAAGGCAGGCCTGCACAGCGAGTCACGGGGCCACCTCCAGGGGCTGACTCAAGGCAGTGAGCCCATTTAGTGGAGGAAGCAGCCAGGCCAGGGTGAGCCCTGGCCCACAGGACTAGCCCCTGTCCGAATCTCCTGGGATGGGTGAGTCCTCCTCTTTGCTGCCCATGGTGGCCTCGAACAGCCTTGTCTCCACACCCTGGACTGGCATAGGCAGCCGCCGGCAGGCATGAGGGGTGCGGTTCAGCCTCATCACCCCCTGCTGATGGCCTGGGTGAGTCCAGTCCTCCTCCAGCCCAAGTGCTTACCCACCTACTACCAGACAGGACCGGAAGGCAGGCGATGGGAGGGCGGGGCACATGGTGCTCAGGGGACCCCTGGCTGGGAAGACATCCCAGCCTCCCAGCCCTCTTTCTCCTGGGCTCGCTCCTGAGGGCAGGCCTGGGCCAGAATCTTTGAGAAGAGTCGGGGCTTCACGTTATTCTCCCCCACCTTGCTGTGCTCACGTGGGCACTAAGCCAGATGGCAGGTGTGCTCCTGGGGTGAGGCTTAGAACGGACAGGCCACACCCCACCTCACTCAGTGTGAGGCCCTGGGCAGGCCTGCCCTTCTCTGGTCTAGGGTCCCCTCCTCTGTCTATCAAGGAGAGCAGGGTCTGAGACTCACAGCCAGGACTCTCCTTCTGTGTGCACGCCTCACAGGGCTTCTCTACTCAGGTCTGCCTCACAGAGAAGAGCAGAGGAGGACTGGGGGGAAAGGTCAGACATCTCCCAGCGCAGGCTCGGATAAAGAGGAAAAAGTGGGCTCTGAAGGACCCTCGCACCTCCCGAATGCCCTGAGCAGAACCACAGCTTGCCTGTCTGC
>NW_022111372.1:38680375-38686533 GCF_000313985.2 Echinops telfairi | reverse complement strand
CCAGTTCGGCAGTGCCTGCCCGTCTGCCTGTCTGCCTGCCTGTCTGTCTGCCTGCTTACCTGCCTGCAGGGTTCCTCACAGTGCTGCAAAGCCCTTCCCTGCAGTCTGCCCTTAAACCTCAGGCCCTGCTTATGGGATCTTTTGATCTCTGTGATAAGGGGGAAATTGATGCCCAGAGGCTGACATGACTTAGCCATGGGCGGTGAGAAGTCAGACCCAGAGGTGGCGTGGGGCTGAGAGCTCTGGCTTAGTCACCATGACCACATATCCTGGCCGTGCAGCACGGATGATGGACTCATTTCCCTAATGCTTGTGAAAGGGAAGAGGCGGCTGGCACCCTTTCCCTGGCATCCAGGGTGGTGGATGAGGGTGAACTGAAGCCATGGGTACCAGTGTAGCGCAGGCCACAGGGCAGCAGTGCCCACCCCTGTGTCCTGCACACAGCTCCAGCCGGGAGCCGCAGCAGGACCAGAGGCAGGCAGACTGCCATCCCTCCATGGATGGGTCTGGTCCTTCTACAACCGCCTCCTCTGTGGTTCCTGGTCACCACACGTGGAACAGGCAGGCCCCATTGGTACCAGATACGGGGGCTGAGGGGTTTCAGGCCTCTCAGATGCTCACCTATAACTGATTGAACTCGAGAAGAGGGTCGTGTCTGGGCATGGTGCTGGCTGCGACGAGAAGTGGTCCCCAAGGCTTCCTGGCTGCCTGGGAGGTGAGGCCAGGGGCTTTGGCCAGTGTGCCACAGAAGACAAGCCACCAGCTGCCAGCCCGCATGGAGACTCATGCCTCAGCACTCTGGGGGCCCAGGGCAAATGGGACACAGCCCCACAAAGCAGCCCTTCCACCCAGTGCACGTTTAAAATAGAGACTTTATTTTTCAGTTCAGTTTTAGGTTTTACAGAAAGATTGTGCACAAAGTACTTAGAGTTCTCATCCATCCCCTCTTTCCCCTGTACAGATTCCTCTATTGTCAACAGCTTGCACGGGTAGGGTGTGGGGGTGCATTTGAAACAATACTGACACACCCCTATTGGCTGAAGTGCGTGGTTAACACCAGAGTCTACTTTGGGTGCACACCATCCTGTGGGCTGTGACTCTGCTCCCCACTGCAGGTATTTTTAGGATCGCTGGTTGTTGTGGGGTTCTACACTGAGCTGATCGCCTCAAAGTCAGCCGTTTGAAAGCACCAGCCGCCCCAGCAGGGAGCATCCTGACTGCACTTCTTCAAGTGCAGATTGGTTTATTCTTCCAGCCATCCAAAACACTTCCAAGATTTTCCAACAGCATCGTCATTTAAATGCATTAATTTTCTTTAGACTTCCTTATTCGTTGCCCAGCTTTTTCATTTTGTTTTTATTTATGATTTTTAAAATTCTGCTCTGTTGTTTGTTTTCTAAATCATTTAATTGGGAACACTTGCAGCTACCATAACAAGCCATAGTTCCATCACTTCAAGCAGTGTTGTACCATTGTTACCACAATCAGTTACAATACACGTTCTCTCTTCTTGAACTCCTTGATGTCATCCCCCCTAGCCCCTCTCTCCCCCGCACTACCCCCAGGAACCCTGATTAGTTTTCCCCCTAGAATACTTTTATTTTGTTTTCATTTTCGAGTTTTTGCATGCCTATCGACAAGTCCCTGGCTTTCATCAGACACATCTTAGTTTTCTAAGCGATATCTTTGCTTGTAAACACTCTGAAGAGGCCTGCTGCAGCCTTCTGCCAGTGCAGTGCATCACTTGATCTCCTCCATGGGCAGTGATGGTGGAATCAAGTGAAATAAAATCTTTGATAAGTCTAATATTTTCTGAATGTGTCCTGATGTTGCTTATTGGTTCAGTTGTGAGGATTTTTGTTTGCCTTTGGGGGGTGGGATTGGGTGGGGAGGTGACTGTAATCCATACCAAAGGCTAGGGTTTTGATCTTCGGCAATGAGTGCTTCAAGTCTTCTTTGTTTTCGGCAAGGGAAGCTGTGTTGTCTGATTACCGTACGTGTTTGGGGTTTTCCTCCGATCCTGATGCCACACCCTTCTTCACCTATTATTCGTGTAGCACATGGACTGAGTAAGTTCGGTGAAAGGATACACCCTGACACACTCCATTCCTGATTCTAAACCACACCGCGTCTCCTTGGTGTGTGCAAAAGTCTGCATGCAGGTTCCACCTGAGAACCATCGAGTGCCCTGAAATCCCCACTCTTCACATTGGCACCCCTAATCTGTTCCGATCCGCACAGTCGAGTGTCTTTGCACCATTCACAAACCGCAGGCATACGTACTGCTGAGAGGCCCTGATGAGCTGGGGGAGGCCATCAAGAACATGATTCATGTCGGAAGCCAAAGGCCACCACACCAGCCCGCGATAAAGAGAGAAGGGAGCCGTGTGGCTGTCAGAAGGGACTCTGAAACGTGCTCTTCGTCCCAGAGCAGCCGAGGCCCGTGGAGGAAATGATGACGCCAAAGGCTTGAACAGACATCTCAAGGGCAGCTCAAGAAGTCAAGGAAAACGTGAGACTGAAGTGTGCCAAGACCCAGTTGGAAGGCCAACCAAGAGGAACATGCTCGGCATCCCCGAAAGGGAAAGACTCGGGAAAAGAGTCGTGCCTCGAGGTGCAAAGCTGAAGATTCTGGGGCAGGAAGCACCGAAAGAAGACAGAGGTGAGTCACAGAGTAAAAAGAACTCATTGACCTTCAGCTATTTCAGGAGCTAGCATGAGCAAGAACCAATAACGGTACTGAAGGAAGAAGTTTAAGCTGCACTGAAATCATTTGCTGTACTAGTCTGGGTACTTTAGAGAAACAAATCCACAGAAACTCATGTATAGGAGAGAGTTTTATATAAAGGGTAAGTGTGCATCAGGAAAACATCCCAACCCAGTGCTGCCCAAGCCCACAATCCAACATTAACCCATATGTCCAACACCAATCCACAGAGTCCTCCTCCATCTCACAAGACACGCACAATGATGCCAACTGCAGGAGGAAAGTCAAAATCAGTGAATGTGTAAACATCTCAGTGCTGGCAAGGGTCTCCACACGGCTTCTCCAGCACCCAGGGCTGTGTGCTGAAGGATGGCTTCTCCTTGGGGATGTCTTGCAGGAAGTCAGCCTTGCAACTGAAGCAGGGAACTGCTAAGGCAGCTGCACCCTGGTCCAACCATCACAAAGCAAGAGACCTGTGTCCTAGAAAGGCGAGGCTCCCTGAGCCATTTATCTCTCCACCCTTCAATTAACCCCACATGTGTTTATCAGCCAGGTTGGCACAATAAACTAACTAACTCATTTGCCAACAACAAGACTTCAAGAGTTGGAATATCAACTGAAACGTGCCAACAAGCTGATGAAGCCCTGGAAGCACTCACTCATCCAGACCAGGAAATTTGGAAGACGCTACTTGGTCAACCGACTGGAAGAGTCGGATGTCTATCCACATGTGTACCCACTCGAAAGAAAGATGAGTCAATAGATTGCTCAAATTATAGAACAATATCATTAATATCACATGCAAGTAAAATTTTGCTGAAGATCATCCAATAATGGTTGCAGCAGTTCATTGACAAGGAGCTGCCAGAGGTTCAAGAAAGGTTCAGAAGAGGACTTGAACAAGGGATAGCATTGCTGGTGTCAAATGAATCTTGGCTCAAAGAAGAGAATACTAGAAAGATGTTTACTTTAGCTTTATGAGCTATGCCAAGGCCTTTGTGTGAACCATAACAAACTATGGATAGCCTTGAGAAGAATGGGAGGCCCAGAACACTCTATTATGCTCCTGTGGGACCTGCACATGATCTAGAGGCAGTTGTGGGAACAGAACAAAGAAACCAGGAAATCAGGAAAGGTGCGCTTCAGGGTTGCATCCTCTCACCATACCTATTCATCTGTGTGCTGAGAAAACCATCAGAGAAGCTGGACTGTATGAAGAAGAATGTAGCGTCAGGTTTGGAGAAAGGCTTATTAGCAACCTGCGAGATGCAGATGCTACAACCTGGCTTGTTGAAAGTGAAGAATTGAAGCCCTTGCTGATGAAGATCAAGGATTGAACCTTTCAGTATGGATTACAACTCGATGGAAAGAAAACCGAAATCCCACTGGGCTGATAGGTAAACAGAGGAAAGATTGAAGTCGTCAAGGGTTTTCTCTTGCTTGGATCCACAGTCAATGTTCATGGAAGCAGGGTCAAGAGATTAAATAACACATTGCATTGAGTAAATCTGCTGCACAAGACCTATTTCAAGTGTTGAAAAGTAAGGATATTACATTGAGGGCTGAGGTGAACCTAACCAACAATGGTATTTTCTCTTTTTTTCCTCTAATAGTTTTATTGAGATATAATTCACATATCATATACACCCATAGTTCAATTGTATCTAAAAAGGGTTGTATATACATCACCACAATCAATTATAGTGCATTCTTCCCCCTCCATATTCATTATTTACTCCAAATTCTCCTCAACTTCCCCTCCATCTCTGATAAGCTATTACATGAATTATGATCTCTATAAATTTGTCCCTTCTGTCCTTCATAAACTGGGAAACACACCAAAACCAAAACCAGTATATATATATATATATATATATATATATATTATATATACAATAAGCCAGAGAGAAAACCTCTGTCAAGAAGCAAGCAAGCAAGAAAGATATAGATAGATAGATAGATAGATAGATAGATAGATAGATAGATAGATAGATAGATAGATATAGATGTAGATATAGATATATCCTAGCACAAATCCAGAATAGGTCAAGAGGAAGATCAAATGATCAGATATCATATTATAGCACGGTTGCATCCAAGTTATGGTATTTCCAATCACCTCATCTGCATGTGCGAGTTGGACATTGAATCAGGAAGACTGAAGAGGAATTGATGTAGTCGAATCATGGTGCAGGCAAAGCATATCGAAAGTACGCTGAACTGACCAAAGAACAAACAGATCTGTCTTCGAAGAAGTACAACCGTGATACGCCTTAGAGGCAAGGACAGCGAGACTTCTTATCATGTACTGCGGGCATGTTCTCCTGCCCCTGGAGACAGACACCATGCTTGGTCAAGTAGCAGGGCAGCGAAATAGAAAAAGACCTTCGACACAATAGATTAACACAGTATCTGTATTGAGATTAACACCGTATCTATACTGATAGGTTCAAATATAAGCGCAGCTGTCAGACCAGCACAGGATTGGGCAATGCTTTGTGCTGCTGTGCGTAGGATCACATGAGTCAGAACTGACTGGATGGCACCTCACAGCAACAAGAACGGCAACAGCAGCATATTCCCGGCATTCTCTGCTTTCAGGCAAGGTCCATTGACATCAGCAACGATGGCTTTCATTCCACAGTCTCTTCTGATTCTGCCTTGAACTTCTCACAAATCCCTGTCAACGTATTGATATAACATCATTGGGAATTATCTTCAGCAAAAACGTACTTGCATGTGATAGTAATGATATTCTGTTGTGTCATCTTTCGTTGGTGGAGGCAAAGATGGACCTCTTCTAGCCAATTAGCCGGGTAGCAGTCTTCCAAATTTCTCGGCATTAAGACCAATGGTTTATTGAAACACTTCAGTTGCTATTTCCCTGGAGTTTGGTTTTTCACCAATGCCTTCAGTGCAGTGTGGACTTCTTTCTTCAATCTCATGGGTTCCTTTTTTGTGAATTGGGTGATGGTTTATGCAGCAAAGCAGTTTCAAACATGGGTTCTTGCTTATATGCTACTTCTGGAATGGTTGAACTCAACTAATTTGCACGGTAGTACATAATTCCAATGCATTTAACAATCGTATTGAGCAAGACATTGCAGTGGGTATTTGAAGCAATGGTACCGGGACAAGAGAGAGCTGCACGGTCTGGGCTGCACCAGCCTCCAAAGACTCTGGAAAGTTCCCCCCAGTGCCGTGCCCAGGAAAGAGCCTAGCAAAGGCTTGTTGAGTGAATGAATGAATGAATGAATGAGTCATGGGTAAATGCCCCAGCAGGGAGGTCCCTTGCGGTTCGTCAGTCCCAGTTTTTCCCACCAGCACTCAGAAATGCCCAGAGTAGGAGTATTAAAAGCGACCCCTTCTCGGGGAGGAGATGAGCCATTCAGGATGCGATGTAACAATGATGAGAAATACAACTTTCCTCTAGTTCCTAAATGTTTCCTCC
>NW_022111372.1:38675187-38680022 GCF_000313985.2 Echinops telfairi | reverse complement strand
TTTGAGAATGATGTACAAATGCGCTTTACACAATTGATGTGTGTATGGATTGCGATAACAGTTGTATGAGCCCCTAATAAAATGTTTTTAAAAATAAAAAATAAATAAAATAAAAGCGACCCCTTTTGAAATCTCGAGAAAAAAATTCAGGGCAGTTCATCAGTCCTCGTGGAATTCTGATTTTCTAAAAAGAGGTATGGATTTTAAAATGTCATGCACTTAAAAGTATATGTTTACTGGAGAAATTTAGAAAAATATAAAAAGAAATATGAAAAAAATTGAAAGATTCATAATGCCATTCCGCATGGTGAGACAGAATGTTTACGTTTATTCTTTCCCAAATATTTACTTTCTATCTTGAAAGTAAGATATTGAAAGAAAAAAAAAGAAAGTAAGATATTGCTTTTATGCTTGAATTCACTTCAATGTTTTAACACTGTCTTAAGAAGTTGCTGTTGTTGTTGTTGTTGCTAGATGCCACTGAGTCCACTCTGAGCCGTAGCGTCTCCGTGCACACAGAGTGAACACTGTGCAGTCCCACACCGTCGTCACCATTGCGCCTGTGTTGGTGCCCATTGTTGCAGCCAAGGGGTCACTCCGTCTCCTGGAGGGCCTTCCTCGTTTTCACTGTCCCTCCACTCTACCAAGCAGATGTCCTTCTTTCTCCAGGGACTGGTCTCTCCTGATAATGTGTCCAAAGGACGTGGGGCAAAGTTTCACCATCCTTGACTCTAAGGCGCACTCTTGCCATACTCCTTCCAAGACAGACTTAAGCCAGGGGATAAACGTTTTACAGTACGATTTCTCTTGCCTGTATCACTTTACCCAGATGTAGGAATGTCTACACTCACAAGAAACCCTAGGTGTTCCAAATTCATTCAGCCACTCACCAGAGGGTTGGAAGTTCTGGACCGCCCGAAGCTCCCTTGGTAGAAAGACCTGGCAAAATACTTCGGCAAGGTCACAGCCTTGAAGACCCGGGAGCAGTCCTGCTGGACACGCAGGACATCACCATGTGTTGAAATTGACTAGATCAACAACATCCACTCCTAGGACGCCCCTGGTGCTGCAAACTGTGAAAGTGAGCAGCTACTAAACAAGAGGTCGGAGGTTTGCGTCCACCCAGAGTTGCCTTGGAAGAGAGGGCTGGAGGTTTACTTAAGGAAAATTCACCACTGAAATCCAAGAGGGGACGGAACCATGGAGCACACTTCTACTCCGACACCTGTGGATTTGCCATGCCTTGGGGTCAAGTCAAGGCCCTGGGCTCGTGAGTGCAACCCTAAAGAGATTGAGTGAGTGGACAGAGAAGAATGCGTTTTGCTCACGTGCACATGGAAAGGATGCACGTGCTTACGCCCCATCGAAGGCACAGGATGAGAGTTTCCAATGAGTGTTTTCATTGAAGTAGGAAGGCTCGCGACATTATCCCACATAAGGTGTCTTCATGCCTTTCCCACCCGCCTTCCTCTCTTCCCACCCTTGAACAGACCTCCTGAGCATTTGACTCTTTTTATTATTAGTATTTAAAATTTTATTAAAAGAACATTTTATTGGGGGTTCTTAGAACAATCCATACATCCATCCTATCAAGCAGATTTGTACATATGTTGGCATCATTATTTTCTAAACATTTTCTTTCTATTGAGCTCTTGTTATCAGCGATTCTTTTTCCCCCTCCCTCCCCACCCCATCCTCTTGAACCCTTGATAAATTATAAATTATTACTATTTTCATATTTTACACTGACTGCTGTCTCCCTTCCCCCACAATTTCTGTGGTTTGTACCCCGGGGGGAAGGGTGGGGGGTGGTGGTTATGTGCTGATCATTGCGATCAGTTCGTTCCCCCTTCCTCCTCTCCCCTCCTCTCCCCTCCCCCCTTCCATTTGACTCTTGATCTCAGTGAGATCATAGAGGAGGGCGCCCCTCACATGTGGCTGCTCCTAACCAGCAGCGTGTTGGTGAGATCCATCTGTGTTGTTGCTTACTGACATGTCCATTAAAAAAAAAAGAATGCTATTTTGGGGTTTTTTTCAAGAGTTTTATTGACACATAATTTACATATACAACTGAAGAGTTCAATCATTCGATCATATCAAGGGGGAATTGTACAATCAGCACCACATCCATCCTAGAGCCTTCCCTCCTCCGGGGTTGAATCGTCCCCAAAATGAACCGTGTAATCACCAGCAGCTCCATGGTTCCTCCCCCCTCCCCCCTCCAGTATTTGCTCCCAAACTCCCCTTTCCCTCCAACATGTCCCTTTTCATTGCAGTGGAGGATTCCATTGGGTGGCATCTTAAATGTTCACATTTCAATATCCTGTCAATCACCAAGGCCATAGGCTCCAAGTACTGTCCCTTCCTCTTGTTTCCGACTCTTGCATGCCAATCACCAATAATTATCAATGTAGCTCAGTTGTAGAAGTTTTCGATTCCTTCACCACTAGCTTTAGTGGCTGGTGTACACATGTGAATAATAGTTGTGTTAGCTGGGTTTCCTTGTAGGCATATAGATATTGTCCTATCACAGGCAGTCTTATACTTCTAAGTGGAACTTGAAATGTCCTTTTTGACAATGCAGGTGAGGCCATTCCTCTGGAAGCTGTCATTGTCCACATGGTAAGCCATGCTTATCTGAGTCAAAGTGATCAATATCAGCCCGTTTCAGTTCACTAATGCCTAGGATATCAATCTTTATGCATTCTATTTTGGTTTTTGAAAGACAATGTTCCTAGACCCATGCACTGTCCGTTATCTGTTCCGATGATTAAGGGATGCTTGCAGATGCTCCGTCAGCAAGTGATGTTCCTGGAAGCTTCACTCCGCTCATGTCCTCAGGGTGCACCCTCCTTTCCTCTACTCTGCTCAGCCACATGTTGAGTGTTTTCCAATCGGAGGGCTCATCTACTGGCACTCTATTTAACAACGTTCATGGAAACTCGTGAGATTATCCTTTGCTTATCCCTCACAAGTACACCGTCTGTTCCTTCTTCCCAGTTTGTCCTCAGTCTGGGAATTCTGCTGAAATCTGTCCATCCCGGGTGACCCTGTTGGAATTTGAAACATCGGTGGCATATCTTTCCAAAGCACAGCAGTAGGAAGCCAGCACAGTACAACGAACTGGCAGGCAAGGGGTGGGACGTGTCTCCTGTTGTTGTGAGGTGCCAATGAGACGCAGAGCGACCCGGGCACAAGAGCACAAAACACTGCCCAGGCCCGAGCAGGCCTCACCATCGTTCCCAAGCTTGCGCCCAGTGTGGCAGCCACACTGCGAATCCCTCTCCTTGAGCGCCTTCTGGTTCAAAAAATCTCATGCATAGCTTTGAAACACGGCTCGCAGACACTTGAAAATAAATTTCGTAGGACTGGAGGTTCCTAGAATATACAGGAACTCTTGTTTCTCTTACTTGCTTCTCATAGAGACCCAACAGGACCCCATACAATTTCCACAGAACTCCTTTAAGGAAGGAGCTATCCCCTGGCGGTCTAGTGGTTCAGAGGTCAGAGGTTCAAACCTACTCGCTGCTCCCTGGGGAGAAAGATGCCGCAGTCTGCCTCCGAAGAGATTCGCAGTCTGGGGACGCGTGCAGCCAGCTCTAGGACTCTGTCTTTCAAGGTCTCTGTGGGTCACAGTGGGAAGCTTCACGGACGCAGACGGCCACATCATTCTCCCCTGGGGCGGCTGGTGGTTCTGACCACTAACCTTCCTGTTGGCAGCTGGGCGTTTAACCCGAGCCATCGGGGCTCCTTCTGAAAGGTCACAGCCCTGAAAAGCTTCCGAAGTGCAGCTCGAGTCCCTACACGGAGAGTTGCCTGCTGGACGCTCCTCCAGGACAACTGCTTCTGTGTGTTTGTGTGTCTGTTTCTTTGATCCGAAAGTGCTGGTTTTCTACTGGAATGGAATTTCTGTCGTCCCCCCACCCCCTTTTTTTTTTTTTTTTTACTGATACAAAGAAAATGGTTTGCATTTTGCTATCTAACAAGCTTGACGACTACTGTGCAGTCATTGTAAGCGCTTCCCTTTTCGGCCCCAGGCTTGATGGTGGGAACTTGGCGGCCCTGGCTTTCTCTTCTTTTCTTGCTCGCTCTCCCCTGGTGAGGCCCTCGGCCGGTCTTGGTGCTCACTGTTTGCTGAGTTCAGGAGCATCCCCGGCAAGTCAGCATCCAGGGGTTCTTTTCCCGACGTCTGCTCTCGCCTCCCCTTCCCCGAGCGACCCTGGACGACAGGGTAGAGCTGCCTCTGGGAGCTTCCGAGACCGTAGCTCTTTGCAAGAGCAGAACCCCCCTAGAGGATTGCTGAGTCAGCATCCACTTGATGGCGTGAGTTTGTGTTTGGGGGAGGGCTCTCCTTTGGGTAAGGGGAGCAAGAGGCCTGGTGCGTCATCCGTGTGGCACTGTCGCTCCGACGTCCACCTTCCCTGGCCCTGCTGTCTGTGTCACATGTGCTCTCTGTGGAGTGTCTCCTCTTTTCTGTCGCCCTCTCACCTCCTAGATTGTATTTTTATGTGTTTTCAATCTGAGTGTGTGTGTGTGTGTGTGTGTGTGTGCTGGTCTCAGGAGGAAATACATTCTATTTCTATTCCGTGTTTCAACACCTGCATGTTTGAGTGTCAGTCCCTTGCAAGCTTTGTGCAGTGGGTGCTGGGCAGAGGGGGGAGGACGGCTCCTGTGTGGCTCCTGGAGGAGACTCGGTTACACTCTGGACCTCACTTCCTGCCGGGGTGCTTGCTTTGACAAGTGCTACCCGGGCAGGGTTAGGGCAGGGATGGGCCCCAGTTTCTTAGTCAGAGGACTTGCCTATAGACGGCAAACACTGCAGCAGTCCCAGAGAG
>NW_022111372.1:38665362-38675087 GCF_000313985.2 Echinops telfairi | reverse complement strand
GAGGGGGTGTGTGGAACGATTGCGCCAAGCAGCCGGAAGGCTGGTTGGAATGACCCTCAGACCTTCCGGATAGCAGGAGGGTGCTCACCTGCCTCTGGACTTGAGCTGCGCAGAGCCAGGCTCCACGCAGGCTAGGTATCCGCTCCCCTCCCTCCTTCCCCGGCCCATTCCTACGGGCCCAGCTCTGAACTCCTAGGGACTAAGCTCAGCCAGCCCCTTCAGTCTCAAGACCTCCCAAGGCCCTGCACCTTGAACGAAAAGTTCTGACTGCTAGATGGGTCCACTGAGGCCCCACTGCCCACTGAGGCCCGGGCAGGAGGGCCTGGCTCACCTCGGCCTCTGCTCTGCCTGCTCCGCTCCCGCTTCCGAGGGTGCCCTGCTCAGTGAGGACGGAAAGCTTAGAACTGGCTCCTTCGTTCTATGGGAGCTTTGCCTCTGCCTTCCACCTTCAAAGCCACCATTTTCTCCTGGCTGTCCTGACCCCTGCCCAGCTAGAGAGTGGGAGAAGTAGCCTCATTCTTCTCAACACCCCACACTGTGGCCTCCCCCCAGGGTTCATCAGCTGGGCCTCACAGAGCTCCATCAGAGCACAGCACTGGAGGTGGGGTGGAATCCATCTCCCCAGCACCACCACTCCCCCAGCCCACTTCCTGTGACCAAAGGCAGGACCTGCGGTCTGGGGGTTGGTCTTCTCCTAACCAAAGAGCCCCTCCCTGTGTGGGCAGAGGTGTCACAATAAGGGGGGTGGCTCTGCATCCTGCTGCTCCTCGGCCTCGGTTTCCCTGCGAGGATGCCTTGCTGCGAGACGCCGGCGACTTGGGTTCAGCTCCCGTGTCACGGTGCACGTGTGCTCCAGTGGGTTTTCCTGACTCTCCTCTTCACGGAGGCAGATCGCCAGACCTCGGGCCCGCAGGTCACCATGGGGGCTCACGGGAGGGAGCGGGCTAGAGGGAGTTCGGTTAGTACAGCCCCGGACAGGGGTGCCTTCAGGTCTTCACTAGAACCGGGGGACTCTGGGGTGGTGAGTCCGCACGTATGGTTGGAGCATCGTGAGGTGGGCTTCCCCACGCGACGTAGAGCTGCTAGTACCTCTGAAGTGGGACTGCTCTTAGGTCCATAGACATTTGCCTGGATGGAGTGTCCAGAGGTGGGTACCAGCATGCCACTGACATCTGGGAAAGAGGTAGCCCTTTAGGTCAGCTATGGGGCTGCGGGCCCTGACTCGTGATCCAATGACCGTCTATCCAGGGGACTTTGGGAGCATTGGGGCTGGCACAGGACTGAGCCCAGCCTGCGTCCCCCCAACAGGCTTTCCACCAAAGGGGTGGACTGGCAGTGAGCTGAGAGATGCTCAGGCCCTCCCCGGCATGACCAGGAAGTCAGGTAGGACACAGGAAGTTCCCAGAGTGGCTCTGCTTTCCAATTCCCAAATGGGAAGGACAAGGGATTGGTTGTGACATGTCTGGGTCACGACTGTCCTGGGCAGGGACCAGAGAGAGGCCCTCTCCAAACAGATCACAACTGGATGTGGGCAGGGGCCTCTGACCAGTCCTCCCCAACCTCAGCACTCCACTGAAAATGCACTGGTCCTCGGGGGAGAGGATGAGAAGAAACTCTGCACAGGGACCTAGAGGGTCTGGCTGCCCCAACCTCCAACCCCTGAGGGAGCCCTGTCAGACCCACCACCACCAGGGTGACCCATCGGAGTAGACTCAGCACCCAGAAGCCCGGCCTCTGAGGATCTGGTCCTGCCGGCTGACGTGTGCTGGCCCTTTTCTGTGAAGGAGCACAGCCGTGCGAGGTGCCTGTCGCTTCCTGCACATCCCTCAACAGCCTCACTCGCTCTGGGTGTCAGATAAAAAGGCCAGCATTCAGCTTTGTCCTCACACCCACACCTGTGAACCCCAGAGCACGAGTCCTGGGGAGTCAGAGCTGCCCCACCTCCTGCTCTGCTTCTGCCCCCAGAGGGCTTGCAGTCCTCCCCGGAGCCCAGCTGGGTAGCACCACTTCCTGCTGTGGGCCAGGTCTAGGCTGGGGCATCTGTCCTCCCCTGGGCCCCAGATGCCAAAGATGGGCGATGCAGAGGCTGAAGAGTCGGGGCTGCCGTGGCCAGCTCCTGGCCCGCAGCTGTTGGGGCATCCGCAGAGCTCAGGGCTGCCCAGCATGGAGGTGGGGGAGGTGGAGGATGAGACCAGGGGACCCAGTAGTCGTAGGGGGGGAGGAGGCTTGTGGGATGCTCTTCCAGAGGGTCAGGCACAGTGTGGGTGCTCAGTGAAGCTGGCTTTCTTCTGTGTCCTCCCCCTGTCACCTGCTGAGGGACCCAGGCTCAACACTCCAGACCTTTGAGTGGACTCCCCCGAGGCCATGCGCATCAAGGCATTGGCCAGTCTGGCTGGCTGCCCAGCAGAGCGCAGGTCACGATTCTGGGGAATGCTGAAGGAAGCTTTCCGGGCCCACTCCCCCGCCACCACCAAGACCCACCCCCTTGCATGGGGTTGTGGCCGAGGCATATCAGCCCCAGCCCGGTCTGAACCCTGGAGGTGGAGGACAGGCGCTCCTGCAGGCACTCTGGGCCACCCAAGGGGCTGCTGGGTGCTGGGGGTGTGGCTGAGCAGACGTCTGGTGCTGGGAACCTGGGGTCTGAACCCTCTCACCAAGACCCTCTCCCTTCACAGGTCATGCTGGGCCGGCACGCCCCGCTGCTCACTCTACTTGGGCTGCTCTCCCTGGGGTCCGGTGAGTTGCAGGGGCGGGGTGGTGGGTGTGGGGGGAGAATGGGAGTTACTGAATTCAGGGAGACTGGGCAGCACCTCCCACACTCTGGGGCTTAGTCTCCCCACATCCCACATGCCAGGAGAGGGGTCTCATGTTCCCCAACCTCCATTCAGGACCACTCTCCTGAGACCCTCCCCCTGCCCATTCCTGCTCAGTCTCCTGACAACCCCCGCACCCCACCCTGCCGAGAGCTTAGCCCTGGATACAGCCTTGGTTTCACACACACACACACACACACACACACACACACACACACACACACACCATGCTTACCTTTGGTCCTCCTCAACCCACCGCCCTGTGGCTCCAAGTCCCGCACGTGCACGCCAATGCCCACGTCTGCCCCTCACTGCACTGCGCCTGGTCGGATGCCCTCTGTGTTTCTGGGTGTCTCTGGTAGAACAGCTACCAGCATCTTAGCTCACCAGACCCAGGACAGAGCTTCAGGGCCGGACCCCAAACACCTGCGCCCCTCTCTCCCCTGGCACAAGCATCACCCATGCCCCCCAGATCCTCTTCAGACCTCACACCTGCATCTACCCCCTTGGTAATTGCTCCACTCCCTGCCACACTCCCCGAATCCCAGGACTTCTCTTACATCTGTCTCTCGCCTCATGCGTGTGCCTACCCACTACCGTCTGTCCCCGACAGCTGCAGTGCCCCTGGGTCTCCTCCCAGCAGCCAGCAGGACCCTCTTGGAAGCCAGCAGGACCATCAAGAATAGTCCTGCCAGACTGCTTAGAGCCCTGAGTCTCCCAGAATCCCACTCGAGAGCCTCGTCCAGCCCCCTGGCCAGCTCCCTCTGTCCTCACCGAGACCTGCCCACCTGCTGCTGTTTCTGCTCCCTCCCAACTTCTCACACTCCCCACTGTGCCCACCTCGGTCCTTTGCTGCAGACGGTTCATGGATGTCTCTGGAGATGTCCAAGTCCCCTGTCTGCTGCAGTGGGGCAGTCAGCTTGGCTGGGTGGGGGAGCGGGGGAGAGACTGCCCTCCCTCCTCCTCCCATTCAGCATGAACTTGGTCCAGGCCTGTGACCCCCTGCTTCACCCCCCTTGCCCCCAGTCTCTCCCCAGGAGTGCACCAAGTACAAGGCTAGCACCTGCCGGGAGTGCGTGCAGATGGGGCCCGGCTGCGCCTGGTGCCAAAAGCTGGTAAGAGCTGTGGGACTCGGGTGAATGATAAACATCCCTTTCCCATTGAACACGCTCCCAGCCACTGGGCCTCTTGGGGATTCTCCCTGAGTCCGATAGCACTGTGTCGGCAAGATGCTGCTGCCCAGATGCCGTACACCCTCCTGCTTTTAGTAACAGACATTCTCATGGGACGGTCTTTTCCTTCTTTCTAATGTCTGTCTGTCTGTCTGTCTCTCATCATTATCATCTGTACATTTCACTTTTCTCTCTGGATGGATGGCTTACCGGTGTAGTCCTGTGGGTTCTTTATTTTATTCAATACATAATCATTTTGGTTTTCAAATGTGTATATTCAGGATTGTATATCTCCCTCCTTTCTACTTGCATTCTGTTCAGCTCTTTATGTTTAACACAAAACGTGGCATTTTAAGTGCCCTATCCCATGACATTATATTTCCTGTGCTGTGCAGCTGTCACCACTGTTTATTTCCAAAGTTTTTCATCCCCCTACACACACACACACACACACGAACAACTCAGTATCCAGTCAGCAACAGCGCCCCTTCTCCCCTTGCCCACCTCTGCTCTGCAGTGGTCTCCACGCCTCTGCATGGTTTTAGATGGCTTAGGCAGCGGTTCTCAACCTGTGGGCCGCGACTCCTTTAGGGATCGAACAACCCTTTCACAGGGGTCACCCGTTTCATCACAGTAGCAAAATGACCATTATGAAGTGGCAACAAAAATAATTTTATGGTTGGGGGGGTCACCACAGCATGAGAAACTGAATGAAAGGGTTGCGGCATTGGGAAGGTTGAGAACCGCTGTCTCAGAGGCTCATGGGATATTTGTCACTTGGTGACAGACTTCCTGTGCTCAGTAGGCTGTTTTCAAGGTCCATCTCTGTCATAGCACGTGCCTGTGCCTGCTTCTCTAAGGAGCACTGGTGACATGGGAGGTGACTCACTGGACTGAGAATAGCAAGGTCAGCAGTTCAAACCCACCAGCTGCTCCATAGAGTTACAGGCTCCAAAACCCACCAGGGCAGTTCGACTCTGTCCTATAGGATTGCGATGAGTTGGAATCAATTCAGTGGCAGTTGAGTTTTTGATCACCGCTTCGTTTTGATGCTTCAGTTGTTCTTGATAGGGCCTGTGGGAACCCCTCCATGCTGGCTCCTGTGCCCCCACCATGCTGTGAGCCTGTTCTTGCTTTCCCCTGCCCCAGTGTTGGAAAGAAACATTCAACAAGGAATCTCTGTTCCTTTTCCTAAGAAACCTGTCTCCCAGCTTTCTCAGTCCACAGACAGCAGCCCCCGGGCACGAGCCTACTCAGCACCACAGCAAGCCTGCCCGTGGGAAGGAGGTGTGTGCCTGTACCCCGCTCTCTTTCCCGGAGGGAGGGCTGTAGCCAAGCCCGGGGTGCAGCCCCCCACCCCTTCTCTTCGGAGAGGTTTCTTTTCTTTGGTTTAACTGGGTGAGATTACAAAGCAGGTCAGCCTTCTCGTCCGCGATTCACATACATTTTGTTTGATCTCATGCATGACAATCCCCTGATGTACCAGTCCTCAGTCCCTGCCCTGTGTATCCCGCCTCCAGTCCTCCTCCTCCTTCTGGTCTTTTGCCTTTGCCGTGGGGCACCTGCCGCCCTTTGATCTCAAATGACTGATTGTCCTATGGTGTGCCTGCCTCACAGTGCTGTTGTTCCTCTCAGTGACCTGTCGTTTGGCTCAAGATTGAGGACCGGGGAGTCCAATTCTGGGCCTGGAGGGTGACGAAGAGCCGCAGTCTTGGAGGTTCCACCGTCTCTAGCTGACCAGAAAGCCTGGTCTTTTACTACACTCTCGAGTGTTGTTCCACTTTTTTGGGGGGGTGTGTGTGTGATTATTTTATTTCTTTGAAATCCCCAAACCAAAAAACAACCCCACTGCCACGGAGCTGTTTCTGACTTGCCCTGGCCCGTGGGGTGGTCGTGGAGACTGTGCACCCGGAAGGAAGCAGACTTCTTTCTCCCATGGAGAGGCGGGTGGCTTCAAACTCCCCTCCTCTCACTTAGCAGCCGGTGCCTCACCCACGGCTCCACCAGAGCTCCCTATGTGGAACGTCATTAGCTTGATTGATGTCGGTGTACATTGCATTTTCTATTTTTCCCCCTTGCCCATCTTTGCTGGTTGTTTTTGGGAGGTTAACGTGTTGGCCTCTTCTAGAAGTCAAGGCGGTGCAAAGAGACATACCCAGGAAGTGTCACCTCTCACTCACTCCCCCGCCTCCTCACCCACTCCTCTCACCAACTGTCAGTAACCAACCTCACCCTCCCTGCGGGTTATCGCTCCTGGGCTTCCTTTCTTCTGGGTAAACAGCTGCTTGTCCTCAGCTGCAGTGACTTGGCCTGACTTTGGCGACATTGTGCAAAAACAAAACTCCTCCCTGCCTGGCCCTGCGCCCTCCCCATGCTCCGTTAAGACTTAGACCCGCTGCATTCCTGAAGTTTTCACCGACTGCCTTTTGAAAGTCAGTCCCCAGGCTCTTCCCTTCCAACCTTATTAGCATCCTAGCAACAGGAAAGCCTCCACACGGAGAGATGAGGGCGGGCTGTGCATGAGACGCTGGGAACTGGAACCTAGCCTGGCCCTCTCACGGAAAGTGCATCTTGAACCACCCTGTGTTGTCCCCCCCCACCCCCCATGTTTAGCAGGACTGCTGGGTAGCACTACCAGCTAAGCAGTCTACCACTAACCAAATGGTTGGCAGTGTGAAGCCACCCAGCACCACCTCAGTGGGGCCACCGCCTTGAAGTCTCGATGTGCACACAGCCCTATTTTGCATGCTGGGCATCATCATCAGACACAATCAGGTGGAGAACAGCTAACCCTAGGGGCATGTTTGCCATCCCCTCCATAAAGGGCCTGGGACCCACTGAGCATCCTTTCCTCATTCCTCCTGACCCGTCCGGTGAGGGGCTTGGTAAACAATACGATTGCCCAGTAAGCAAGGTCAATCCAGGCTTCCTTGCGCTCACTTACTAACTGTAGATGTCTGGGTTCTCCCTCGCTGTCAGGGATCATCAACCTGAACAGAGGTTGGATTCTGTAGGAAGGTGCCGTGGGATCAGGAGAGAGACGGCTGTCAGCCAGACCTACAGGCAGAATCTAGGGTATGGTGAGAACAAAACAAAACAAGCCATGAAATTGTTCCCTAAACAAACAAACAAAATCACCGCCATCAAGTTAATGCCAACACATCATGACACTTTGGACAGGGTGGACCTGTCCCTGTGGGTTTCACGGGAGTCGCCTTTATGGGAGTCTCTCTTCCTCTGAGAGACTGGTGGTTTCCAACTGTTGACCTTGCAGGTCAAAGCCCACTGTGTAACTGTTAGATCTCTCTGTAGCTAGATATACCTCGGTCCTTGGCTCCGCGCGAGAAAGAATTCACGCCGAAGCCTGGATCGTGATCCAAGTGAGTCTTATGAAAGTTAGAAGTTTTCAGGCTTACACCGCACCGATGGGGTTCCTCCCGAACATGCGGCCTGGTTGGAAGCTGCTCGGAGTCACGCAAAAGTGTCCCAAAGTCCTGCGCCACTCTCGCGGCTTCATTCTGATGCTCAGGTGGTTCAGGATTTGGCCACTGGGAGGCCAAGTCCATGTCATCTGGGAGCTGTGTGGCGAGGTCCGTCTGGGAGGCGGCTGTCTGTCTCTGTGTCCTGAGGGCAGTTGAAGGGGGGCGCTACAAATGTGACATCCATGTTCTCTCTGCCCTCCTCCTGGGCCCCTCTGTCCCCCAGAACTTCACTGGGCGTGGGGAGCCCGACTCGGTTCGCTGTGACACCAGGGAGCAGCTGCTGCAGAAGGGCTGTGTGTCTGACGACATCGTGGACCCCAGCAGCCTCGTGGAGGTCCAGAAGGACAAGGCCAGGGGCCGTGCGCAGCTGTCCCCGCAGAGAGTGACGCTTTACCTGAGACCAGGTAGGCTGTCCTTGGCAGGCAGGCTGGACCCCTGATTCCTGCGCATGCTGCTCCAGAGTCTGGCCAGGCTCAGCTAACCCTGCTCCCGGGTGACAGGCTTGTGTTGGGAGGGGCGGCCGGGTGAAGCAGGAGGCCGGGCCTCGGCGCTCCTTCACTTCTGAGACAGAGGCCCCACGGTAGCCCCACTCCATCTGCATCCAGCGGCTGATTCTCCCTGCACCACCAGTCTGCGTGGACATGCTTGTGCAAGACACGAAGCAGACACCGTGCCCGCTGCCACCCCCTTGTTTCCGACTGGCGGAGGCCCTAAGTGAAGCGTAGCTCTACTGGGCGAGGGTCTTTAAAGAGGCAGGGCACCAGGCCTTTCTTCCTGGGCACTTCCGAGTGGGTTTGAACCACCAACCTTCAGATTAGGGACCCCATACACCCAGGGTTTGGGACATACTTTTGCTGAAAAGTCCGTGAGGGGTATAAGCTGAGCTCGACGATGAACCTCTATGTCAGCAGCGTGAACTCACAGCAGGGCCACGGGGAAAGGGGGCCTGGGACCCTGTTTCTGTCAAAATTGCAGCCAACGTAGCCCTGCAGAGCGGTTCTGCTCTGTGCCGCATGGGGTCACCGTGAGCGTCAGACTGGGTCTGATGGCCGACAAGATTCTCTGGTGTGATGCCCAAAACGTCAGTGCTATTTTCCCATCACTCAGACCTCCCCGGGCACCTGCGTCTTACCTGCCACACTGGGATCGTAGGAGACAAGCTGGGGACTCCTGGAAGCTGGGCATCTGGGCAGGATGCCCTGTGGCCACACGCCTGCCTGGAGGTCCCAGGGAGCGAACCCCGGTTGGTCTCCACGACCTCGTCCTCTGCCCTCTCCCTGGCAGGCCAGGCGGCCGTGTTCAATGTGACCTTCCGGCGGGCCAAGGGCTACCCCATCGACCTGTACTACCTGATGGACCTGTCCTACTCCATGCTCGACGACCTCATCAACGTCAAGAAGCTGGGCGGAGACCTGCTCAGGGCCCTCAACGAGATCACCGAGTCGGGCCGAATCGGTGAGGTCCGGCAGACAGGGCATGCGGGTTCAGGCCTTCCCCAGTCCCACCCCCCGCCCCACGTCCACATATCCATCTATCCTATGGGGGAAGAGGGGCCCTGGGGGACCCGAGGCCCAGTACCCACATCCTGAGACTTGCTGGCATGGTCCAGCCCCTCCACGTGCTCTATGCTCTCCCCTCCCCTCGATGGATCTTTGACATTGCTGAAGGATGCTGGCTTCCCATGCGATCAAAGCATGAAAGGATACCAAGGCCTGTCAGTTACAAAGTAGTCACAGAGGTAGAGAGAGAGTCACCACAAGCCCTGAGTAGCCCCGTTGTGCCCGGCGGAGGGGCACAAGGCCCACGGACGGGAACCAGCCCCGTCGGGAGACAGGGACGATGCACACACGGTGTCGCACAGGCCTCCCAGCCAGGTGCCTGACCAACCAGCGTGCACACAGATTCCCCCGCACTCACGCACCAGCACACGCTCCATCGTGCGTTCCCTCCTGCCTTCTCTGCTCTCCTCCACCTGACGGGACGTTCTGCCAGCCTGCCTCACACCACACCTCCCTGGCCTGCACCACGCAGCCCTGCCTCACACCGTGTCCCCTCAGCCACCAGTCTCTGCACAGACCGCATGCCCCTCACCTCACACCAGGCGGCACAACTCCTGATGCACGTCCCCACTTCCACTCCTCAGAACTCATGGCCCAGGTTACACCGTGCCGTCTCTCACACCATAGCCCTTGAACTACATGGCCGCTCACACCATGGCCTCTCTCACCGTGTCCTCTCACACCGTGTCCTCTCTCACC
>NW_022111372.1:38654016-38663510 GCF_000313985.2 Echinops telfairi | reverse complement strand
TGTCCTCTCTCGCCGTGTCCTCTCTCACCGTGTCCCCTCTCACCATGTCCTTTCTCCCCATGTCCTCTCACACTGTGTCCCCTCTTACCATGTCCTCTCACACCGTGTCCTCTCTCACCATGTCCTCTCTTGCCGTGTCCTCTCACACCGTGTCCCCTCTTCCCATGTCCTCTCACCATGTCCTCTCTCACATGTCCTCTCTCGCCGTGTCCTCTCACACCATGTCCCCTCTTCCCATGTCCTCTCTCACCATGTCCTCTCTCACCATGTCCTCTCTTCCCATGTCCTCTCTCACCATGTCCTCTCTCACCATGTCCTCTCTTGCCGTGTCCTCTCACCATGGCCTCTCTTGCCGTGTCCTCTCATCATGTCCTCTCTCGCCATGTCCTCTCTCGCCGTGTCCTCTCACACCTCGCCCCTTCCCCACTGTGCACTCTCCAGGCTTCGGCTCTTTCGTGGACAAGACAGTGCTGCCCTTTGTGAACACACACCCCGAGAAGCTGAAGAACCCGTGTCCCAACAAGGAGAAGGAGTGCCAGGCCCCGTTCGCCTTCCGGCACGTGCTGAAGCTAACCAACAACTCCAACCAGTTTCAGACGGAGGTCGGGAAACAACTGATTTCTGGGAACCTGGACGCCCCTGAGGGCGGCCTCGATGCCATGATGCAGGTGGCGGCCTGCCCTGTAAGTGCCCCCAACCCTGGTCTCTGCTCCACCTACCCGGGAGCCTTGGGGACAATGCAGGCTGCTCACATGCCCTCTCCAGTGTGGGAATGCCCTGGGGCCCTTGAGCCCCCACCCCCACCCCTGTGGTCTTGCTGGGGGTTAGTGCTCATTTTGTATCGACAATATTTCCTAGGTCATAAACACGCGCATGTGTGGTCTTTGTACATGCTGCCTCTGCTCTGGGATTAGTTTCTTCAGATGTATTGCAGGGTCTGAAATGCTGCACGATAAGGAAGCCGTAGGAGCCCTGGTAGCACAGGGAGGCTGGGCTGGGCTGCTCTCCGAAAAATCACCAGTTCGAAACCGCCAGCTGCTTGGCGGGTGAAAGAGGAGGTTTCTGCTTCCATCAAGAGTTCCAGTCCTTGAAACCCACAGGGGCAGCTCTACCCCGTCCTGCAGGGCCGCTATGAGTCAGCATCACCTCGGTGGCAGTGGGTCTCTGAAGGAGGACGTATCTTTTCTCCAAGCGTGACCGTGCACATCAGGGTCCCTCACCCTCACAGGGCTCCCTGGTTGGCAGGCCATCTGTGGGCTGGACAGACATTACTGAAGTATAGATCAGAAGCAGCCTGGTGGGCTGGCTCGCTCTCCGGGTCCTCCTGCCTGAGAAACCAGGCTTAGGAAGGGGATTGGTGCCGGCCGGAGGGCCGAGCCCGGGAGACTGAGTCAGACCTCGGCTCTCTCTCCGCTAGGAGGAAATCGGCTGGCGCAACGTCACGCGCCTGCTGGTGTACACCACGGACGACGGCTTCCACATCGCCGGGGATGGGAAGCTGGGCGCCATCCTGACCCCCAACGACGGCCACTGCCACCTGGAGGACAACCTGTATAAACGGAGCAACGAGTTTGTGAGTCCTTGTTGCGCTGGGTCTCCGGCGCTGCCCGACCAGACGCGCCACTGGCCTAGCACCGGGCAGCAACGCGAGGAGAGGCCTCCCCAAGGGGCCTCCCACACCCTTAGCCGCTCCGTGCTGGGCCGGTCCCTGAGGGTCCGGGTGATGGTGGGGTCATCACAGTAGCCTGGGAGCCTGTGCCCCGGTGCTCTTCAGAGCGAGGTATATGAATGAGGCATCCCCAGGTGCCTGGAGCTGGGCAGTGCAGGGTCACTGCGTGAGAATCCTTCCCTCCCAGGAGAGAGCAGCATGCAGGTGTCCACCCCCAACACCCTCAGCCTACACAACAAGTCCTCGTGGTTAGTGGATTCCATGCTGCAAATTGCCCTGTGCGCTAAAATGCATTTGCTAGGGCCCCCAGATCCACAGTGGTGCCACTCCCGGGGTCACTCGCATGTGCACAGAGCAACCAGAACTTGGGGGCTCCTGCTGCCCCCAGCTGAGGGTGAACCAGCTCTCTCTCCACGGGTGTGTTAGTCCAGGTAGACTAGAAAAACAAATTCATAGAGACACATTATGTGTATCAGAAAGAGCTTTATATTAAAAGCAATTGAATATTGAGAAAACATCCTAGCCCAGTCCAGATCTAGTCCATAAGTCCGATATTAGCCCGTATGTCTGATACCAATCTATAAAAGTCCTCTTCAGACTCATGAAACACATGCAATGACACCAAATGCAGGAAGATCACAGGCCAGTGGGTGGGAAGTCTTGTGGATCCAGTGGCATCGTAAGCCTCTCAGCACTGGCAGGGGTCTCTGCGTGGTTCCTTCGGCTCAGAAACTGACTGCCTCAGGGTAGCTTCATGTGGCTTCTCCTCAGAAATGTCTCCAAGGGAGTGAGCAGAGAGAGTGTGTCTCCTGCCTCCAAGGAGGAATGCCGGAGTTCCCAGAATCCTCAGGAGAAGGCCATGAGGCCTCATGTGCTATCACCTGATTGACAGACTAGACTCCACCCTTTCACTCCCCATCCCTTCACATTGACGAAGGATTATGTAACTACCGCGACTGGTAAACAGCCACCCCCTGCGCACGCACCTGGCTTGGGGCCACACTGGGCTGGTCATCTTGGGGTGTTGTTCGTTGGTGACTTTTCAGCTCACAAGGCCCTCGTGGCGGTGTCCGGGGATGGATTCGGGGTACAGAGAGTTGTGAGGTGCCTGACGCCGGCAGGAAATGCTGCAAGGTTGAGATGCGCCCCGTCCTGGCCCAGGTTCCAGGGCCGCTGGCCAGGAATTAAAGGCTAAGGGAGCAGCGTCCTGTCTCACATAGAGACCGAACCCTACAGAAAGCAAGGCCGCCTGCCAGGCTGTGCTTCCCCACCAGCCACGGCACCTGTGGAGCTCACCAGGCCCAATGGCTACTGGGGCCAGCGGCGGACCTGAGGCTCCGCCATCCCAGAAGCCTCTGCTCTGGGCACTGCAGAGCTGGCTCCCGGCGTCTTCACCTGGGGGCCTGCGTGTGGACTAGGGGTGGGGGCAGTGGAGAGACTTGAGGGGCCCCCGAATGCACAAAGAAAGCAATTCAGCCACGGTGGTGGAGCGTAGGGAACACCCCACGTGGTGTGGATAGGACCTGAGTTCCTGGCCTCGATAAAAGTTAAGGGGCTCCCCTTACAGCTGTAGTGACTGCGGCTCAATCCACTCTTTGCTGTGATTGAGACACGTGGTATCATTCTGAATAGCTTCCAAATTGTGGCCACGTGATTGGTCTGGCTTCGCGACCTTCTTTAAAGGAGCGCCGGTGGTGTGGTTACGCTTTGGGCACGGCCGGCAGTTCAAAACCACCAGCTGCTGCGAGGGAGACAGTCTGGGTTTCTGCTCCGATCAACAGTCACGTCTCAGAAATCCACAGGGCGGGCTTGCAGTCAGCACTGACTCGGTGGCAGAGAGAGGTGGCACATGGGCCAAGTGCTGGGCTAGAGAAAGGCCGGTGATCCCAACCAACCAGCTCCTCCTCCTCCCACACAGATGGCAGCGTAGGAGACCCCGGAGGTCGTTCTCCTCGGTCACACGGAGTCACTGTGAGTCGGCATCCACTCAACAGCAAACAGCCCAGGGCTGTCTGTCTTTACTTTCTGTTTGTGAACATTGCCGATGGCGTACAGCCCCTGGTTGACTCTTTGCATCTTTCTTGAACATTATTTCAAGAAAGGTCCCCGTTCACCACACACGGAAAGGCTGTTGCTGACACCCTCTGGGCCCTGGCAAGAGCCAAGTGGGCTCCCGAAGGTCGTGTCCCCCTGCCCCTGGGCCGTCTGAACGGGCATCTCGCCCCTCCAGGACTACCCGTCCGTGGGCCAGCTGGCACACAAACTGGCCGAGAACAACATCCAGCCCATCTTTGCCGTGACCAAGAAAATGGTGCCAACATATGAGGTAAGCGGATGCAGGCATCTTGGGCAGCATGGGCAGGACATTTGGCCATTTCAGGGGAGTGAGGGCAATACCCAGTGTGACCACAGCCTGAACCCCACTTCCACCTTTGGGGTGTGTTGGCCTGGCTGACGTCCCCCGTGTTCCGGGGAAGACTTTTGCAACTAAGGAGTTTGGAGCCTCCTTATTGGTGGCACAACATCCGTGTGGATAAAGGAAGGATGTGTCCCCACGCTTGAAATGTGGTCACAGCCACACTTAGCGCTTGTCCGAATGTCAACTGAAATATGTCCCTTTAGACCAGACGTTCTCAACCTGTGGGCCGCGACTCCTTTTGGGGGTCAAACGACCCTTCCACAGGGGCCGCCCGATTCATCACAGTAGCAAAATGACAGTGATGAAGTAGCAACGACAATAATGTTACGGTTGGAGGGGTCACCGCCACATGAGGAACTGTCTGAAAGGGTCGTGGCATGAGGAAGGTTGAGAACCACTGCTTTAGACAATATTTTAGATTAGCAAGTAGTTTAGCATGACAATATTTTAGAGTGGCAAGTCGTTTAAATTTATGGGTCAGCCTTTTAAATTTTTAGGGCACTTTCTTCTTTTATAAGGTGCCTTAGGGTGTCTCGGGTGACAAGGTGGGCGGGTGACGGCCAGGTCAGCAATGAGAAGCCATCAGCCATTCCTCAGGAGAGCGGTGAGGCTCTTTCCCCGTGTGAAGACTTACACTCTCCGAAACACACAGGGCCGTGCTCTCTCCTACGGGGTCGCTAAGACTCGGAATCGGGGTGCTTCCTCCCGCCCCTGCCCTTACAGATACATAAATATTTGGATGGAAACATCTTTCAGGAGGCCCTGGTGGTGCCGGGGTTCATAGGTTGGCAACGATGAGTCTACCCGCCCCGTGGTTCCACGAGAACCTGTTGGTGTGGTGAGCTGCGGCATGCAGCTGCTAACTCCGAGGTTAGCAGTGCAAAACTACCAGCCACTGTGCAGGAGGCAGATGAGGCTCTCTAGTCCCATCCAGAGGGACAGTCTCAGAAACGCGCGCGTGCGGCTCTGTCCTGTCCTCTCTCTGGGGTCGCTGAGAGTCAGAACTCACTCGCCCGACGGCCAGGGTTTATTTGTTGGGGTTTTTTTTTCAGTGGTTCTGTGGAAGAAAAACCTTGTGACCTGCTTCCCTAAAAGCCTCAGCCTAGAACACTCTCTGAGGTCTCTCTGCACACACCAGGTTGCCCTAACTTCAAGGCACCCCTCAACAAAAACACGGGCTCTGTGCAGAAACGTCCCCCATCTTGGCAACGGGGGGGCTATTGACTTTCACCAAGGAGATGATCGTGAGGTCAAGAGTGGCCATGGGCCCTCCCTGCCGCCACCATCCCCTCCCAGGGACACTACCGAGTGTGTGCACCGAGAGCACTTCCTTCTTCCCATTTAACCTGGGGTCATTTTACTGCCGTTCTCACGGCATTCTTTCCTGGGCGAGGCGTTGGGCGGCTCATCACAAGATTGCCTGCTCAAACCCACCAGCCGGTCCATGGGGGAAAGATGAGGCTGCCTGAGGTTGTCAAAGGTTAGATGGCCCCAGAAACACCCTGGGGGCTGGAGTTGGAATCTCCTCGCTGGCAGTGGGTTTGGGTAGAGCCTGACACACTCCTGGGAGATACTCCTCCCTCGCCCTCCCTCTTGGCTGGTGCTGCCATGGCTGGTGGGGACTGTGGTCGGACTGTCAGACCCCTTTCCTGTGAGACCCCATGATAATGACGTCTCTGAGTGATGTCACTGGAACGGACGCCCAGGCAGGTGTGGGGAGAAGAAGGTGGGGGACTGCTCCCACCCCTGGCTAGGGGCAATCTACCTTTTAGGGTGTCCTGAGCTCCCTATCCTGGGAGTGCCACCAGGTCACCTGGTACGGCCTGCCATGTGTCACCTGGCTGAGCACAGCCTTGTGAGACACAGATGATGTAAGTGTATTAAGATGCTCGGACGTGGCTCCTCTTGCCGGTTTTCTACACTGCCCTATTATTGCAGGCCCTGGGTCTCGCACACCTACCGCATCTGTAGGGTGGCAGCACTATCCAGTGGTAGCTTCTGTGCCTGGTGACATCACCCCGGTGGCTGGAAGCCTATCAGGGTAGGAGAATTGACACCAGGACAATGAGCACAAGTTGCCCCGCAGGGATGTTCCTTCCTGAGAGCTGGTGGCTGAACTTTTTTAATAGCGCTGCTGGCGAACACAGCCTGTCTCGGTGAAATAAAATTTAAAAGTTGGAGGTTTCTGGGCTACCGCCCTCCAGGTGTTGTGGAGCCGGGTGGGTGTTGAGGGGTGCTCACTGCTGTGTGTTGGGTCCCCCTGTCTAACAGAAGCTTACAGAGATCATCCCGAAGTCGGCAGTGGGAGAGCTCTCGGACGACTCGAGCAACGTGGTCCAGCTCATCAAGAAAGCTTACAATGTGAGTCTCCCCAGCACTAGCTGGGCTCACCCCGAGGTGTGAGCTGGAGCCGGAGCCCTGGGGGTAGTGTGCAGGTCAGGAGGTGGTAGCCTGGACAGGGAGCCCAGCTGTCTGGTTGGGGCAGCAGCCCCTGCACCCTCAGGCTGGTTGAGTCTCGCGCCCCAGTCCAGTTCCTAGGTCCCATGCTGGATGAGCCGAGGCACCCCACCGTCACCTGTATCCAAAGCACGAGCTCCCAGCTACACCCATGCTCGGAGGAAGCCTGAGACACCACACAGCACAGGGGCTCCAGAGAGCTCTGACCACTTGCCCGGAGAAGAAATGTTCTGAATGTGCTGGTGGTTGTTCTTCTAGGCCAGACGGCCCAGGGGCCTCCCCGAACGATCCCATGGAGTTCAATTAGAGCCCTAAGGAAGAAATGCCCTGCACTCTCACTGCTTTAGTGAGCTGGCCCTCCTAAAGCAGTCCCCTGCTGTGCTGCTCGGTTGCCTGTTGGTATTTCTCTTGGTGCCCCTATCGCAAGCACCTCCCTTGGTTCATCCACTTGCCGTGTGTGCGTGCGTGTGTGTGTGTGTGTGTGTGTGTGTGTGTGTGTGTCTTTCCGTGTGCTTCGTCCCTCTGTCCCCCTTCCTCTCTGCCTGTCTCTCATTCATGCACACCGTGCAGCTTCTGCACTGGGACAGGCACTTAGGGCTCAGCCTGAGTGCTGGGGTGGAGCCGGGTCCCATAAGGCTCAGGCTGGTCTCCTCAGCTGACCTGGAAGCCCTTGAGGGCAGGATTGTGGTGCTGGCACCTCCCCTGTCCCTCGTGGTTTGGAGGGGCACCGACAGCAGGGTCCTTCGTCCCACCTCTCCCCACAGAAACTCTCATCCAGAGTCGTCCTGGAACACAGCGCGCTCCCCGACACCCTGAGAGTCACCTACGATTCCTTCTGCAGCAAAGGCGCCGCAAAACTGGACCATTTCCGAGGGGACTGCGAAGGCGTGCAGATCAACGTCCCGGTGAGTGCGGCCATCGGCGCTCACTGTGGTGCCCTCCAGGGAGTCTCCAGGGCCAACATCCTGGAAGGGACCGTCCACTGCGTCTTCTAAGGGGCCTCGTGAGTGTGCAGGATCAAGAGCAGGGGGCCCACTAAGGTTTCTCTCTGATGAAGCCAAAAACAAACACGTGTGGATTTATGTCAGGAGACCCTGGGTGGCACAAACGTTAACCACTCAACTCCTAGTCAAAGCGTTGGCAGTTCGAACCCACCCAGTGGTGGGTGGCTCAGAAAGAGCCCCCAAAGTGGTTCATCTCTGTCCAGGGGCCCGCTAGGAGACCGAGTCGACTCCACAGCCAACAGGGACCACATGTCTTAGATGTTGAGGCGGTGGCATGGGCACCAGCACATGTCTATTTATTAGTTCACGTGAATTGCCTCCCAGAATCTCAGAAAACCAGTGGGGCGTAGACAGAAAGTTCATAGTGATGACAACACCCCCTGGTGTCAGACCTCGGCATAGCAGCCGGGCAAAGGCTAGGCCATCGAAATGCCTCAGCTATGTGACACAATCCTGCCCTCAAGGGCTTCCAGGTCAGCTGAGGAGACCAGCCTGAGCCTTATGGGACCCGGCTCCACCCCAGCACTCAGGCTGAGCCCTAAGTGCCTGTCCCAGTGCAGAAGCTGCACGGTGTGCATGAATGAGAGACAGGCAGAGAGGAAGGGGGACAGAGGGACGAAGCACACGGAAAGGTTGTCTCCTTCTCTCTCTCTCTCTCTCTCTCTCTCTCTCTCTCTCTCTCTCTCTTGCTTTCTAAAGCAATAAGCCATAGGTCACACAAGTAATAACAATAGGCATAGGATTTTTCCTAATATTTTATAACTAAATGTATTACGCTCACAGTAATCCATATGTTCCCGTTGCTTACTGTGGGAAAGACTTGCTTTAGTTAAACGTTTGGCTAGGCCATCGAAATGCCTCAGCTATGTGACTGACAGACTATTGTGTGCACATTTTCACCGAAATGTTTTCCCTCATTCTGGGCCACCTATGTGGGGACTGGCTCAAATTTTTTCTAATGTTCGGCAGGGGGTGGGGGGGTTCTGCACATTTTGACTGACCCCCTTCTTTGTGTAATTTTGATGTGCTATATGAGAAGTTATTTAGATTTATCTTACCCACGGCTTGCTCCCGACCACCTCATGCTCCTTGAGATCCGGGACCGGCCTCCACGGTGACCGTGGGATGTGGGCAATGGGCTGTCAGTTCTATGCCTGCCAGCAGATGTCCCGGTCACCATTTGAGGTTTGGGAGCCCTGGTGCTATAGTGGTTATGCATTGACTACAAGGTCAGCAGTTTGAAACCACAGCTGCTCCACAAGGAGAAAGACAAGGCCTTCTACCTCCATAACCCTCTGCCTTCAAGTCGAGGCAACTCACAGCGACCCCATGTCCACTTCCCAAGGCTGTCGATCTTTACAGGAGCAGACAGCCTCATCCTTCTCCCTCGGAGAGGATGATGGGCTTCAACCACCAACCTTTCAGCTGCCAGGCCGACACTTACCCTGCCAGCACTGTCGGGGCTGCTCACAGCATGCTAAAGTGACTCACACGTGTCTACGTACCGAGGGAGGGAGAAAGACCGGGCTTTAGACTTCCAGAAAGGATCAATCACAGAAACCCACAGGGCCTGTTCTTCCCTGTATTTTACGGCCACCAGGAGTCAAAATGGACTCTGTGCTGTACGTTTAAAGATCTTTATAGGAAGCAGGGGTACTGTCGGATCATCACTGGACTACAAACCTTAAGATCTGCAGTTCAAACTCCCCAATTGCTCTTGGAGAGAAAGATGAGGCTGTCTGCTCCAGGGAAGATTTATAGCCTCCTCGGAAACCCCCGGACAGACTTGCTATGACTATGAATCAAAATGAACTTGACAGCAGTGAGCTTTAGCTACCTACCCACCTACCTAACTACCTACCTACCCACCTACCCAACTACCTACCTACCCACCTACCCACTTACCCAACTACCTACCTACCCACCTACCCACCTACCTACCTAC
>NW_022111372.1:38635172-38652502 GCF_000313985.2 Echinops telfairi | reverse complement strand
ACCTACTCACCTACCCAACTACCTACCTACCTACCTAGTTATGTATAAATCTTTCCTTTGACTCCTACATAATGGTAAATAAAGATACATTCTTCCTCTCCGGAAACCTCTCTCAGGCTGACCCTGCCAAGGACTCTGGTCCTGGGCAGCGCAGCTGCTATAGACTCTGCCTCCCAGACCCCAGGTTTCCATCTCTCATTCTCCTTCCTGTGCCAACAGCCACCGGGCACATTTCTCATGAGTCCCCTCCCCTGTGCCAGCCTGGCCCCTCCCAGGTTGCTTGATGGCATGAGAGGCCAGAGAAAGGTGCTTTCTTATAGTGAAGCCATCTACCCTCTGGCTAACGTCTTCAGGAAGAGCCCAGCCAGTGAAGGTGCTTAGGGACTGCAGTTGTCTTGATTTCCTCTCTGCTATGACAGCGTGACTGATAATACGCCTATGCTGTTGACAGAGGCAGGGTGCCCCTTATATGTCCGGGCTCATCCTGACCCAGCTGAGCTGCGACAGCCCAGCCTAGTCCCTGTGCCCAGATGGAACTGGCCTGTGGCTGGCAGCTGAGCCGTCTGTCCTGTCCCCCCTCACTCTGGCCCCACAGATCACCTTCCAGGTGAAGGTCACAGCTAAGGAGTGCATCCAGGAGCAGTCCTTTGTCATCCGCCCACTGGGCTTCACAGACACGGTGATGGTGCTCGTACGCCCCCAGTGTGAGTGCCGCTGCCTAGACACCAGCCCCAGCCAGAGCCTCTGCAGCGGCAAGGGTGTCTTGCATTGTGGTGTCTGCAGGTGAGGGGGCCGGAGCAGGGGAGCTGGTGGCGGGGGTGGAGGTGGGGGTGGGGAAAGGCATGGGCCTGTCCCCAGGCTCTTGGTTTCCCAGGTGACTAGCCCCTTCGGCAGATGGCAGGCCCAGGTCACCAGGGGGTGGCAGGCAGAGGACTCTGAGCCACCAGGGGTACATCTCAGAGGTCAGGAGGGGTGAGGAGAAGAGGCTGGGTGAGATGTGTGTCCCTGCCGGGTGCCTGGGCCTCAGGTCAGTCGCCTCCTTCCCCTGCCCCATGGTCTCGAAAGACCCTCGTCTCTCTGGCCTCACCATTAGGCCAACAGCTCGTGCCACTTGGCCAGACAGCTTCCAGACAGATAATGGCCCCAGGACCCGGTCATGCCCACATCCCTCACACCAGATACAGCCGGTTATGGGCAGGGTCTGTCCAGTGGGCAGTTTAAGCAGATGTTGACAGGCCCCTGCCATGGTGGACAAAGGCCTACTTCTCTGGCCAGCTCACAAACTCAGAGAGTGGAGGCTGCAGTGAGGGAGGGAGCCACTGCCAGGGAGCATGCCGAAAACCAGACAAGCAGGGCCACGGAGGAAGGGCAGCACCTCAAAGCTGGGGCTCCCGGGGCTGTGTTCACGCATGGTGCCCCTCGTCTGGGGTGGAGCCAGCTTTTCCCCTGGCTCGGCCTGGCCACATGGCCCCATGGGTGCGGAAGAGCCCACACAGACCCAGGTGTGAAGGTTCTCCAGCGCCAGGCCCTTTCTCCCCCAGGTGTGAGCCTGGTTACACCGGGAAGAACTGTGAGTGCAGGACGCGCGGACGCAGCAGCCAGGAGCTGGAGGGGAGCTGCCGGAAGGACAACAGTTCCGTGGTGTGCTCCGGGATGGGCGACTGCATCTGTGGGGAGTGTATCTGCCACCGGGCCGATGACCCCAAGAAGCAGACCTACGGCCGCTACTGTGACTGCGATACCTTCAGCTGCGAGCGATTTGATGGGCAGATCTGTGGCGGCAAGGGTGGGTGCTCAAACCCGCGGGTGGGCCCCCGCAGCTCCACGGACCCCGCTCGGGGCCACGGCACAGCTGCCCTCGGCCATGCGTAGAACGAACCTGGCCTAGGAGGGAGTCTCTCCAGCCCCTTGCACGGGGAGGCGGTGACTGGGAGCCCGAAGCGGGGACACGGAGACTGTAGAGGCTCCGGGGGCGGGCAGGGCGGAGGGCTTGCAATAATAAGAACGCCATCTCTCACAGTGCTGGGGCCAGGAACCCCAAGTCAGGATATTGCAGGGTTGGCTCCTTCTGAAGGTTCTGGAGGCGGGGCTTTGATGGTCTACCCCAGTGTCTGTCTGGGGACTCCCCATCATCCTGGAAGGTCCGTTTCTCCAGTCTCTACCCCACCTTCCCACAGCCACCATCCCGATGTCCCCCTGCCTGCGTCTCCTCTCTTTTGTAAGGACAGCCCTCATATCGTATCAAGACCCACCCTGCTCCTGCATAAAGGCGCCCAGGTGGCATAGTGGTTAAGAGATAGGCTGCGACTGCCTGACCGGCAGTTCAAAACCACCAGTGGCTCCTCGGGTGGAGCTTTCTATTCCCATACACAGTTACAGTTCCGAAAGTCCCCGGGGCAGTTCTGCCCTGTGCTGTATGGGTCAGCATCGACTCCGTGGTGGTCACTTCTCGTCTCTCGCTCTGTGTCACCTGATGGTAACTTAAGCAATAACATCTCAAAGACCGGATTTCCAGACACGGTACTAAGGGTTAGGACGAGAGCATACCTTCTGGGAGATACAGTTCAATCCATGACAAAGACAGACAGACAAATGGGCCCATGTGGTTGACTTCGTCTCTCCTGGCCTCTGCTCTGGTCTGTAATGGCCAGGAATCCTCATGGTGAGGGACCCCACAGGGTCTGCAGCGAGGCACTCAGGGGAAGGCAGCTGTGATCTTGAAGGACTTGGTGGCCACACAGCCCTGGTGAGGTCTGCGCAGGCAGGGGACCCCATGCACAGGTGTGGAGGGCTGGCTGAGGGTGACCCGGACGATAAGGTGGTAAATGGCTGTGCTTCTGGTGGGCAGTGGGGCCTGGAACCTTTGATGCCTTTGGCTGCTGGCTCAGTTCCGGATGCGGTGACGGGGGAGGGGGGGGTGGGGGGGAGCAGGGCAGCAAGGGGAAGGTGGGCCTGCATGCCCCACCACCCTTGGTTTCCAGGAGCACCCAGGCTGTAGCACTGGGGAGAGTAAGCGCTGACCATGAGGGGCCGCACTGGAGCGGGGCCTGGTGGTGCCAGGGCAGGCAGGCGGGCGAGGTGGAGGGGCTGTGCGGTGTGTACCCCTGTGCAGCTCTTGGCCGGGGGTCTCGGGAGACCTGAGGCTAGCCTCTGCTGTCTTGCAGAGAGGGGGGCCTGTGAATGCGGCAAGTGCATCTGCAAGGACAAATTCGAAGGCTCCGCCTGCCAGTGCAGCACCTCCATCCAAGGCTGCCTGAGCCAGCCGGGCGTCGTGTGCAATGGGCGAGGCAGGTGCCAGTGCAATCAGTGCCAGTGTGACGTGGGCTACCAGACATTCCTCTGCCTGGAGTGCCCCGGCTGTCCCTCACCCTGCAGCCGCTACGTGTGAGTGTGGCGTGGGCAGTGGGGGGACTGCCCTCTGAGCCAGACGTCCACTTCCCTGCACAGTCACCCACCCCATGGCTGAGTCCCTTCATCTCAAGCCAGACATTGAGGGTGCGGGCCCTGTACCTGCACGTGCCCTCTCCCACAACACACACCTGTGTACCACCTTACACCCCAGAGCATACGCACGCTGTGTTAGTCCGGGTTGACTAGAGAAACAAATCCATAGACACTCATACGCGTATAAAAGAGCTTTATATAAAAAGTAATTATATATTGAGAAAACATCCCAGTCCAGTCCAGATCAAGTCCATAAGTCTGATATCAGCCCATATGTTCGATACTAGTCCATGAATTCTTCTACAGACTCACGTAGCATGTGCAATGGTGCCCAAAGCAAGAAGATCACAGGCCAGTGGATGGAAAGTCTTGTGGAAGCATTTCTACGCTGGCCTGGCTCTCCACACGGCTCCTCCAGCTGCAGGGCTCTGGCTCCATCAGTGGTAGCTCCATGTGCCTTGTCAACAGGACTGTCAAGCAGAGAAAGTGTGTGTCCCACTTTCCTGCCACACACACCTTCCTGCATGCACCCACACATCCTTGCAGATACTCTTGTGCCCCACACCCCCACGGGCCCTCCGCACCCAACGCATGCCTATATGCCGGTTCCGAGAACACACTCATGCAGAACCTGCACACATGCCACCTCCACATACTCCTCTCACACACCTAGGGCACACCTGCACATGCTCTCCCACCTCCACACCGACCGCCCCTCTTCCGGCCCGCAGCTCCTGCGCCGAGTGCCTGCGATTCAACAAGGGCCCCTACCAGCAGAACTGTAGCACGGCCTGCTCCGGCCTGGCGCTGCAAGAGGACGTGATCCCGGGCCGGACCTGCAGGGAGCTGGACTCCGAGGGCTGTTGGATAGACTACACGATGAAGCAGCAGCCCGGGAGAGAGCGTTACCATATCCATGTGAAGGACATCCGAGGTGAGGGGAGCTCGTCCGGGGCAGGAGTGCCCTTTGTGCGGGCGAGCTGCCAGGCTGCGGAGCTGAGCTTTTCATCCGAATGTGGCTGGGCTGCAGCCCCCGCGGCCGAGGAGAGGGCATCCCAGCAGTCAGCGGAGCCAGGCCCCCCTTAGAGGTTTTGGCAACTGGAGGGGCTCCCACCTCAGCTCTGTAGCCAGCCCAATGGCTTTACAGGCTGATATAGCCCCTGGGCTCCACTGCCAGGCCAGATGCAGGGACAGCCGCGACGATAGAGGGGACAGCTGGTGTCACAGGTCACCGTCCAGGGGGCTAGGGGACTCTCAGTCAGAAAGAAAGGAAGCAAATGCCCACAGCCGTGTCTGCTGAGGAAGCTGTGGAGAGAGCTGGGGTCCTGGGGGTCAGGGGTCTAAGGTCCCTAGAAGGAGAAGCAGATTCCAGCAGAGGCCCAAGGTTGTGTGTGCAGGTCAATGGGGACAGAACCCTCTTGGGCATGGAGCTGGGGCTCGACGGCCTGTCCCCAGGTTCAACAGCGCTCTCCGGGTGACAGAGGTGGCCAGAGGTGCTGCTAGCCTGGTGTTACAAAGCCTTGGCCGCCTTGGCTAACCTCTGGAAGGACGCTAGGCCTCTGTGGAAGGGCCAGCATGACTGAGCTGCACACAGAAAAGCTGGTGACCAGGGCAAGGTGAATGGGGGCTGTCAGAGAATGACAGTGACCTTGCCCATGGCCAGGGGTGGCCGATGGGCCCTGCAGCCCTGAGCCCTACGCTCAGGCCGAGACCAGGCGCAGGTACCACAGGCACCCAGGGCGGGACTACGCCAGCCCTGTGCCTCCCTATAGCCCCTCAGCTGCCAGCACTCAGCTTGCGGCTCCCTACCACTCACTCCTTGGGGAACTCCTCCCCAGGGGGGCGCAAGGCCACTCTCCGTACCCTGCGAGACAAGTTGTGCTGGGCCCCGGCCACCGCTGCCTCCGGGGTTAATCAACACCCATGGATGTCAGGCCAGGCTGTTCCGCAGGGAGGTGGTCTCATCCAGCCTCTGCAGGGTCATCTGGTTTTACTTGGGCACAGGGCTTGCCCTTCAAAAACCTTCTCTCTTCACAAGGGGCTAGGATTTGGGATCATGGGGGTCTAGCCTTGTCCCTGCTTTGCCGGTTCCTGGTGACCAGGATGGTGGCAAGGGCGGTGGGGATGCACCCTGTCCCTGGAGAGTGTGGGGCAATATGGACACTCACAGGTGTGTGGAACTTATGCCTCGGTGGGCCTGTGCCTCCCCACAGAGTGTGTGCAGGGACCCAAGGTGGCCGCCATCGTGGGGGGCACAGTGGCCGGCATCGTGCTCATCGGGGTCCTCCTGCTGGTCATCTGGAAGGTCCTGACCCACATAAGTGACCTCAGGGAGTACAAGCGCTTCGAGAAAGAGAAACTGAAGTCCCAATGGAACAACGTGAGTGCCGTCTCTCGGGCAGCCAGGGGTGGCAGACAGACACACAGGGACTCCCGCTCCCTGTGCTTTCAGCCATCTCACCCTGGAAGGCGTGGGGATCCGCCCTGCACCCCACCAGCAACACCTGCTGCGCCCTCTGGCTTCTCCCTCACGGTGCTTTCTGGGATATGGGCCCGGGGCCTCCAGTGTCCCGACACTAACCCTGCTCAACTCTCTCACCAGGATAACCCCCTCTTCAAGAGTGCCACCACCACGGTCATGAATCCCAAGTTTGCCGAGAACTAGGAGCAAGGCCTGCCAGAGCCACCAGATATCTGGAACCACCCCGTCCAGTCAGGTCTCCTATCGCACAGCCACTGGGACCCACACCCCCCACCCCCGCCACGGGGCGCAGCTCACGGCTCCCAGCCATGCCCACCCTCGTGATCCAACAGCTACTTGCCTTGCTTTCTTTTCTCCCCATCCCCAAGTTGCAGGTGTAGCAGGTGTTCCTAAACTCATTACAACGGACAGCCTCCCCTTGCTGGCTTGGACAATTTGGGGAGGGGTGGGGTAGAGACCTATAAAAGGAGTCATGTCTGCCTTCTAAGGTTAGAGAGATGTTTTCTAGTAAGGACAGGGGTCTGACAACGTGTGCACGTTTATTTATATGTAAAGCTTATAAATGTATAGAATGCCATTCCATGGATTATACTATTAACCTGTATGTGTCAGAAAAGAAATAAATAAAACTTCCACAAGGCATCTGAGAAGCAGGGTTCTGCGCCCTCCATCCCACCCTGCCTCCAAGGGGGGGGGACACCTGGACATGGAGTGGTTATTGCTGGGCCTGCTGGGGCTTTGCCATGCCGTGAGTGCACCCTGGCTGGTGGGCCGTTGGGCTGAGTGTCACCATCCTGATTGTCCTTTATCCTTCACCTGTTGGCATGGGCATACTTGTTCAGGTTTACACGGGGCCTCTCTGATCTTACATCCTAAGCAGCTTTCCAGAAGCCACGGGGTTGCACTGTGCAAGGGCTGCTGCCAGGCCTGACCAGGGAGGAGAGCCAGAAAATGGCTCTCTCTCCCCTTCCCTGCAGTATCTGCTCCTATCTTTTTATTATTATTATTAAATACTTCTATTGGGGGCTCTTACATCTCTTATCACAATCCATACAGTCATCCATTGTGTCAAGCACATTTGTACATATGTTGCCATCATTTTCAAAGCATTTTTTTTCTACTTGAGCCCTTGGTATCAGCTTCTCATTTCCCGCCCCCCCCCATCATGAACCCTTGATAAGTTATAGATTATTATTTTCATATCTTACATTGTCTTCTGTCACCCTTCACTCACTTTTCTGTCCTTCATCCCCCTAGGAGGGTGTGATATGTTGATCCTTCTGATCAATTCCCCTTTATCTCCCCACCTTCCTTTATCCTCCTGGTATCTCTATTCTCATTGCTGGTCCTGAGGGGTTTATCTATCCGGGATTCCCTGTGTCATAGGCTCTCTCTGTAGCAGTGTACATGCTCTGGTCTAGTCCAATTTGTAAGGTAGTATTCAGACCATGATATTGGGGAGGAGGAAGCATTAAAGAACTAAAGTTTTATGTTTCATCAGTGCTATACTGCACCCTGACTGGCTCATCTCTTCCTTGTGACCCTTCTGTAAGGGGATGTCCAATTGTCTATAGATAGGCTTTGGGTCTCTACTCCACACTCCCCCTCATTCACATTGATGTGATTTTTTGTTCTGGGTCTTTTATGCCTGATACCTGATCCCATCAATAACTCATAACACAGGCTGGTGTGCTTCTTTCATGTGGGTTTTGCTGCTTCTCAGCTAGATGGCTGCTTGTTTATCTTTAAGCCTTTACGACTCCAGACGCTCTTATCTTTTGATAGTCGGGCACCATCAGCTTTCTTCACCACATTTGCTTATGCACCTACTTTGTCTTCAGCGATCGTGTTGGGAAGGTGAGCATCACAGAATGGCAGGTTATTAGAACAAAGTGTTCTTGTGTTGAGGGAGTACTTGAGTCAAGGCCCAATGTCCATCCGCTACCTTAATTCTTAACATAAATATAAGCACATAGATTTATTTCCCTATTGTTACATAAAAATATATTTACATATGTACATGTCTGTATTTAGACCTCTATAAATGTCCTTTGCCTTCAAATTCTTTCCTCTATTTTTTTACTTTCCTCTTGTCCCACTATCATGTTTGGCCTTCATTCGAGTTTAGCAATTGCTTGCTGTTACATTGCCCTTGATTAAGCCCCACTAGGTATCCTACGCCCTTCTCTCCATTTATTTTAGTTCACTTGTTGGTCCCTTGTCCCTGGGTTGGTTGACAACCCCCTTCCTTTCTCCCACCTCCCCTTTTCCCATGTCCCCCTGGAAACGCCAGTCCTGTTGTTTTCACCTCCGAATTGTTTATCCCACCTATCTTATCTAGATAGACATGCAAAGACATTAATAAGTGAAAAAACCAGGCAAAGCCCAAGAAAACAACAGAGGAAGACAAAACCAACAAAATAATAACAAAACACAAAAACAAAATAACGACAAAAAGAAAGTTAATGACAAAAAAGGAAAAGCCTATAAATAATTCCAGGTCTGTTTTTTGGCCTTTAAAGAGTGTTTTCCACTTGAGTCTGATGGGGTACCACACTCTGTCCCCAAAGTCTATTTTTGGTATTCCCCAGGGACTACATCGCTTTGCTCCCCTTGCTGCTCTGTTTTATGCCCTTAGTGTTTAGCCTGAGTGTGATGGGGTCAGATTGGAGAGAGGAGATACCAGGAGGGCAGAGGGAAAATGGGGTAGAAATGGGGAACCAATCACAAGGATCTACATATAACCCCCTCTCTGGGGGACGGACAACAGAAAAGTGGATGAAGGGAGATGTTAGACAGTGTAAGACATGACAAAATAATAATTTATAAATTATCAAGGGTTCATGAGAGAGCAGGGCGCAGGGAGGGAAGGGAAAAGATGAGGAGCTGATACCAAGGGCTCAAGTAGAAAGAAAATGTTTTGAGACTGATGATGGCAACAAATGTACAAATGCTTGACACAATTGGTGTATGTATGGATTGTGATAAGTTGTACGAGCCCCCAATAAAATGATTTTAAAAAACCGAAAAACCTTCCGCACTGTCTCCAGTGTTGTCCCATGTAGCGCCATGGTTCAATGTGGGACGTCGTGTCCCATGGTAGGACCAGCCCTACAGTCCTCTCTGTGCATTGGCTGCTCAGCTGCCCTGACTCTCCATGCAGCCTGGCTCTTGGAGAACAATCAAAACCCACACTCTCACTGCCAGTGAGTTGGTGCTGACACCCAGCCACCCTCCAGGACAGGGTGGAACTGCCCCTGTGGGCTTCCCAGACTGTCGGAAGTCCAGGTTTTCTCCTGAGGAGTGGCTGGTGTTTGTGAACTGCTGATGTGGTCGAAGCAGCTCAATACGTAATCACCGCACTTCCAGGCTCCTGGTTCTTGGAGAAAGAGTGGGGCGCCATGTAAACCGAGTGGAGAGATTGACAATGAAGGCAGCCCAGAAGTTGTTGCTGATGAACTGACGGAGCCCGGGTCGTGAAGAATTACCACTTGGGGCGGTGGGCGTGAGCCTTGAGGCATCTGTTAACGCACAGAGGCCTGCAGGAGAGACCTGCAGGGCAGTCGCCACAGGCAGCCAGGTCTCCTGGAATTCACAAACGGTTCCCGTACGCTGCCATCGTAGAGGAGATGGGTTTCTGGAGGCAAGGTCTCTGGTTTGGGCCGGCTGTGTATGAGCTCTTTCCTGGGTCCCCTTTTCAGTGAGGGTGTACACAGTGTTGGGCCAAGTGGGAATCCGAAAATTCAAAGTGGGGTTTGTAGCAAGGGCGTCTGGGATACTTAGCCTAACTAGTTGGGCATGTGACGCGCTCCTTTAGTCTTTGTTTGAACCCTGGGTTTGCGCTGGAGCTGCCCTTTGAGGTTGCCCAGCGGTCTCCAGTGCCCTCACTGTGTACGGGCCTTATGCCAGCTGAGGTGGGATTTTAGGAGGAGGAAGTTTATGACCTGAAAAACAACTGAGGCATTGACTTCATAGGTGTCACGAGTGCAGTGCGTTTACAATGTCACCCTGTCTGTGGTGTCTGTTACGCTCCCGAGGCATTGTTCCTGCATCCTGTGGTTTCTCCAGAGAGTGCCTGCTTCCTGGTCAGTTTCAGTTTGACAGCCATGATTTCCTCTAACTCAAAACCCACACCCACACGAGATTGGATATATAGTCAAGCCCCCTCCACCCATGGGGCACGAATAACAGAAATGTGGGTGAAGGGAGACATGAAATAACAATAATAATAGTGATAATAATAATAACAATCAAGGATTCACGAGGGAGGGAAGGACGGGAGGGAGGCAAAAATAAGAGCTGATACCAAAGGCTCAAGCAGAAAGAAAATGTTTTGGAAATGTTGATGGCAACATATGTACAAGTGCGCTCAATACCATTGAATGGTGGATTGTTATCAGATTTGTAAGAGCCCTCCAATAAAATGATTAAAAACAAAAACCCAAACTCACGGCCTTCCAGTCAATTTCTACTCACAACAAGTCTGTAAGGTCAGGGTAGAACTACCCTGTGAGTTTCCAAGACCGTAACTCTATACGGCAATAGGAAGCGTCTTTCTCCCAAGGAACGTTTGGTGGTTTCGAACTGGTGGTCTTGCAGTCAGCAGCACAACGCATAACCTCTCTGCCAGCAGGGCTCTGAATCCGCACGTCTACTGTGGACTGTCTCCAACAGTAGGAGTCCCTGGTTGTTGTGAACCGTCACATTTGGCTGCTGACCTAAAGCTCCTAGTCTACCCAGCGCCGCTCTGGGAGAAAGGCCTGGCAATCTCTAGCCATGTGCTTCCAGATCACACATCCAGGACAGCCCCTGGAATCCAGTTCTCTCCCGACACTGGAGGCAGCATGGGACCATCTCCAGCTCCTGAGAGGGGGGAGGGTGCCCTTTCTGCCCAATGGCCTCGTGGCTTCACCTCACATACCAGGAAGGCACAGCTCACATCGTCCCTTAATCCAAGCATGAAAACTCGTGCTGCCCCTCCCCTGCTCCTCACCCCCGCCCTGTACCCCAGTACCTGGGCCTCCTGCTGACTTCCAACAACTTAAGCGTGGCCACAGGAGGCAGGCCCACACCTTTTAGCAACCTTCCCAAGTCCTTTCCAGTCCTCAGTGAAGCTGAACATGACCTCTCCCTCCACCGCCCGAGTCAGGACTGGGACGGCCTAACCTGTCACCTGCTCCAGTCAGATTCACTCTTGGTGCAGCTTCTCCTCGAGTCATTCTCTAACCTTCTTCTTTTTAAGCATTCTATGGGGGCTCATACAACTCACCACAATCCATACCCTTAACTTTCTAAAGAACGCAGTGATAACAGGGCACGACACACGCAGCAGACAGATACTTGGAAATCACTTACTGCAGCGACGGCTTCCTCTGGGGCTGGAGGAGTGCTCTTCAGCATAGTTCCCGGGTGGGGCTGCTGCTGCACCCTGGAGTGGGCCCCAAAGCGCTCTGGCTTTGACCTGACCTCCTGCACAGGCCTTTCTGTCACCCTGGAGCTTAGCGATCGTTGTTCAGAAAGTGGCACCATGGCAATTTTGTTCTAGGAAGTAGGCACCTGCCTCAATCGAATTCCTTCGCTTTGCTTTTTAACTTCCTCTTGTGGTTTCAATGAGTGTACAGAGCAAACAGGCTCCATGGGACCAGTTCCCAGTCAGCCCACTTCCTGGGGACCCTGTGTGTGTCAGAGGAGCATGGGCTCCAGAAGGGTTTGGGGGGCTGAGGTCTACGAAAGAGATCACCAGGCTCTTCTTCGAAGGCACCTCTGGGTGGACTCGAACTTCTAACCTGTCCAGTTAGCAGCTGAGCATGTCAACTGGTTGCACCTCTCAGAGACTCCGGGAACGGGTACCATCCTACCTACCGTGGAAGGCAATGCAGCCACGGAAATGGCTCTTCCATGTGTCGGTACAGACTTGGGAAAACAAAGCAAAACTTCAGGCTTCAAAACAATATCTTCATTTCATGGTGAAATAAGTCAACAGTGTGGGAAAAGTAAAAAATACATATTCAAAATAGTCCGTGTTTCTCTTTGGGTGGCCTGGCGCTGGACTCCAAGCTGTCCAAACTCACTGCCATTGCGTCCTCGGTGCCGGCTCACAGTGACCCTGTGACAGTGCAGAATGGCTCCTGGTGGTTCCGGACTGCAGACCTTTCCAATGGCAGCCCAGCTCTTAACCACGAGGCCGGCCCCAGGGCCCCTTCAGAGTGCCTTAGCTCTGCACTACCAGGGCAGAGGAGTCTTCCTGAGCGGGCCCAGCCCCTGGGGCCAGCATCTTCGGGAGCTGAGCTCCCGCTGTCCTGAGGGTCGTGCAGGTGGGACTGTGACTCAGCACCCGACGTGCGCTCGGTACTGGCTCCGTTTTCTCAGCAATGCAGTGGGGTGAACTGTGTTGCCAGAGGCTCGTCAAGGTCACAAAGATAGAACCGGTGGTGCTGAAGTTTGAACTTTCGTCTACTCAGCTTCCCAGCCCCAATGCCCCATTCTCTGGCCCAGGGAACCTGGGCAACAAGGCAGCCTTCTGATCCAGTGGCTGCTGCCATGGTGATGGAACTGGGTGGGGTGAAGCTGTTAATAAAAAACTCTGCAGTTAATAGGCTTTGCTTTGGTTTGGGGAAAGGTTCGTTAGCCAGATGCCTAGTCTCAGTGCAGTGAATGGGCTCCACGGGCTAGACAAAAGGGGGGTTGTTTTTCTTAAGAGACAAAAGGGGCAGGGGGAGCGGGAGAGGGAGAGAAAATGAAATATCTTTCACATATTTGACATACCCTTAGGTCATCTAACAATGGGGATATACCAAAAGCCTAAACGTTCTAACTTGTCTACTCGAAGGGGTCTGCTTCATGTCTGGAAAAGTTTAAGGGACCCATGTGTAAACAGTGATGTTGTAAACACCAATGAGGTCAAAAGGAGACAGGAATTTCCAACAAGTTTTCTCCCCGCCTCCTACACAGGTCCACCGATGCAAGCCTCTTTAACTTTTAGCTTTAATTCTTTTAATGAGCTTCTTCAACTCCAGCGAGTCTGGAGAGAGAGAAACAAAATACAAATTCAACACCGTTGGAGGTCTTTGCCCACGGAAGGAAAAGCACGGCTGCACAGTGGCTAGTAGTGTCCTCCTGGCCAGAGGCAGGCTTTCTGAAGTGGCCCCAGGGCTTGAGGACCAACTGAATTCTCACTACTTTGGGCCTTCTCCTGGAACATTTCTGGAAGATTCTGTAGGCTCCCCTGCTGACTCCCCACATCCTGGATCAGAGAGGGGAATGTTCAATCAGTCTGGCCTGTGCCTGCTCAGGGGATCAGCTTGAGAGCAGCCTCTTTGCCAGATGGTACCCCAAAATTCATCTGAGTGTTTCCCCAAGAGTAGGAGGTAGGCATGGGACAGCAATGAAACTTGGGGGTCCGAGGCAAAGCTAAGAGGCAGATGTCTCATCCACCACAGGCATCACTAATAGAGCCCAACTCGGCTCCTTCTGAACCAGGGAGAAGCTCCAGACAGAGATCATTGGTCTGAGTAAGCTCTTCCTGAACAAGTTCCACATCTGCAAACAATCCCCAACTCTTCTCTCTCCTTTGGGCTTGGGCATCTTCGTTTTAAAGAGAAAGCAACTGGACTCTTGTTCGTGTGGTTTTTTCCCCTACCATTTGTTCTGTCCACCATTCCAGACCAGCTTCTCCCTGTAACTTTAAACTGGTATTTTCCAAACCCACATGCTCTGGAGATGCCACTGTAGGACACAAAGGCACCTTTACGCCTTTTACAGAGGAAAAGAAAAGACGGCGCAGGGTCCAATCACAGCCTTGCCCTGGCTTTGAAAGGATCTACTTGGGCTTAACTGACAAATGTGTAGAGCCAGTCACCCCCTCCTCCACTCTCTTTTCAAAGCTTCTCATAAAAGAAAACCAATTACTTTCTCAGTTTGAAGTCTTTGGTATTTCCTGTCTAGTGCCAAGTTTTCTTGGTGCAGTAATTTGGTTTACTAGCAAATGAAATCTTTCTTAAAATGTGTATCCCTCAGTTCCAGAATCTGATAAGTAACTTCAAAAACAAGGTGTCAGATACTGAGCACAGTCTGACCCAAAGGGCATCAATCATGGAGCGTGAGAAGTGAAATGAATGTGACTCTCTCCTCTGCAGAAGCAAAGATCCATCCTGGCAGCAACAATAAAGGTTAACCACTAAGGGCGTGCAGCAGAGCAGCCACGGGGAGCAAAGCAATGCAGTCCCCAGGGAACACCAAAAGTAGACTTTGGGGCCAGGCCGTGGCACCCCATCAGACGCAACTGGAAAACACTACTAAAGGTCAACAAACAGACCCGGAACTATTTATAGGCTTTTTTTGTCAATGGTTTTTTTGGTTGTTGTTTTGTTTTGCTCTGTCTTGTTTTTGTGCGTTTTATTGTCTCTGCATGTCTATCTAGATAAGGTAGGCGGGATAAACAATCTGGAGGAAAAAAACGTGTCTGTCGTTCTGGAAGGGACATGGAAAAGGGGGAGGCAGGGGAAAGGAAGGGGTCTGCCAACAAACCCAGGGTCAAGGGAACAATCAATGGCAAGGAGGGTATAGGATAACCAGTGGGGCTTGATCAAGGGCAATCTAGGCAAGAGGAATTACTGAAACCCAAATGAAGGCCGAACATCATAGTGGGAAAAGAGGAAAGTAAAAGGAAATAGAGGAAAGAACTAGGAGGCAAAGGACATTTATAGAGGTCTAAATACAAGCAAGTACATATGTAAATATATATAATAATATAATTTTTATATATAATGATATACTGATTTATATATACTTTTATATATAACGATAGGGAAATCGATCTATGTACATATTTTATATGTTAAGTATTAAGGTAGCAGATAGATATTGGGCCTCTTCTCAAGTACTCCCTCAACGCAAGAACACTTTGATCTAACAACTGAGTGTTCTGTGATGCGCACCTTCTTGACACGATCGCTGAAGACAAAAATGGGTACATAAGCAAATGTGGTGAAGAAAGCTGATGGTGCCCGGCTATCAAAAGAAATTTCGTCTGGGGTCTTAAAGGCTTGAAGATAAACAAGTGGCCATCTAGCTGAGAAGCAACAAAGCCCACATGGAAGAAACACACCAGCCTATGTGAGATCATGAGGTGTCAATGGGATCAGGTATCAGGCATCAAAGATCCAGAACCAAAATTCATATCAATGTAAATGAGGGGGGTACAGAGTGGAGACGCCAAGCCCATCTGTAACAATTGGACATCCCTTTACAGAAGGGTCACAAGGAAGAGACAAGCCAGTTAGGGTGCAGTCTAGCAATACCACCGATGAAACACACAACTTTCCTCTAGTTCTTTCATGCTTCCTCCTCCCCACTATCAGCACCACTCTCTAACCAACTGAGCTAACCAGCCACCATCAAATGAAGCTCCACTCTCCTCCCCACTATCATGACCCCAATTCTACCTTACAAATCTGGCTAGACCAGAGCATGTACAGTGGTACAGATAAGAGCTGGAAACAGGGAATCGAGGACAGATAAATAATGGACAGGACCAATAATGAGAGCAGTGATACCAAGAGGGTAAGGGGAAGGTGGGGGAAGAAAGGAGGAACTGATCATAATGATCTACATATAACCCCCTAGTAGGGAGACAGACAACAGAAAAGTGGGTGAAGGGAGACATAGGTCAGTGTAAGACATGAAGAAAGAAAAAGTTCATGAGGAAGGGAAGGCGGGTAGGGGGGAAATGATCTAATACTAAGGGCTCAAGTTGAATGTTTTGAGAATGATGATGGCAACATATGTACAAATGTGCTTGACACATGGATGGATGTAGGTATGGACTGTGATAAGAGCTGTACGACCCCCCCAATAAAATGATTTTTTTTAAAAAAGGTTTAACACACAAGTCCATGTGAGATTGTAACATCTGTAAGAACATGAGATCATCAAAGTTTCTCCTAGAGATGTAAATGATAGTTGAGGTTGTTTGGAATGTTCTTTATGGGTATACATTACTAAATCCTGAAAAATTACACTGTAAATAGTTGATGGAGATGTAGGAAGAAAGCTAAAGGGAAGAAAGGATAAAGTAATTCTTTACTTGGGTGTGGCAGATTTTGAACTTTTGTTTCCATTAAGCTAGGTTAAGGTCACTTTGATATATGGGATGACAATTAACAAGGTTATATGTGATCTATCATGTTAAGAACATTTTAAGAGAAGGGTGGGGTTGGGGGAGCTGATAGCAATGAATGTACAACCTCACTCGTGGAGAACGAATAACAGAATTGTAGGTAAAAGGATACATTGGATGGTGTAAGATACGGCAAAAAAATAATTACAATCATAATATATAATCATAATAAGGGTTCCTGGGGTGAGGAAAGGAGGGGATAAAGGGGAACAAGCTGATCAAAGAGTTCAAGAAGAAAGAAAATGTTTTAAAACTGATGTTGGCAGTAATTGTACAATTATGATTGATCTAATTGAAATATGGATTGTTATGCTATCTGTAAGAGCTCCCAATAAAATGGTTAATTAATCTCCTCAGGCTTTCCCCTCATAGCAGTCTGAGATGGAGACTTGGGCAGCGAGGAGCCAGGGCACCGATATTACCTTCTCCAAGTGTCATCCTCCACCAACCCTCCCCCAGGCAACTGGGGGTGTTATCCTGAAGGCCCACCTCTCCATGGAAGAAGGGTTTAACTCGGTGCGGCTTATGGCACAATGGGCTTTGTACGGGGTGGGCGACGGACCGTGCTCACCGCCATCGAGCCAGTTCTGACGCATAGTGACACTGAGACAGCGGAGCTGCCCCTGCGCGTTTCCGAGACCGGAACTCTTTACAGAAGCTAAATGCTGGAGCGGCCAGGGTCATGGTGACCGGTAACAGACCCAGAGCTGGCGCATACAACTGTCGGTTGGTTTGGAAGGGGGGCGTCCAGAGCTGGCTCCTGAGTGGCCAGCTCCTGGGTGACCCGGTCTTGGCCCAAACCTCGGTGCGTGGAGCAGTAGCACTCCGGAGACTCAAAAAGCCGATTGCCAAATCATTAGTAGCGTGCAAGGCCGTTCTGCCATGTTTTAAAGTGGGAGTGTCACAGGTCGGGAATCTGGTGGCGTAGTGGATACGTGCTGGGCTGCTCCTCGCAAGGCTGGCCGTTGGAAACCACCAGCTGCTCCCTGGTCGGGCCGGAGGTTCAGAGACGGGGTGCCGGGGCGGGGGTGTAGGAGACAGGCATGGGACCAAGCGGAGAAGGACAGTATTACAACTAGGCCGCGGCAACCTTCTGGATTCCCGCGTCGCCTCGGGAGCAAAGCCACTGGGCGTTACCCTTCCGGCACCGAGAGCGCGTCCGTCCTCTGCGCGTGCGCACTTAGCCGCACTCGCGCGGTGGGCGGGGCCGGAGACGGGGGGCGGGGA
>NW_022111372.1:38629704-38633861 GCF_000313985.2 Echinops telfairi | reverse complement strand
TTCTCTATCCCTCCCGCCTGTTCACTGTTCCTTAGGAGACCTGGTGACAAAGGGGTTACAAGATGGAAACCCCCAGTCTCTGCCGGAGAGGCTTCCCTCTCCCATGGAGACGTACAGTCTTGGAAACGCACAGGGCACTTCTACCCAGCCCTATAGAGTGGCTGTGAGTCACCATTGACCTGATGGCAGTGAGGTTTTGTTGTGGTGGTTTGGTTTGGTTCCCTGTGCCCAGTGCAGGAGCCCCTCCCTGTGGTGAGCACCAGACAATTCCTATTGCCTGGGAAGATTGACCCAGAAATAAGTTCGTTGGTGTTGGGGGTGGGGGTGTGCAGTTGTAGTGGAAGAAAGCGAATGGAAGCTTAAGTTGAGTGCTGCTGGGGAGCAGGAGGCAGCATCAGCGCTCCAAGAAGTGGGTCTGGGAAGGAGTCCAGAGCAGGCCTACAGGCTGGCGAATCAGGAAGAACGTCAGCTTCACACGTGGTCTCCTTTGAGATATCCCTGTGGTTTGGGGATCCATTTGATCGGACGTAGATCTAATGCCCGGTGCATTTTGCAAACAGCTCCGACTAATTTTTTTTTAAACACCAACAGCCAAACGCGCTGCTGTTGATTGACTCTGGAGCAGCGGTTCTCAACCTGTGGGTCGCAACCCCTTTGGGGATTGAACGACCTTTTCACAGGGGTCGTCCGATTCATAGCGGTAGCAAAACGACAGTGATGAAGTAGCAACAAAAATAATGTTATGTTGGGAGGGGGAGTCACCACAATATGAGGAACTGTATGAAAGGGTCGCGGCATGAGGAAGGTTGAGAACCACTGTTACAGAGTTTTACTGCCTAACCTTTAAAATGAAGGTTGATCCGGCCTTGATAGAGGAGCCCCGGTGGCTTACTGGTTGTGTGCTGGGCTACCGAAACACAAGGTGAGCAGTGCAAAACCACCAGCCTCTCCGCAGGACAAAGGTTCTCTGCGCCTGTAAAGAGCTACAGTCTCTGAAGCCCCCAGAGCAGTTCTACTTGTCTTTTCTGGTCCCTGTGAGTTGGAATCAGCTTGGGGGCAGTGAGTTTGTTTCTTTGTGGTTTGGGGGCCCCGTTGGAAGGGTGTTTGCCGCTCACCTTAGGGGAGGTCATTTTCACACCAGCCTAGCAAAGCACCTTTTCTCCTCTGGCCTTCCTGTATATTTACTCTGGGTAGGACAGGTTCTTATCTGTGCCTTCTTACCAGTATGTGCCCATGTGATGTTAGCCATGCGGCCGATTGAAGCTTGTCAGTGGAAGAATGAGTGCAGGGCAGTGCATGAGGCCTAAATTCCGTTCTAAGGCCAGGGTGGAAGGAGTACTGTCAAACAGAATAGGTGAGATAGTTTGTGCCAGCCTGGCCGATAAACACAAGTGGGATTAACTGAAGGGCAGAGAGATAAATGGCTTGGTGAGTCTCGCCTTTCTTGTCTCTCGCTCTGTGATCATCGGACCAGTGTGCGGCTGCTTTGCTTGTCCTGTGCCTCAATTTAAAGGCTACACTACCTGTGGGACACCTAGCCTGTGTGTGTCACTGTAAGTTGAGGTCCCTTTAAGACATCGCTGGAGCTGGGGACTGGCAGTTGGTGACCTGCCTTCTGATTGGCTGCTGTGCTGACATAGCCTAGCTCTCTCTATAAATAGAGGAAGATCTGGCAGCAGACTGGACTTGAAGGACTGCTAGCCTCTCACAAGTCTCTCACGGCAGTGAGTTGAATTGAGCCATTTGTAGTGCTTTATAATTTAACTGTTTCTTTCTTGTATTATATATTTAACTGTATATGATTTAACAGTTCATTCCTTGTTATATATTATCAGCAATTTGGTTTTATCTCTCTAGAGAACGCTGTCTAACACAATAGGTGTGTGCCAGGAGTCTGTGACCACACCAGCACCACTTTTATCGGTGGCTTCAGGGCATGTTTGCTGGGCTTATTAGAGGGGAAGTGGCAAGAAAACCATTGGGAAATAAATGGCAAGCCCAGACTCCTGGAGACACAATTTGACCGTGCTGATTGTAGCTTTGTATTTGGTGCCCAAAGTTGCAGAGAGAAGCCGCATGAAGTGAAATTCGCACAGACTGTGACCAAAGAAACGGACAAACCAAACCCGAGTCGATTCCAAGTCATGGAGACCCTGTAGTCGGGTTTCCAAGCTGGCCTCGTCTCTCTCCCTTGGATGGGCTGTGGGGTTTGAACTGCCCACCAACCTGAGCGGTAATCCCAGTATTTCAGGGTCACGGAGCCAGCAGGGCACTGTGCAAGCTTGCTTCCATTCCTAAGGAGTCTCCTGTGGTTTCCCAGCTCCCTCCCTCACCAAGGTGCTGTCTGTCCCCAAGGACATGTAAGTGCATACCTTCGGCACAACCCTGTCCCAGAGGATGTGCTGTACTCCTGGTCCCACCGTGAGAATGTGCCGTCCTGCTGTGCTAAGGTGGTGGTTTCCTGCCAGGATCCAGTGTGGATTCCGAGAATTCCTCACCCCACCTCTGTGTAATGGCTGTGGTGCTCTGGTGGAGGGGCGCCATTAGGAGCCCACATGGTCCCAAAGAGCTTACAGCAAGATGGGTGCCATGTGGACGCTCTGGTGGGCCCCACTCCCACCACACGAGTGGTCAGTCAGACGGTCGAGAACCTCACGTGTCTACCTTGAGGGAACACGGCTCCTGGAGGAGTCCCTTCCCTCCATTTGCTGCTCCAGACAGAACAGGTGCCAGTCTCTCCTGCAGTCAGGGTCCCACTTGGAGGGGTCTGCTGTCCCAGAAAACTCCTCGGGGCCTGTCCTGCTTGCCCTCGGGAAGTGGGGTGAGATGTGACAGGACATCGCGGGGCCATCCTTTGGCCGGGTGCTAGCACTCGTCCTCGTCCTTGCTGCGTTTCCTGTTGAGGCAGCATGATGACGGGGGAGGGGTTTTTTGGGGGTTTTTTTCAGGCCTGGCAGGGCTTGATCAAGGGCAATGCAACCAAGAGGAATTACTGAAATCCACATGAAGCATAATAGTGGGGCAAGAAGGAAGTAAGAGGAAATAGAGGAAGGAACCAAGAGGCAAAGGGCATTTATAGAGGTCCAAATACAGAGATGTATACAAGCAAATATATTTATACATGATGATGGGGAAACAGATCTACATGCATACACTCATAGGTTTAGTATTAAGGTAGCAGATACTCCCTCAATGCAAGAACACTCTGCTCTACTAAACTGGCACGCCATAATGCCCACCTTCCCAACACGATCACTGAAGACTGTGAAGAAAGCTGATGGTGCCCAGCCATCAAAAGCTATAGCATCTGGGGTCTCAAAGGCCCGAAATAAACAAGCGGCCATCTAGCTGAGAAGCAACAAAGCCCACATGGAAGAAGCACACCAGCCTGTGTGACAGGGGAGTTTTATCGAGTTCCCCGTTCCCTTCCTATCTGTAATCCATGGCGTTTCCATGAGGGCGTGTGTGTGTGTGTGTGTGTGTGTGTGTGTGTGTGTGTGTGTGTGTGAGAGAGAGAGAGAGGGAGAGCTGGCTGGATGCTTTTACCAACACACTTGTCCTACGACCCAAGGGCATGGCAGACTGCTGCAGCCCTTGGCCTGACATGTGACACACACCCGCAGTAAATAATACACGCTATCTTTTCTTCGCTTAACTGTATCTCTTTACACAAGTCCGTGTGTGTCCTTTGTACTTAATGAATTAACTGGCTGGCCTGAAACTTTAGGTGAGAACTTCTAAGTGGGTCATGGTTTAGTGTATCTTAACAGAAGGACCTTTATATAGTTTATCTTTTTATATATAATTTCTCAAGTGAGTGAGGCTCGAAGTTGTCCGGCTCAGTAAATAATCGGCTATGGGTGAAGACTTTGGGTCATAAGACCAGAGGTGCGGACCTTCACCTCAGCAGTAGACTTTAGAAGCACGGGCATCTTTGTATGATCTCTGGCGGGAATCCCCTGGGTCCTTCCACAGCCTGGGGTACGGGGAGGGTGCCATGACCCCTGGAGCTATCAGAGCAGCAGGAGTCAGCGGTCAGTGCGTTGTCCTGTCTGACTGTGCAGGATGGGGTGGTATCGTCAGAGGAGAGCTCTGCGTGGCTTCCCCCAGCGTTGGCAGTGACCTGCACCAGGCCTGTGCCCCGCCCTGGGCAGCTG
>NW_022111372.1:38615382-38629604 GCF_000313985.2 Echinops telfairi | reverse complement strand
CTGCACCCCAGGCTCCCCATGACTCATGCTGGCTCTGGGTCTTGAGGCCCCAGGCAGTATGGAGCAGTGATGTGTTTCTTGGACAGAATTCTTTTTGTTCACGAAAAGTAGTTATCCAAGCATGGCTTCATCAAGGGCACTCCCTGACAGGGAGTGTCTGCTCCCTCTGCTCACCCTTCCTGGCCCCCTGGGATGGCCACCCTCTGAGTTGGATGAGAAGGCAGGGTATCCTTTCTGGTAAATATTTTTCAAGAAGGCAGTGTGAACGGGGCGTGTCTGGCAGCTGCGCAGAGCCTCCTGCCCAGCCCTCTGTTTAGAAACATACCAAAGCCATGGAAAGGCTGAAGGTCTGGTCTGGTGGATTCCGGGATCCCCATCTACTCAGAGTGCTGGCCACTCCCCATTGGTATCTGCTGTGACTATTTTTACCAAAGCATTTGAGTGGGCAGTGGCCCTACCCTACACCCCTCAGGTGACTGGCTGTGTCGCGGTGTCCAGTGGTGACAGCGCCTCCCTCTCTGCAGCCGCCTCCTGTGTGCTTACTCCTTGTTGCTGTGACTCATGGGCTGCTTGATTCCTGGATGCTAGTCCGTCCCTGCCAGCTAGATTACCCCAATTGTGAGCAGGACGACAACTCCCTGCTCTCCCATGTGGGCTTCGGGCTTTAGCCATGTGCCCATCAGTTGGGGGTGCCAATCAGTTGGTGCCCATCAGTTGGGGGTGTCCATCAGTTGCGTGTTCCCATCAGTTGCGGGCATTGCTCAGGTTCTAGAGCAGCAGGCTGTTCAGGGCTGAGCTTGGCCATCCCCTGGCCTAATCCTGGTGTTAACCATTTCTCGAGGCAGCCCGTGCCCTTTAGTGAGGAGCGGTGTCCAGAGGGCACGGCCTGGCACACGGTGGGCCCTTACGGTGTCTGCGTCCAAGCCTTCCAGAACCAGTGCTCAGAAGTCCAGTTTCCTAGCAGAGGTTTGTAGTATTGCCAGGTCTGCCCCCCTCCCCCAGGGCGTCTGTCTTGGGGACCACATCACACCTCCCTTTCCCCAAGGTCATCTTCCCAGAGACTTGGAACTTCAGCCGCCTGCCCTCGTGCTCGCCGCAGCCTCTTCTGCAGCGCTCACTACAGTAAGGGAGTTCAGTGGGGTCAGCTGTACTTCCCTTCCCATGGCTGACGAGAATCTGTGGTTTGGGGAGTTTCCACTTTGAGCAAACCGCCCAGCCTTTCACCAAAGCATCCAGCCTGTTTCCCCCCCAGCCCCCAGCACTGGGGGGCCATGCTGATTCTCACCAGCACTTTCCAATGGTAGCCACTCGAGGTGGGCTCGGATTTGGAGTCTTCAGGTCACAGAGCTCTTTTCAGAGTGAGTGAGTGTTTGGGGGTGGGGGGGCAGGGGGAGAGTGATCCTTCAGCAGCTGCATGAGGGGACATGGGAAGTCTTGTATGTGGTCAGCCCTTCTCCTTGCTCAGCTGGAATAACAAAGCTGTGAGCTGTTGGAGGTTGATCCCTCCCTGTAGCAACAGTGGGGTCTGTCGTGGTTAGAGCCCCATGATTGGAGCAGCTGAATCTGTGGCACTTCCTGCTCTGCACTGTCTGGGGGAGATGGAGGCCTTGCTTCGTCACCGAGGCTCAGGGTGGGCCTGAAGACCCTGGTGAGCCTCTTGGGCATGGGGATTGGCCTCGCCTCAGTGGTGAATAAAGGCTTGGGTCCCAGAGTGTCTGCTGCTGCTGCCCAGCTGCAGGCTCCAATCCACTCGTGACCCTCCACGCACACACTTCTTGAGGCTCCAGCGGGCTGTCTGCTGACCTCCTCTCCCCAGGAGACCCTGTGAGCATGGGAGTGTGCCTGCATGCGTGCCCACAGCATTTGGCTGCTAGCTGCTCTGCACGGGTTGGCATTTCCTGAAGGAGGTGTGTTCTTGGGGGGGAGGGGGCGGACTGTGAATACTATGGTTCTGAATCAGAGTCAAGCATCAGGAGACTCACAAATATCCTGCCCTCCACCTTTCCCGCCCCAGGAGTCTAATGTCTCTAATGTCTCTGTTGCACAATTCAATGATTTCCTTGTTCCTCTTTCCCCACAGCTTGCTCTGAGAACTCAAACAGAACCTGTGAAGAGTGCCTGAAAAATGTCTCCGTAAGTAGCTCAGCGTGTCGCCTCGTCCTCAGGACACATGGCTTCTCCCACAGCCAGAGCCCTTGTATGTTATAGGGGCTGTGTTGTCCTTTCCTGGAGCATATCACAATGCCTGTGGAGAACTGTATTGTCACCCAAGTGTTCCATACGCACTCTTTATGTAGCTCCTGGGGTGGGAGAGGTTCCCGGCGGGCGCCGATCAGCAGAGGGCTACACAGGTGGTTAAGGACGGCCTGAATGACCGTAAGCACAAGACCCTAAAGTGGATACTTTACAAATAGACCTAGGCAAGCCAGGGGTCCTCTGGAGATGTCTTGTTAATAGGCTTCATCCTAACCGGGATAAACAATTTTGATCTCTCCTCCTAAACTGCTTCAATCAAGAGTTCAAATACAAAGTACAGTCTGGCCTGTCGTGGCATGGCAGGTGCTATCTCCAGCACGGTTCGTGTCCCCTCCTCTGTGCACATCAGTCTCCTGCCGCCTCCTGTTGCTTATCCATCTTCTGGTTGCCACCAAGCACATGTGTTAGGAACTGTGCCGTGGGTACAGGAGGCTCTGTGTCACCACAGCCTTACCATCGCATCTTACGGTATCAGAAGTGTAAGACAGCCACCATGAGCCGTAGTTACATGACCATTAAACTGGGTGCACAGTGCCCACCACTCAGTGTGGCGGTGAAGAGCCACCGTAAGAGGGTGAGCCCCTGATCAAAAGCAGAGGAGGTGGTGGACTTAATTGTGCAGTGAACACTTATTAAATACCTCCCGTGGGCCAGACTTGGTCCTGGGTGCTCTGGTGCCACCCAGGGAGCACACAGCTGCCACAGACTACACAGTGCACAGGGTTGGGGGTGGATGGGGGCAGGAGAAAACCGGCCCAGCAGAGAAGGGGGTGAGGATGGTGACAACTTGAAGAAGTTGGTGAGGGTCGGCCTCCTTGGGGAGGTGACGTTTGTTGAAGGAAAGAGGGAGCCTCCTGACCAGAGTGCGCAGACCATGCAAAGACCCCGTGAGGGATTGTGCTTAGCACCAGGGGAAGAGTGCAGTGCCCCTGGGCCTCAGCTCTTCCTCTGAGCGGGCTGCTGTGGCAGCAGACAGAAGCAGCTGTGCTGAGAGTGGAAAACAGTCTGGTTGTGAGGCCAAGGTCATCTCAGCCCGGGGCGGGGTGGCGTGCTTAGAGGCCTTGAGGCGGTGAGGCATGGCTTCGACATTTTGCCCTAACATTCGTCCAATGCTGACCTTGAATTTCAGTGTCTTTGGTGCAGCACCAACAAGGCGTGTATGGACTACCCCGTGAGAAAAATCTTGCCACCTGGGTCTCTGTGTAAGTTGAGTGCTGCACGCTGGGGCGTTTGCTGGGGTAAGTCATTGTTTTAATTCACTTTTTGCAAAATCAGTATTTTAATTTTTTTATAACATAAGTTGCCCCTCTAAAAGTACGCTGGGAGGGCTGCTGTGGGAGTGGGTGACCCAAAAAGCGCCTTCTAGGCCATCAGCCTGGCGTTATGGTCTAAGCTTCTCCCTGTGTGGGCAGTTGGTTCTGGCGGCTCCTGGGGCCATGCCTGTGGTTGTGGTAGCTCAGCCCGCTTCCTCCCACTCTGGAAAGCGTCGCCATGACTGTGGGTGTCCTGTTGGGGACAGCCTTGACGTACTCTACCTTTTTATAACTTTAATATCCTGAACTCTGATTCCCTTGACAACCCACGTGATCTGACCACAGTGTACCAGTGGTGTCTGAGCTAAGGGTGATAGACACCTTCTCCTACAGGGCTGTGTCCAGCTCAGAGCCAGGGTACTCACTGACCATCTTGCTCTGCCAGCCAGGCCCCCTGACCGGACCCGGAGCTCTGACTTGACCACTTGTGGATTGGCATTCATTCCCTGAGGCTCGAGCCGTGGCTCTCAGTTGTTCTTCCAAAACTAGCAAAGACTTGGTGTGCTTTCTCTTGCCCTTTTTGCTTAGCTTTGTTTTGTTTTGCTTTGTGCTGCCCCTGCACTAGGAAGGAATCTTGCGTGAACCTCGGTGAGTAACCTTGACCTCGGCTTTCCAAATCGTTCGTGAATAACATGATTGTGTGAGCTAAAAGGCATGCTGGCATATTAGAACTCTACTTTTCGGTGTCCCCTGCACCACACAGACATTTCAGCCAAAACCAGTGGGAAAGTGTTTCTTGAGGAAGTGAACCTAACAGTTATGGGAAGTACCTCGTCAGCTCATTGAGGTTGGGGCGTTGCATCACGGACTGTCACCTTTAGAGGAAGTCGTCGGGGTGTTTCATTCACTATTACATGGTTCTGAGGATGACCCACTGCTGCTCCTCTGTCCCTCTGTTGTAGTGGGCTGACTTGCTTGCTTCGAGTACTAGCAGGTTCATACATGGTAAATTGTTTTCATTGGAGCTTCCAGACGAAAAGCATAAGGAAGAAGGAGTAAGCGGTCGGATTCCAAGGGATTAGTCACTGAACATAGCAGCCGAACCTGGCAGATCCAGTTCTGACCCTGACTGCTCCAGTTGCAAGGTACTCAAAAGGCCTCTGGGAAAGAGCTGCCTCCTCAAACTACCGCCAGACACCTTCAAGTCATAGAGGGAGCCTTCTTTGCTGCGGTGGCATGACTCAAAATGAAAAGAAACAGCTATAGACATCCATGATCAAAACATGGAGTGTACAAAGGATGAATCTAGGAAAATATGAGTTATCAAAAGTAAAGCAATACATAAAGATCAGTATGCTAGGCCTTGATGAGCTGAAAGAGTGGTATTCACCATTTTGAATCTGAAAACTATACAGTCATCTCTGTTTGTCTGGGTACTTTAGAGAAACAAATCCACAGATTTGTTATAAGAGAGAGTTTCATATAAAGGTTAAGTGCACATCAAGAAAACATCCCAACCCAGTTCTGCCCAAGCCCACAAGTCCAACCTTAACCCATATGTCCAACATCAATCCACAAAGTCCTCCTCCACCTCACAAAACAGAGGCAATGATGCCGACTGCAGGAGGAAAGCTGAGTCAGTGAATGTGTAAGCATCTCAGCACTGGCAAGGGTCTCCACATGGCTGCTCCAGCACCCAGAGCGGCATCGGGGTAGGTTCATGTGACTTTTCCTTGGGGATGTCTTACAGGAAGTGAGCCTTGCAAGCTAAAGCAGGGAACTGGCTAAGGTAGCTGCACCCTGGTCCCACCATCAGAAAGCAAGAGACCCAAGAACTAGAATGGCTAGGCTCACTGAGCCATTTATCCCTCCGCCCTTCAATTACCCCACATGTGTTTATTAGCCAGGTTGGCACAATAAACTAACTACCTCATCATCTGTGTCTGGAACAGCAAGTTGAAGAGGAACAGGATCACATTTCTTGTAAAAATAAACCATTCAGGATCTGTCTTCTTAGCACAGTGCTCAGTGATACGATAGAACCCAGCCACCTACAGAGAAACTGATTAATAATGACAACCATTCAGCTTTATGCACCAAGCACTGACGCCAGTGATGGAGAAATCGGAGGTCTTTACAGCGTGGAATGTCCCTAATCTGCAGTAGGGTGCCTGCGTGGTTACTGGTGTTTGGAATGTGAAAGTTCAAAACGGAAAAGCAGGATCTGTCATTGGAAAATAATGCCCACAGCAATGGAAACAACACCAGAGACAGTGTGATAGAATCTTGCACGACCAATGATTTGTTCACTGGAAATCTTTTTTCCACAGTGTAAATGGTGACGTACCTACCGGTAGAACTTACCAGACAGAATGCACAGGAGTCAAATTGACTACATCTATAGAAAGAAACCGTGGAGACACTCTGTTATCAGTCAAAAGAAGGCTAAATGCAGAGTAGACTGTCAGTTGTTCACCTTGTTAGGTACCCTCAGGACCCTGTATATCACAGTATAACTGCTCGTAAGCAGGTTTAAAATGCAGCTGAAGAAAATGAAAAGTTCGTGCGAGCCAATCCTACCTTAAGCATACCCCACCTGAATTTAGAGACCATCTCCAGAGTAGATTGGAGGCATTGAATCTTTGTGACTAAAGGCCACACAAGTTGTAGGAGGACATCAAGAACAAACGTGAAGAAAGCAGAAGGTCGTTAAAAAGTTGAGAAAGGAGGAGCTGACACCAAGGCCTCAAGTGGGAAGAGAATGCTTTGGAAATGAAGATGGCAGCATGTGTGCAAATGTGCTTGACACAACGGATGAAGGTGTGGATTGTGATAAGAGATGTAAGAGCCCCCAATAAAAGTCTTGAATAAAAAAATGTCTAAAAGTTGAGCAAAAAGAAAAACTCCAAAATGGCTGTCAGGAGAAACAGAACACTTGCTCTTGAATGTAGAGTAGCTAACACAGATGGAAGAAAGGGTGATGTAAAAGAGCCAAACAAGATGGTGACAGGCAGCTGGAGAAGACAAAGTGGTATGGTGAAAGGGCACAGACCTGAGTTAAGACCCAGACAGAAAGACTGCACTTGGAATGTGTCAAGCTGAGAACTGAAAGACCTGAAAGAAGGAAAACTTCAAACGGCCAGTTTAATATTGAAGGCTTCTCTAGGCAAGCAATGCAGGAAGCATCAAAAGAAGTTGGAAAGAAAAAACAGCAGTGTCACAGTATCAGAAAGAGTTGGTTGGCGCTCACCACTTCAGGAGGTAGCATAGGATCGAGAACTGATAGTACTGCAGGAAGAAGTTCAAACTGCCCTGAAGGCATTACAAAAAAACAAGACTCCAGAAATTGCAAAAATATCAATTGAGATGCAACACTAGAATAAGGTGACCAGATTTTAACATTGGTAAAGCGGGACACCATTGATAAAACTCATATCCTGGCGAAATAGCCACATGACAGCCGAAAACCGTATACCTAGCTTGTCGTGCATTCTTTCAAAAAATCGGGACTTTTTTTAAACGCTGTGAGATGCGGGAAAAATTGTTAAAAATCGGGACGTCTGGTCACCTCACATTAGAAGCACTTTATGCCATGACATTTGGACTACAGCTACCTGGTTAATTGACTAGAGAAGAGTTACGCCCATTCCAAAGATAGGCACCCAGCAGAATGCAGGCCTATCCAGTAATATCACACAAGTGAAATGTTGCTGAAGATTGTTCACACACAAGTGCAGCACTTCATTGACAGGGAGTAGCCAGAAATGTATGATGGATTCAAAAGAAGACATGGAGTGAGGTGTGCCATTGCTGTCAGACAGCTGTTGTCTAAAAGATGAAACACCAGAAAGAGGTTTACATGTGTCTTACTGAGTATGCAAAGGCATTCAACTGTGTGCGTGATGAAGTATGAATAACATTGTAAAGAATGGGAATTCCACACTGAATTGTACTCATCTAGAATTTGTACCTGTACATAGACTGACAGGCAGTCGTTCAAAATCCGTAAAAGTGTGTATCAGGGCTATATCCTTTACTGTGTCGGTTCGGTCTGTGTGCTGAGCAAGGAATCTGAGTTGGCTGGAATATCTGAAGAAGAATGTGGCATTGGGATTGGAGGAAGGCTCGTTACAGCTTGCAGTATGCAGATGGCACAGCCTTAGTGCTGAGAGTGAGCAGGCCTGAGCACTTGCTGATGAACTTTAAGGCTACAGCCTTCCGTATGGATGCTCCTTCGATGTGAGGAGCACAATGTCCCCAGTTGAACCATTAAGCAACATCTTAATAAATGGAGAAGTGGTCAAAGGTGTCATTTTACTTGGATCAACAAGTCCAAATAAACAGCAATCAAAAAATCAAAGGATGCAGTACAATGGGCGGATCTGCCGGATAGGACCTCTTTAAAGTGTTAAAAAAGTAAAAATGTGTGCCTGACCAAAGCGATGGTATTTTCATTTGCTTCACGTGCATGTGAAAGTTGGATAATGATTAAGGAAAACTAAAGGATTGATGCATTTGAATTATGGCGTTGCTGAGGAATATTTATACTTTAGGCATGTTATGAGGAGGGACCAGTCCATGGAGAAGGGCATCGTGCTTGAGAGAGTGGGGGTCAGTGACCCAGAGGAAGGATGACACAGTGGCTGTAACAACAGGCACCAGCACAGCAACGGTTGTGAAGACAGCGCAGGCCTAGGGCGTGTCCCCATCTTTTGCACACAGGGTCAGTGGTAGTTGGCACCTCAAAGCAACAGCCTAATGAAGCTGTGAGTGTGTGTTATTTGATGGATTACATCTGGGTTAGGCTTGTCAGGTGCTAGGATTTAGTCAAGTCGTGAATGCCTTTCCCACTCTCGACGGTACACAGTTTCTTTAGGGTTCCGCTTTAACGGTTTTGCTGCCTTGCTCGTTGACCTATTTAATGCAGGGAAGTTTTGTTCATTTGCTATTTTGCAGATTGATTTGTAGAATTCTCTACAGTAGTTTCAAACAGTAACAAGAGGGACCAGCAGCAACTCAGGCACCTGGCACCTGCTGCTGGAGGGCGGCTCTCAGTGGGTGCGTCTGCCTCAGAGGCCCACCCTGCAGGCGTCCTGGCGATTGGAAGGAGACTTAGAGGAGTGGGGTGGCAGCCTCTGAAGCTTGCTTGCCTGTAGCTTTCTGCTCTCTGCAAGCTGTGAAAGGTCTGCGTTCACGGTTCCATTCTGAAAAGGCTGCGGAATCAAACACATTCCCATAAAGTGGACTGTTTGAGACCCTTTGTTGGCTGAACAATTATCTTGGGAGGGTTCCTGCCCCTGTAATAACCCAAGGAGCCGTAAGATTACAGGTTGTTGACTGTGTGGTATCATCATTTTTAAGTCTGAAAAACATCAAAAGTGGAATTGCTGCAGACATGTGTATTCACATAGAGTAACACCCTTCTCCAGGGGAGGACTCACTTTTGAAGCATCTTCAAGGGCTGCTATTCCCAGTACAATTAAAAACCATTTGTAAAGGCGGCATTCAATACTCAGCTCCCGTTGGAGTTGAATAGTAAAAAAAAAAAATTTTTAATGATTTTACAACTCTTATCACAATCCATCCATCCATTGTGTCAAGCACATTTGTACATTTGTTGCCATCATCATTCTGAAAACATTTTCTTTCTACTTGAGCCCTTAGTATCAGCTCATTTTTCCCCTCCCTCCCCGCTCCCCCTCCATCATGAACCCTTGATAATTTATAAATTATTATTATTTTGTCATGTCTTTGCCCAACATCTCCCTTCACCCACTTTTCTGTTGTCCGTCTCCCAGGGAGGGGGTTATATGTAGGTCCTTTAAATCGGTTGCGCCTTTGTCCCCCACCTTCCCTCCACCCTCCCTGTATTGCCAGTCTCACCACTGGTCCTGAGGGTTCATCTGTCCTGGATTCCTTGTGTTTCCTGTTCCTATCTGTACCAGTGTACATCCTCTGGTCTAAGGTAGAATTGGGATCATGGTAGTGGTGGGAAGGAAACATTTAAGAACTAGAGGAAAGTTGTATGTTTCACCGTTGCTACACTGCAATCTGACCATCTCGTCTCCTCCCCACAACCCTTCTGTAAGGGGATGTCCAGTTGCCTACAGATGGGCTTTAGGTCCCCACTCCACACTCTCCCCCTCATTCACAATGATAAGATTTTTTTTTCTTTGATGCCTGATACCTGATCCCATCAACACCTCGTGATCACACAGGGTGGTGTGCTTCTTCCATGTGGGCTTTGTTGCTTCTGAGCCAGATGGCCCCTTGTTTATCTTCAAGCCTTTAAGACCCCAGACACTTTGTCTTTTGATAGCTGGGCACCATCAGCTTTCTTCACCGCATTTGCTTATGCACCAGCTTTGTCTTCAGCAATTGTGTCGGGAAGGTGAGCATCATAGAATGCCAGTTTAATAGAACAACGTCTTCTTCATTGAGGAAGTACTTGAGTGGAGGCCCAATGTCCATGTGCTACCTTAATACTAAGCCTATAAATATATGCACATAGATATATTTCCACATCATCATACATAAATATATTTACATATGTACCTACCTGTATTTGGACCTCTATAAATGCCTTTTGCCTCCTAGTTCTTTCCTCTATTTCCTTTTACTTTCCTCTTGTCCCACTATCATGTTCTGCCTTCATTCAGGTTTCCGCAATTCCTCTCGGTTACATTGCCCTGGATCAAGCCCTACCAGGCCTCTTACACCCTCCTCGCCACTGATTTTGGATCACTTGTTCCCTTGTCCCTGGGTTTGTTAATACCACTTCCTTTCTCCCACCTCCCCCTCTCCCATTCCCACCAACCCTCCAACCGCCGGTCCATTGTTTTCTCCTCCAGATTGTTTATCCTGCCTATCTAATCTAGATAGACCTGCCGAGATAATAATATGCACAAAGACAAGACAGAGCAAAACAAAGCAACAAAACAAAACAACAAAAACCATTGACCAAAACAAAAAGAAAAGCCTGTAAATAGTTCAAGGTCTGTTTGTTGACTTTTAGGAGTGTTTTCCAGTGGAGGCTAATGGGGTGCCGTACCCTGGCCCCAACGTCTATTTTTGGTATTCCCTGGACTTCCTTGCTCTGATCCCCTTGCTGTCCTGTTGCATGCTCTTTTGCCTCGGTGTGGTGGGGTCAGATCGAGCGCAGTTCCCACACTGTGTCATCAGTGTTGTCCCCCGTAGGGCTGTGGGTCAGTGAGGGATGTCGAGTCTCATAGTGGGGCCGGCCATATGGTCCTTTCTGTGCATTGAGGATATCGTCCTCAAGACTTGGTGGGCCAGGATGTGCTCCATTCTCTCTTCCAACCCCCTTCATTTGTTCCCACGTGCTCTGATCAGACATGTCCCTCTCCTTGTGCAGTAGCTTCAGTGCTGTCCTCTGAAGTGAACTCTTGGGTGGGGCGGGGGGTGGGGGGGGATGGGGCTGTCCACGTAGTTGAGATTGGGGTCAGACCCACAGATCTCTCTACTGGTTCCCTGCTTCATGCCGATATGTTGCAGTCACACCTTGGAGCACTGGGTTGAATAGGAAAATCTTGACTGGCTTTAATCTATACACTTTTACAAGAACTTGAAATTGTTTTAAAATTGTATTTGTCTGCAAAAATTGACCCTGGCAAGCACTCCTACGCTTTTTGACACAGATGAGTCAGTGGTTCTCTAGCCCTGGGTGTCTGGTGAAGACTCCGATTTGAAAGTGACTCCATGGTGTCCACTGTGGCCAGGGTGTACCCCAGAGGAAGCTTGTTCCTCTTGGAAATAAACATAATGCTCCTCGACTTTAACTTAACATTAAATAAGCTGTCTCTGACGTAGTTTTAATTTCTGCAAGTTAAGACTTTGAGATGCCCTAGGAGAGTGTAAATGCAGATGCCCCTTGACATCCTTGGTTTCCTGTGTGCATTTGCTAAGTGCATCCCAGCTCCTCAAGATCAGTGGGTGAGGAAGCCTGTCCTGTAACCGTCACTCCCCGTTGCTTACAGCCCACAGATGAATACAAGTCACCAGTGTGTGACTGACAGAAGATGTGGGTTGGAGCGCCTGCTGTCAGACCCATTCCATCCCAGCTCCTGTCCAAGGCCCTGTCTGAGTGGACTTCCCTCTTTGGCTTCTGTGCACTGAGACCATTCATAAGAGTGGGGGGCGGCGGCCTCTGGTTGTATGTGCCATCATTGAAGTGAATTTAACCTTTGCCTTTTCCAGTGAACTTTGAGGCACTGATCATTGCCATGTCGGCGGTGGGGGGCTCCCTCCTGCTCAGTCTCGCCGTCTGCTGCTGCTACTGCTGCTGCTGCAAGAGGAAGAAGAGCCGCAAGCCAGACAAGAGCGAGGAGAAGGCCATGCGGGAGCGAGAGGAGCGCAGGATCCGGCAGGAAGAGAGGTGCCTGGAGGGGCGGGCGGGGGCTGATCAGAAGGACCGTGAACACTCAAGTTCGAGGTCTCCTTGCTTTCTGTTTTAAAAATGAAGGCTGTGGGGATTTGTGGGTCGCAGTAGGAGAGGAGACGCTGCATGGTGGGCACCTCGTCAGCGGCGTTAGCACTGTTGCAGGCTGTGTCTGCCCTGTCTGCTGTTACTAGTCAGAGCGAGCGGCAACAGCTGGGGGCCTGGCTTGCATGAGCCTCATGCGTGCGATACAATGACTATGTCATGAATAAATGCCAGGTGGCAGGGACCTCAGGAAACCATCTGTGGAAACTGCCTGCTGTTCCATTGCCTGTCTGGTGTCACCTGGCCGTGCTCAGCCTCACCTGGTCCCCTCTGGGCAGCGAGAGGAAATGCCCAGAACACACTCGCAGCTGCTTTGACCCGGAGGAAGGGTGGGTGTGTCTTAAGATGACATCGGGTACCGGGATCTGAGGCTAGCGCGTTTCTCTTTCATGTTTTAGGAGAGCGGAGATGAAGTCACGGCACGACGAGATCAGGAAAAAGTACGGTAAGAGAGCCCGGCTCCTCTCCCGCCGGTCAGGGATCGCCATCCGTCATCCAGGCTGATGCCGTGCCGAGGGGACCTGAGCTGGGTGGGGCCTGGTTGTTCCCTTCAGGCTTCCTTCACCGGAGCAGAGGGAAGGTGCTGCGAAGAGAAGCAGCCAGCTTGTTTCCAGGTGCTGCTACAAGAGCTCCTTCCACTGACGGTCTTGAAAGAGTAAACCGTGGGGTGCTTTTATCTCCACTGAGTTTCTTCATAAAGCTTAGTGTCTCTGCCAGAGTGTCCCTCTGTAGCTTCTTGTCTGCCCTGAAATGGGGCCTTTGTGGCTAGAGTCACTGTCATCTCAGACATGGCCCTGGGTCCTGTGTTTATTTCCCCACGGTGTGCTCCTTCCTATCTCTGGGTACTGCAACCACCTACCAAGAAGGAGCCGCACTAAAGGCATGCCGCCCTTTCTGAACGTCTGCGTGTGTGTGCTTGCGTGGCTGTGTGCTCAATTGGAGATAGCGAGCCGGTACCCGAAGAGACCAGGTACAAAGACATTACCTTGTTGGACCCGTTCAGAAGATACACCTTCGTCTCTTATCTCCTCTAAGTTTCTTAATAACGTTGCAAAGCCTGGGAATTCTGGAGCACCTCATTGTGCTCATGCGAAACCTGAGCGTGGACCCAGAGGCAGCTGTTTCAGCAGGACAAGGGGCTACTCCTGCATAGTTCAGAATCAGAAAAGGTGTTAGCCTTTCAACTCACCCTTTAATCCGTGTGCTGAACCCCAAAATCCAAGAAGGGAGACTATAATATCACGAACAATGTGGCGTCAGATTAGAAGACCCACTAACAACTTGCAGCTGGCACAGCCTTTCCTGCCAGAATCGAAGAGCCTGAAACACTTGCTGGTGAAGGTCCGAGACTGCGCCGTCCCTCTGGATTACTCCTGAGCGTAAAGAGAATGACGATCCTCGCCGCTGGCCCAGAGGCCATCATGATACAGACCCAGCACTTCCACTCCAAGCTCTGTGTTTGAAAGGCGTGACTCCAAAAGGGACCTGCGCACCAGTGTCACTGCAGTAGCCAGGTAGAAAGACCCGAACTGCCCTCTTGAAGATGGGTCTGTGTGCAACACACACATACAGTCCAGTGCTCTTCAGCACCAGGAGAAATGAAGGCTGATCCCTGCCACAGTATGGATGCCGTGTGAAGACGCTTCAGGCCCCACAGGACCAGTAATTGTGTGAACAGAGGGCAGAGGCACCACACTGCAGGAGGGTATGGAACGGGTGGCTAGTTGCCTCTGCAAACCACGGCCTCCTGTGCTGTGAGCCTAGAACTGGATGGTACCTGGCTACCATGGCTGAATGTTGTGATCCAAGATGCTATACCATCATTTTAACTAATCAAATTGGGAAAATTCAGAGCAGAGTTTCAAATATTCATGGATTCTAGACTTTCTAGAGCCATGGAAAGCGTTGGAATCTTGAAAGTGTCTCCCTGGGATAATCTTTAGGCCTTAAACCAAAACTGTCTCCTGAAGGCTTCTTAAAACTAAACAGTAGTTGAGCTTAACTAGTAAAAAGTGTCTGTCCTGAGCACTGTTCTCCTCCAAGACCTCTCTGGAGGGTCAAAATGAGACCAGCAACGAGCAAGACCAGATGGTGGCTCGTGCTCGGGAGGGAGAAACTGCTCGGGCAAGGAGGTGGATAACTCCAGGGGTAGTCGGTGCCGCTAAATTGTACAGATACTGTTCAGTCGGGGTGTGTGTGTGTGTGTGTGT
>NW_022111372.1:38594226-38615282 GCF_000313985.2 Echinops telfairi | reverse complement strand
GTGTGTGTGTGTGTGTGTGTGTGTGTGTGTGTGTGTGTGTGTGTTGCTGTCTATATTTTCAACAGCAACAAGACAAATCATAAACAGAGGGCGAAAATGAAGCCAGATATTTCATTCTGCTTGTAATCGATGGAAAAAATAGTGAAGAACTCAGTGGACCTATTGCACTGGGCACATCTGCTGCCAGAGACCTCGTCAGAGCGTCGCGACACACGGGGTCATTTTGATGAGGAAGGTGCTCCTGACCAAGCCGTCCCGGCCTGTGAGAGCTGGACCACAGCAGGAACACTGGGGAAGAGTTGACGTGTGTGCCCTGGGCCGTGGTGAGAGTCTGGACTTCCAGAAGACCGCCCAGCCCGTGTCCGAGAGAACCTGCAGAATGCCCCTCAGCAGCAAGGCTGGACGCACACCGGCTCGCATACCTTGAGTACTTCCCCAGGACACATGAAAAGGATGGCATGTTTGGGAAAGCAGAGATTTGGCGGAAGCCAGGGAAGCCCTCCCTCACAGAGGGATGGCCTGGAGTAACATCACCCCCAGACAGAATAGGCAGTGTCTATTCTGCCTCACAGAGGTTTCCGGGAGTCGGCAGCAGCTAAGCAGACAACTCTACAAATTCTAAACCCCGTCCCTTGTGTGAAGGAGTGTACTTTTGTAGCTCTCTGTTTCCGGCTTGGAAGGTGTGACTTGCTCTGTGCTGCTGGGAAGTCTGGCCGCATCGGAGCACTGCCACCTGTGGGGCCGAACCTGGTGGGGAGCGGGAAGGAGGGACTCCCTCCTGTGGCCTGGGCAAGACACGGTATCCGTGGACTGTGCTTCAGGAAGCGTGGTGCAGCTGCCTCGGGCATGTCTGGTCCTGCGCCCTCTGTGCTAACTTTGACCCACCTGCCATCAAGCGTGGGCAGGGTGTGACTCTCATGTGGTCCGTTGGGCAAGCAGCCCTGTCAGAGCTACATCCGACCAGGAAAATGTAAAACCTCTTGTGACAGATAACACATTTTTTGGGAAGTCCTTTAATAAGGAAACCCACTGCGTCGGCTGTGTTTCAGGACCCTGCCACCAGGGCCCGCATGAAGTCGCTCCTTGCACAGTCCTCTGGGGAAGCGCGGTTACGTAGTACCCCAAGGCCATCAGCAACTGCCCCTTGCAGTCAGCAGCACTTGCTGCCGGTGCCAGGGTCGAGAGATTGAAGTGCCAGGGGCTCAGGGTCCCAACTGAGCGGGGCTGTGAGCCCCCGTGCACTGGAGCGTGTCCCATGTCCAGTGGCCCTCCACTGGCAGTCAGGGCTGTGCGCGCCATGGGGCTAGTCATCAGTGCCCTGGTGAGCCCACAGGGCCTGGTTCTCTCGGTAGGGCGAAGCCCCCCAGGGCGGGCCGAGCCTGTCTCTCTCTGCCTGGCGGGCTCCGCGGGCTGAGGTGCTGGTGGGGGCGGCAGTAGCACTTTGGAATCGGGGTCACAGCCTTGCCTGCGCTGATGCTGCCAGCTGCCCTGCAGTGGGTTTCCTGTGGCCTTTCTGGCGTGGTCTTGAGTATGTAACTCCCACCAAGTGATTGGCTTGTGCAAGAACGGGGTGGAAAACTCTTGCAAGGATCGGGCAGTGGCTGTGCAAATAGAGTGCCTATGGGGCCCATGGCCTCCTGAGGAGGTTGGCTTGTTGGTGGTCCAGGTGGGGGTGAAACTCCTCAGATTGGATGAGGAGCTTGCTGAGGGGCTGAGGGGCTGGGGAAGGTGGTGGGGACAGGAGAGAGAGAAGCAGACCGACAGATACCCATGCTTCCTAAGGTCTCCAGAAAACCTTCCTGTAAAATGGATCTATGGTGCTTTCTTGAATTCTGTTCCAGTTGGAAGCACAAGTCTATAATGCAAGTTCCTTTGTTTCCAGGTTTGTTCAAAGAAGAGAACCCGTACGCCCGATTTGAAAACAACTAAAGCACACTCCGAGTCCCAGCAGCAATCCGGCAGCGGTGAGGTGGGGCTGGGCCTTCACAGCTCACCCGCAGAACCCACCCCGGGTGAGCTGAGCCACACCCCAAAGACAATCCTGGCCTGCCCCCCAGACTGAGCGTGGGCTCCCTCTTCTCTCCATTTCTGCAGCGAGCCCCTGGAGACATCAGCCCGCCACCCTTCCTCTGAGGAGGGACTGTGACACCCACCCCTCACCTGCATTTCTCAGAAATGTCAACTGGTGACAACGATGCAGTCCTCCTCTTTTTGCGACACAGAATTCTCACCTCCCTCTGCCCGCTAGCAAGGCTCAGCCAGCCAGGAGGAAAGTCATTTCATACTGTAGTCGCAGAGGGTTGGGGAGCCACCATCCCCCCCACCCCCCCAACACACATTTTCTTGCAACACTAAGCTGGCAGCATCTGCATCCTTTGGTTCACACTGCGCTTAAGTGTTGAAAGCATGGGGCCCCGACAGCAGGATTTTCTGCCTGAGCATTGAGGAATGGTTACAGTCACTTGAGATTATGTTTTCTTGGCACCACCACCACCCAGACGATTTCACCAGGAAACAATGCAAAGCTTTAGATTCTTTACTGGCTGACTTGTCACTTTACATCTTCATTGGACTGTCAGGATATTCTTTCAACAGATGCATGTTAATAATGCAGAGATCAGGCACTCTGCGCGTGACGGTTGGCCAGTGGTGTGAGCTGATGGGGCCGGAGAACAGTAATGCCGGGCTTATCTTTCTCACCTGCTAACAGGTGTGCCAGACTGTGCCCAGCCAGGAGCCAGGAGGTGGGAGTTGAGTCTTGGGTGCTGTGTCACAGGCCAGCCTCGCACTGGGAAGAGCCGGCTGTCCAGGGCCAGCTGCAGGGTCTCTCTCCCCACAGCACAGCAGCTGCTGAGCACGCCTTGCCTTCCAAAGGGTTCCAGGCTTCGAGCTGCACGTCTCTGAGTGTTGCTTTCGGCCGCAGCTTCTGAGTCTGGCCAAGAGACCACCAGCATCTCAGTTTTACATGTGATAGCTTTCTTTAAATTCAGGATGTGTGGCAAATACTGGAGGGCAAGCTTGAAGTAATGGCGCCGTAAAGCCTTGCCTGAAAGTAATTTGAACATGGTTGCAGCTGCCACTGTGCTGCGCCGCGTTCCACATTCCGCTTTGGAAGTGTCCACATCGAGCGAGCGTGCTCTCTGTTTTCACGTACACTGTCATGTTGGGGCAGAGATGGGACACCCCAGCGTCATAGGAGGTCCCCTGCAAGAGCAGTGCGCTCTGTGACCCAGACACTCACAATCACCACCCTGCCTGACGGGCCGTTTTCCACTGTGGACCGTGTGTATCACCAGCTAACATTTCTGCTCTGATCCTGACACGTGGGAGAAGAGCTCCTTTGACACATGCTGCTGTCTTCTCTCTCAGGCATTGAAAAGCACGTTAGAGCGTTACGAAACATTCCTGCATATTTTATCGCTGCCTTTACAGTTTTACTTCCCGCTCCTGATTCCTAACAGGGCCTTTTATAATAGACTGTAGCGCACTTTGTATTAACCCAGTAGTATGTATGTAATCACACCGTCTTGGAGTTGAGGTTACTGCGCTGCCGGGAGAACCAGTGTACCCAATCCTGTGGTGCTGCCAGGCCCTCAGTGAGGGGGGTCTCATCCAAGTCCCAGTCTCAGGAGCAGCCACATACTAACCTCAAGGAAATCTGTAGCCTTAATTCTTAACCATTTGCAATAAAATGGTTTAATACAAGCTTCTGCCTCGTGTATTGTGTGTTCCATGAGTTTCATTTCCGGGTGGTGCTAGCGTGAGCACGGGGAGAGCCAAGTCCGCTGGGATAGGGTGGCAGCATGACTTTCTGGGCCCCTGGTCTGGCGTGTGAGCAAGAAGTACAGATCAAACCCACTGACTGCCGTGGGTCTGTTTGATTCACAGCGACCCTGTAGGACAAGGTCAAACTCCTCCGCTGGGTTCCAGAGACACTGAGACAGACAGCCTCATCTTTCTCTCTTGGAGCAGCAGGTGGATTTGAATCACCAGCCTTGCAGTTAGCCTAGCCTGCTGCACCACCCGCACCCCTAGAGGAACACAGGGTGCCTGGAATTGAGTGGGCTCTGCAGAGCTAGACCTTGGCCTCTTCAAGATGCTGGGCCTTGCTGGTGGCGACGTCCAGGAGTTTCCTCCGTCAGGAGTTGTAAGAGCTGATGTGGGGTGGGGGTGTTGTGGGCTGACTTGCTAGAACAAGGACTGGAGGCCTTAATCTCAAGGAGGTTGCCAGAAAGATTTGTCCCCAGCAGGCTTAACCCCCCACCCCAGCATCCAGATTCGTGTGTTCCCAAGGAACGACCTGGGAAAGAAGGGTCAGACTTCTCCAGAAAGTTTATGGGTGGGGGGCGGGGTGCAAAATCTATCTGCAGAGTATCTAGTGAGATTACGCTACTGGCACATCCCCACTAGCCATAGGCAAGGGTCTCAAAATGCTTTACTATGAGATAAGGATCATTGTAACCATGATTAAACTGGATCGAACTCGATAACGTGGTCAGTTGACTTCCCTCTTGACCGACCCAACCTGAAATTCTAGGTGCAAGTCTTTCTTACTCATTTCATGACAAATTGCTTCCCTGGCCTATTAAATATTCAGAGTGATCTTTTCTGTCTGGTAGTTCCATAATCTTGTCAATTTGAGAGGATTAAAAGTGAAGGGGTAGAGTTCAGCCTGTCAGTCAGGTGGAGCTTGATGACCTCATTTGGGGCCATAACGGAGCTAAAGAGCTCGCTGGAGGTGGGACACACTCCTATTACAGCTGACAACACACATGGAGCTAATCTAGTGCTCTGAGCTAGAGGAGCCACATGGAAAGCCCTGCCAGTGCTGAGATGCCTACAATGCCACTGGATCCACAAGACTTCCCACCCACTGGCTTGTGATCTTCCTGTGTTTTGTGATTCTGAAGAGGACTTTATAGATTGGTTTCAGACATAGGGGCTAATATTGGACTTATGGACTTGATGTGGACTGGGCTAGGATGTTTTCTCATTCAATTGCCCTTGTATATAAACCTCTTTTTTTTTCTTTTAGAAACCAGAACGTATTTATTTTAAAGTCCCTTTAGCTATTTATGTTTCATTTCACTCACGCAATACAAAACAGGAGAGAAGAGTGGGCTGTTTTTTATTTTTTTATTTTATTGGGCTCATACAACTCATCACGATCCATACACACATCTATTGTATATCAAGCACATTTATACATCTGTTGCCCTCATCATTCTCAAAATATTCGCTTTCTACTTGAGTCCTTGGTATCAGCTCCTCATTTTTCCCCTCCCTCCCCACTCCTCACTCCCCTCTCCCTCATGTACCCTTGATAATTTACAAATTATTTTGTTATATCTTGCACTGTCTGATGTCTCCCTTCACCCTCTTTTCTGTTGTCCGTCCCCCAGGGAGGAGGTTTTATGTAGATCCTTATAATCGGTTCCCCTTTTCTACCCAACTTACCCTCCACCCTCCCGGTATTGTCACTCTCACCACTGGTCCTGAAGGGATCATCTGTCCTGGATTCCCTGTGTTTCCGGTTCCCCTCTATACCAGTGTACATCCTCTGGTCTAGCTAGCTTTGTAAGGTAGAATTGGGATCATGATAGTGGGGGGGTGAGGGGGAGTGGGGGCAGGAAGCATTTAAGAACTAAAGGAAAGTTGTATGCTTTATCATTGCTACACTGCACTCTGACTGGCTCATCTCCTCCCCGCGACTCCTCCGTCAGGGCATGTCCAGTTGCCTACAGATGGGCTTTGGGTCCCCAATCTGCATGTCCCCTCATTCACAATGATGTGATTTTTTGATGCCTAATACCTGATCCCTTCAATATCTCATGGTCACACAGGCTGGTGTGCTTCTTCCATGTGGGCTTTGTTGCTTCTGAGCTAGATGGCTGCTTGTTTACCTTCAAGGCTTTAAGACTCCAGCCGATACATCTCTTGATAGCCGGGCACCATCAGCTTTCTTCACCATGTTTGCTAATGCACCTGCTTTGTCTTCAGCGATTGTGTTGGGAAAGTGAGCATTGTGAAATGCAATTTAATAGAACAAAGTGTTCTTGCATTGAGGGAGTACTTGAGTGGAGGCCCAATGTCCATATGCTACTTTAATACTAAACCTATAAATATATGCACATAGATCTATTTCCCCATCATCATAGATAAGTATATTTACATATGTACATGCCTGGATTTAGACCTCTATAAATGCCCTTAGTCTCCTAGTTCTTTCCTCTATTTCCTTTGACTTTCCTCTTGTCCCACTATCATGCTCAGCCTTCATTTGGGTGTCATTGATTTCTCTCGGTTATGTTGCCCTTGATCAAGCCCTACTAGGCCTCTTTCTTATACACATGAGTGTCTGTAAATTTGTTTCTCTAGTCCACCCAGACTAACACACTGTTTTACTCACTATTTCTATTTTTATCTCTGCATTATTACTATTCTATCCCTGCCACTTTGTATTGTTTCTATTGGGTTTCCTAGTTTGTGAAGCATAGAGGGAGTAGATGTATAGAGATAAGACCTGATGCCAGGGACTATAGGGGAGGTAGGGGTAGGGTGGGTGGGAGATGGGGAGGGCACTGAGGGAGCAAACAATATATGTGGGACAGGGGAAGGAGGACCAGAACTGATGGTTACTACATAACTCATTTTAAAAGTGATTTAACCAGGGGTGGGGTGAAGGGGGAAAGTGTTCTAAAATTGATTGTGGTGATGATTGTACAACTCTTGATATGATTATTGTGTGATAGGTGGTGTATTAAGTGCCAATAAAACTTTTAAAAAGTTAAAGGGAGGGGGCGGTGTCCTACTTCCTGGGTGCCAGGATTCAGGGGCAGCCTTGTGCTGGGGTCCCTTAACAGGGTAGAGCCATCCGAAGACCTGCGGGGCAGGACTAGCAAGTGGGTGCTGGCTGTCAGCGGGAGGCCTGGGTTCCTCTCCACAAGCTCATCTCAGGGCTGCTGGTGTATGCCCACAACATGGGGCTGCTCCACATCTCAGAAGCCACCCAAGAGGCTTAGGCAGGAGCTGCTGTGCTCTTGTGGAGCCCCCACCCCACCCTACCCCAAAAGTTACACCCCTTCCCTTCTGCCACATTCCACTGATTGCCTTACATCAGTGTGATGGGAGGAGCCAAACTGATGACTAGCAGATGGGGCAAGGTAGTCCTGATCCACACGGAGCCAGCCAGTCTGGTCCCAGACATAACTCGTCCTTGCCAGTGATGGTTCATTGATTTACTCCCCCAGCCCCCACTCCCAATAAAGCCATCATGGTGGAAAAGAGGTAAAATCTCTCATCCTGGTGGTGTGCTCTCTGGCGGACTGGGGGTGGGGATTTGAAGCTGGGTGCAGGATCCACCCCTACCTCGCACCTGGCTGCCATTCTCCTGGGAGGGTGTAGAGTTGAAGAAGTGGCCTCTCCCAGCTCTTGCTCCGTGGGCCTCTAGGAAGGTGGAAGCCACACCTCATGAAGGTCCCTGATTCTTGGTGAGGTGGCTTGGCCTAGGGTACCTATTGTTGTGCAGACATTTGGGATTGTTATGCAGTTAAATGTCTTTTCTTTTTGATGGGGAAGGGGATGTCTAGTTGGTCTCTCCTCATTCTAATTATATAGCCTGGTTTTTCTAGCACTTAAAAAAAAATGTTTTTATCGTACCTGTAAGGTTTTGACCCCTGGAAAAGGATTCTGTTACCGTAGGTGTAAAGTGCAAATTCTACACCCTGAGTTGTCAGCGACCCCCCGCCCCTGCGGTCTGAGCAGGAAGGATGGAACAGTGTCAAATGAAGTGCTTCTGGCGGGCCCAGGTGGGAGCAGGCTCACCTGTTGGGCTGATGGGCCCCCCAGGCATGGGGTGACACCGTTGTGCTTCACAAAAACCAGACCCTGGGAGTGGGCTCGGGGGACACGCATGCCAATGACTAGGTGGTTTAGGGTGCAGGGACAAACATGCACATGACCACCAAAGTCAGGCTTTGAGCCCACGAGGCTCCCAACGAGCCAGCTTTGCCCTCACCTCTGCAGGCGCCTCCTTCCAAACCTCACCAGCTCCTCCTCGGGCCTGGAGCAGACCGTGGGAAGATGCCCGAGCTGGCTAATGTGCCAAAGCAGAGGGTCCTGGTGACCCACAAGCCTGACCAGCTGAAGGCTGGAAAAAGAATCTGTGGACTTGTAGGTGTCACTAGGCAGGTGGGCACACCTGGGAGGACGCAGCAGAGGAAAGGGAAGAAGCTATCCAGGTAAGGTGAGTACCAGTTTGTTCTCTAGCCACGGCTGGAGTCACACCTGAAGTTTCCTGGAGGACCAGACCAGCTTGGCTGCCATTTCCTCTCGCCACCAGATTTGGTGGTGGTTAAAATAGATATGTATATGTGTATATGCATATATTCATGTATGTGTGTACACATACACATATATGTATATATGAAACTGTTGACAACATAGAGCAACCCTGATGGTGCAGTGCTTATGCATTGGGCTGCTAACCGCAGAGTCAGCAGTTCAAAACCACTAGCTGTTCTTTGGGAAAAAGGGCTCCTGGTAAGAGTTACATCTCAGAAACCCCAGGGGAGGGTGGAGCAGTTCTGCCTGTCCTATTGGGTCACCATGAGTCAGATTCTACTTGATGGCAGTGAGGTTTTGTGGTGGGAAAACAGCTGTCACGTGGCCCTGTAATCTTCCCTCAGGCCACCTAACCATAAGCCTTGGGCCCAGAACAGGTTGGGACCTGAGCCTCCCTGGTGACCCGGTGACCTCTTCTTCCTTATCGGGGAAATTCCGCTGTTGTGGGACATAGTCTGCTTATCGCTTACACGAGTGCGTCCCGTTGCTCTGCCCCAAGCCTGCTGCGGCGTCTGCTTTTGCAGCACAAGAGGCTCTCCTGCAGACAGCTTGCTGTGTAGCTGTGGCAGGGAGAGATCGTGGCCCTGGGGCCCGTGGCCTGCTGAAGCTGACCTGGCTCTGTCCCTCCAGGTGTGTGTCGAGGTGTTCCCCCCAGGCCTGGGTGAGTCTTTCTTGGCAACTTTGGACCTAGGGCAGCTTAGCACAAGGAGCCGAGTTGACAGTCATGTAAAATAGGCCATTTCAATAATTTTAAATGTACAGTGCAGCAATGTTAATTACAACTGCAATGTTGTACAACCGCCACCACTGTTCCGCAAAAGTTTCATCCCCATAAACAAACTCAGCACCCCTTAAACAGTAACCCTCCGTGTCTCTCCCCCACTCCCTGGACACCATGAATCTGCGTCATCTGTAGCTTTGCCTCTTCTGGCTTTCCCTAAGCGGAATCTCAGCACTGTTTCTAAGGAGACAAGCTAGCGCATCGGCCTAGGATGGGGTGAAAAGCTGAGGGAGGTGACACTCGTGAGGGTGGCCGCCCGATGGCAGAGCTGCGTGGGTGTGGGTGGGTGTGGCATCTGTGGACAGTTCTGTGTCAAGGACAGCAGCCAGCGCTTGGTGGACTCGGCTCTCTGTGGTCCAAGCTGCACTATGAGGACTTAACTACTCAAAGCCGCTGTGGTCTGGACGAACTCCCCGGGGGTTGACTGTCAGGAGCCTGCTCTCTGGTGTGAGGATGATAATACTGGTTTGTAGAAACTGGGAGGCCCCAACAGGTGGCAGGGCTCTTTGAGCACCTGCAATGGCTCAGAGCAGGGCCTTAGGATGCTCCCCCCACCCCTTTTCTGTAATGTTGCTTCAGGACTTGAAGATTCCAACAAATAGTTACGAAGGCCACCTCCTCCAGGCCAGCAAGAGTGATCTTCAAGTTGCACAGAGGCCAAGGGACTGGCTGCAAGGGGCTCAGTGTCTTCACAGTGTTAGAAGCCACGGTCCGGCTCCCAGGTAAATCAGGAGAGCGTCACATGTTAAATGGGCACCTGTGTTGGGCAGGGTTCTCTAGGGAAGCAAGACCAGGACACTTATGCTTAGGTATATGTAAAAGCAAAAGTTTATATCGTGAGAAGGAATGTAACAGCAAATCAGTCCAACTCGCTCTCACAGGACAGGTACTCTGCTGAAGGTCCTTCCAGCTCACCTTGTCACTAGCCCAAGGCCAAGGAGCAGACAGTAGGAAGATGAAGGGGTGAAGTGTAGCAGAGCGCAGCAGGTCTCGGTGGAGCCTTGCCGTGGAGCCAGGCAAAGTGGCTGGCTGGAGGGATGACAAGATGAGCAGTTGGCCTGCAGGCAGCAGACACGGCAGCGTGCGCCGGCACTGCAGTGTGGGACAGCACGGCCCAGCAACTTGGTCCATGTGGTCAGTCCAAGGGCTGGCTTGGCTCACAGGTAGTACAGCACAGGTGTTGAGGCAGGGTAGCTAAATCGGGCAGTGTGCTGGTGGGACCACCAGGGAGAGAGAGACAGGTGGGCCTCTTAGAGCCATTTATCTTGGTCACACCTCACAAGGCGGTCCTCAAGCTGCAGCCTGATTAGCAGGCTAAACTCCGCCCATTTCTCCTTATGGGTGCCATGTGGGCACAAAGAAACCTATCACAGTGCCCCACCCATGTGGCTTTATTCCTGAAGGGCAGGTGGTGGACTGGAAGAGGGCTCCCCAGGAGCCAGAGTCAGCCTCCAGTGTCCCCAGGAGGCCCTATAGCCTTCAGCTGCAAACACTCTCCTGTCTTTGAGCTTAAATCCTGAGCACTGCATTTGCAGAAGGCTGTGGATTATCGTGAAAACTCCAAAGCCATTTGCAGAGTCCCCAGGTGGATTAAACCTCCCCAGAATGTTTTCTGACCATTAACCTGGCCCTCAGGCAGAATGCAAGGGAAAGTGGATTGCCTTCCCCTCCCACTAGCCGGCCCAGGGAGGGGCACTCTCGCTTAGACACTTGAGTTGGTGTGTCCTTCATGGAAACTGCCATACTCGGTCACATAGTCCTGAGTCATACCATGAGTCATGCCTGACTGCTTAGATCGGAAGGCCCTGGACCAATCTCCTAAGCGAGTCTGTCTAAAATAATGTCCATACACACGTGTCTCCACCATGGCCCAGGTCCCGCATCTGTCGCCCCCTGTAGCTATGGTGCATTGATCTGCCTCCAATCATGCTCTTGTGGCCGTTTCCTTTGCCCTCCATGTCCTTTGAACTTCTCTGCAGCTCAGCAAACCCTTGGATGCCATTATGACCTCGTGCTAATCGTCTGTCTCATCTAGGTGATGTGTCTTTATCTCCGTCCTGTTTAAAACTTTATATTTGAGATTTGGGGTCTCTTTTGTGCCCTGTAAGACTTCCACCACTCTGCTCCATTGGCCCGGATGTCCCTGTGTGAGGTCCAGGCAGAACCCTGTGCTCTGCGAACTTGACTGACCTGCAAACCCTGGCTCCAACCTCTCCACACTTCTGGTTGCAGCTCAGGGCATCTCCACTCTTGCCTTTGTGCCCAGGGGGTAGTCAGAACTCAACAGACTGGCTGCAAATAAGACTCAGACAGGAAAGAGCACTGGTGACCAGGGGAATCGGTCTATCTCCCTCCCTTCAGCCTTCCTCCCTTCCTTCTATCAATAAGTGGTCAAGAAGCTGCCTTTGTGTCATGAGGTAGGTAGCGGAGGGAGCGGGGCTTGGGTAGGGAAATCCAAAGACAGGCTTCAGTTCTCGGGAGCAGTCAGGAGACAGACCCCTTTTAAATAACCCAGGAATAAGCACGAGTTTCCTGGTTCCAGAAGTATGCAACAGGTTCCGGATGGTGGGAGGCCAGGGGGGGGACTCATCAGGGATGTCCAGAGGGCACAGTTGAAGGTGAGGTGCAGCTGCCCCAGTGAGGTCACATGAGCCAATTCAAGGACATATTCCAAAGGAAGATGCTGTGGGCTAACCAAGCAGGGCCTGGCGGGCAGGGAAGGTGTTTGGTGGAAGAAGCTAAAAAGGCAGGACTGGGCAACAAGGGCAGGCTGAGGCTGAGGGAGAGGTCAGGGAGGACTCCGGGTGCCCTAGCCCTGTGGTTTGGGGCCACTGGGGCCACCAGCAAAGCAGGGGAGAGAAATGGCAGGTCATACTAACTGGTCTTCCTAGTAGGATTTTATCATTGACAGCATTGTAGTTCATGGTCAATCTTAAAATGTTCTTGATGATGAATGTGAAGCCATTCCTTTTCAAGACGGGGCTTTCTACTCCCGTGAAACAGTTACCAGCTTGGAAACCCAAAGGGGGCCATTCTACCCCGTCCTATAGGGTCGCTATGAGTTGGCATCAACTTGATGGCAGGGAGTTTGGATTTTGCATTTGGGCATATCCAACCACAGGATTGTCTGATTCAAAGTGGTCAATACCAGTCCGTTTCAGCTCACTGAAGCCCTGACGGTACTGTCAGGGCAGTGTTGGACACTGCCAAATATACAAGGTCGGTGGTTCAAACTCAGGGGGAACTATGTGGGAAAAAGATGAGGCTGTCTGTTCCCAAAGAAGATATACAGCCTAGGGCACCCTCTATCGGGCCACTATGTGTTGGAATCCGCTCCCCTGGTCATATTTTCAGCCTTTTCCCCTGAGGGGCTTATCTCTAGCATTATATACCTGTCCAGATCCTACTGGCCTTTGTCAGGTTTGCAGCGGCTAACCTCACAGACATGGGTCCCTTACGTTCTTCCTAATCTGTCTTAGTCTAGAAACTGCTGCAACCACCGCTCTGAGTGACCCTGCTGGGACGTGAACTATAGGAGCACTGCTTCCAGCATCATAGCAACATGCAAACCACCACAGGACGAGAGTGAACGTGCCAGGCGAGCGGAGTGGGGCCCTCGGAATATAAAAACTCCACCAAATCCACTGCCCTCGAGTCGATGCTGATCCACAGCGACCCAGAAGCAGGGGAAGACTGCCCCGTGAGTTTCGGAGACCGTACACTTTCATGGGAGTCGAGACCTGTCTTTCTCTCCTAGAGTGGCTCGTTGTTTCAAACTGCTGACCCGGGGTTATCAGCCCAGTAGGTTACCTCCGGAATCCTACAAGGCCTACCAGACACGGCAGCTCTCATGGTGGGTGTGCAGCATGTTGCGGCCACCTCTGCTCTGTCTGGAGGGTGTATTCCAACATATCACAGGCCCCCAGGCCCCTGGGTTCCCTACTGGCCTGCAGGCCCTGGGCCCGGAAAGGTCGAGCTCCCACAGGTAGCCAACGAAAGTGTCTAGTTGCTTCCCTGTTCCCTCCTGTTCATCGGACCTAGACAATCATGGAATGTAAGGACGTTAAGGGTCGGGGTGATGTTCCTTGGGATCACAAGATAATCACAGACTATACAGTGCATTATAGCAGAGAACCAGAACATTGGCCTGGGGCAACGGTGAAGGTGTTCTGTGTCCCCGGCTCCTTGAAGACAGCTGGCTGATCATCTTTGCTGATTGGATGGAGGAAAACCGCAGAGCATTGGTTGGGCTAATTGCTGCACAATGTGCCAGGAGCTCGTGCTGATTTTGCTGATTTGCTCCGGGAGGCCACCGTCTGAGCTGTGCCAGGTGTCCCCCTACGTGTCTGAAGGTCCACCATGATTTTTCCATACCCTTCTGGCCTTTACAGCATCATAAAGGCAAGTCGGCAGCAGTGTCTCCCAAGACCTGGATCGGCATTCATCCCCATGATCCTCCTGCGGTAATGCCAGTGTCATGGTTCACAAGGTTTTGGCAGCAGGGTGGTTCTGGGGATGTCATGTGTTCCTTTCTCCAACAACAGCCTTCCCACCAGAGGTGAAAGAATGATGGTGGAGAGTCTTTTTTTTTTTTTTTTAAACATTTTATTAGGGGCTCATACAACTGTTATCCCAATCCATACACACATCAATTGTGTAAAGCGCATTTGTACATTGTTTCTCAAAACATTTTCTCTCCATTTAAACCCCCGACATTAGGTCCTCATTTTTCCCCTCCCTCCCCGCTCCCCCCTCCCGCATGAGCCCTTGATAGTTTATAAATGGGTATTTTGTCATATCTTGCCCTGTCCGACGTCTCCCTTCATCCACTTTTCGGTTGTCTGTCCCCCAGGGAGGAGGTCACACACAGTTCCATGTAATCGGTTCCCTCTTTCCTACCCATTCTCCCTTTACCCTCCCTGTTTTGCCACTCACACCACTGGTCCTATAGGGCTCATCCGTCCTGGATTCCCTGTATTTTCAGTTCCTATCTGTCCCAGTGTACCGGTGGAGAGTCTTTCAATTGGTGAATTTGTCGCACCATGGGGCCTTGTGTGTTATTCAATGGAAACTACCACTCGTATTGCAAAATACCAGCAAACTAACCCAAAATACCAGCAGGGACAGGTTTCCCTGTGAAGCTTCTTGACTAGGACAGACTAGGAAGAAAGACCCAGCTCTGTGCTTATGAATGAAAAACGCATAGTTCACAGCACAGTATGGTCCCCCTCGCTTGCTTTGGGCACATCCTCAGGAAAGAGCAGTTACAAGAGGACAGTGTGGTGCTTGGTGAGGTCGAGGACCAGCGCATGACATTCTTGGTGAGCTGGCTGGATTAGCCCAAGAGCCACAGCTATGGACTCAAATATGTAGGTGATCACAAGGATTACACAGGATTGAGCAATGTTTTGTTCTGTTGTACACAAGGTCACCATGAGTCAGCACTGACTGGATGTCAGCCATTGATCTATCTCCACAGACTAGGACCTCTGCTCCCACTGTGAGACTGATAAGGCCAAGGTCGCCTCCTCAGCTGCTCTCTATAAACCCCAATCTGTCCAGTGAACCACAGTGGCTGACCAGGGCCATTGTAGAGCCAGTTATCTCATAACCCTGAAAGATCAGGGCATTTCCCTTTCCCAGCACAAGGACCCTTGCAAATAGCCCTAGGCTGGGAAGACTTGGGGGAAGATTGATGGTCCACAATGGTTAATTGCATGGTCCTGCCATAACGGGACTAGGAATCCCTTTGACGATACCTGAGTTAGATTGCCCCCAGCAGGCCTGTGTAGGTCAAGTAGCACGTTTGTAGGCTGTGCATCGATTTCAGTCCTGGGTTCCCTGCAGTTGGTTAGCCATCACCGTGATCCCAGTGGCAAAGATGATTCCAATTTCTTCCTGGCTCATTGTGGAAATTGCCCCCATGTTTGTCCTTTTTTTGATGCCAGTGGGAATCTGTTGTCAAATTTGAGAGGATTAAGAGCGAAAGGGTGGAGTTTATCCTGTCGATCAGGATGCAGCTTGGAGGCACTACGGAGATCAATAGCTTGCATGAGGCGGATGCACACACAGTCACTGTGAGACGAGCTTGCTGACAAGCCACAGGCTGGTAGCAGCCAGAGCCTCGGAGCTGGAGAGGCTATGTGGAGACCCCTTTACACTGCCACTGGATCCACCAGACTTCCCATCCGCTGGCCTATGATCTTCCTGCATTTGCCACCATTGCATGTGTTTCTGAGTCTGAAGAGGACTTTATAGATTGGTGTCAGACATATAGGCTAATATTGAACTTCTGGACTTGATCTGGACTGGGCTGGGACGTTTTCGCAATATTTCATTGCTCTTGTATATAAAGCTCTTTCTTATACACATATGAGTGTCTATGATTTGTTTCTCTTCTAACCCAGACTAACACAATGCCCAAACTGCCATTTTAATGTGTTGAATCTATTCATGACCTACTGGCGATATGCTTCATATTTGTTATCATGCTTATTATTTCCAGCATTTGACTCTTACACTTTCCGTTTCTCTCTGAAATGCCCCATCTGTTCATGCATATTGCTCATCTTTTCCACTAGGGTCTTTAGGGTTATCCTCTGTCTAATAACTCCAGAATGGACGTCATATCTGAATTGGTTTCTGTTGATTTTTGCCTGCTTTTTTCCCCTGCTGTTTTTGCGTCTTATAATTTTAAGTTAAAAGCTACACATCAAGAGTAGGAGAATAAAGCCTGAGGTAAATAGTGTTTATATCTGCAATGGACATTCCTTTTCTTCTATAAAAAAGAGTTTATCTAAGTTTGGGTTTTATTGGAACAATGAGTGTTGGACGGCTAACAGCAAGGTTGGTGGTTCAAACCCACCAGTTGCTCCATGGGAAAAAGTTGAGTTTATCTGCTTCCATAAAAATTTATAGGCTTGGAAATCCTATTTAGGGTCACTATGAGTTAGTATTGACTCAGTGGCAGTGAGTATTCTTCTAGCATTATCTAGTTTTCTGGAGAACTTTTCTCGATTAAAAAATATTTTTCATTACTTCTGACCTATTATTTTCTCTACTCCTGCAACTCTACTTCACAAACATGTTATATCTTTTCACTACATTGTATATGTCTCATACCATTTTACTTTATCTTTTCTGTACATTTCCTCTTTCTAAATAGTCTAAATATTTTCTTCTGTCCTATCTTCCAGTTTACTTATTATCTCTTCCATTGTGTCTAATTTGTTGTTAAATAGTCTTTGCATTCAGATTTTTCTGTTTTCAAAATTTTTTTGTGAGATTTTAGTTCTTGGATGAAACTTTCCATCTCAATTAATTTTTTTAAACATATAAATCATAATTGCTTTAAAATCTTTGTCTAATAATGTCATCAATTTCCTATTCTCTTATGGATTTATTCCTACCTTGTATATATAAGTAGTTTTGGATCATTTGTCTGCTGTGTTCTTTGTATTTTTAATGCTTAGTTCTAGACATTGTATGTGAAAATTTTAGTTTAAGACCCTGGATAATGCTTTCTTTTTTCTGCAAGGATTTCGTTTTGTTTCCAGACAGGAGGCGGGGGCAGATCATCTTGATGAGATCTCAAATTTGAGTTTAAGCTGTTAGAAGCTAGCTTTCAGTCTATGCATGGGCTGAACTACTTAAACTTCAGCTTTATACCTATATTGTTCCCTCACCATTTCTAACAGAAGGTATAAGCTATTTATTTATCAGAGCCTCCCTACTTAGCAGGCCATGACTACTGTCTTCCCCACTGTGGGATTTAAAACTCCGTCCAGTTGTTCAACTTCTCATCCACTGCGTAGTAATCACTTCCTTTCTGGATCTTTGTCCCTCAGTTCTTCCTTGCTTTGGTGGTATCTGAAGTCTATGAACCAGATTGTTTTCAGAAATATTGTAAACAAGTCTTATGACTGTTCTTCTCAGGAGGATTGGTCTGATACGAGCTAGTCCTTCTTTCTTTGTCAACAGAAACTTCTCGGGTGCTTTCGGGATTTCTCGTCATCTCACTATGTCTCTCTGTTGCTCTCTCGTTAGTCAGCTCTTTGATCTTCAGTGACTTTCAATTTGTAGAGACACATTTCTTTAATTCGGGGACATCTCTTTAACGATGTCTGGAATTTGTCATTTCCTTTTCTTCATTTTAAGCAAAGTTCTTCTGATATTACTCTTGCCGTTTTCTCTGTCATGGCTAAGAGGCTAGAAGCCGTGGTGCTGTAGTGGGGGAAAGAGGAAGTTTTCTGCTCTCGGGAAGAGTTGCAGTTGTGGACCCACAGGGACAGTTCTATGCGGTCCTGTAGGGTTCCCATGAGTCACAATGGACTTGATGGCAGAGCTGTGATTTCTTTGTTGGTTTCATGGTCAGTCATTGCAGCCATTTCTTCATGTATGTGTTGGCTGTCTAAATATCCCCTTTGATGAACTCTGTCCATGCTGTTTGCTCATGTTAAAAATTGGATTATTTAGTACTCCCTCAATGCAAGAATACTTTCTTCTAGTAAATTGGCATTCTATGATGCTCACCTTCCCGACACAACCGCTGCAGACAAAGCGGGTGAATAAGCAAATGTGTGAAGAAAGCTGATGGTGCCCGGCTATCAAAAGATATAGCGTCTGGGGTCTTAAAAGCTTGAAGGTAATCAAGCTCAGAAGCAACAAAGCCCACATGGAACAACATATCAACCTCTGTGATCACGAGGTGTCGAACAGATCACTGAAGACAGATGGGTACAAAAACAAATGTGGCAAAGAAAGCTGATGGTGCCCGGCTATCAAAAAGTATAGCGTCTGGGGTCTTAAAGGCTTGAAGGTAATCAAGCTCAGAAGCAACAAAGCCCACATGGAAGAAGCACACCAGCCTATGCAACCACAAGGTGTCGAAGGGATCAGGTATAAGGCATCATCAGAACAAATAATCTTACCATAGTGAATGATGGGGGGAGTGCGGAGTGGAGATCCAAAGCCCATTAGTAGGCCACTGGCGATTCCCTTGCAGAGGGGTCTTGGGGAGGAGACGAGCCAGTGGGGGTGCGATGTAACAATGATGAGAAATACAACTTTCCTCTAGTTCCTAAATGTTTCCTCCCCGCTCCCACTACCATGACTCGAATTCGACCTTGCAAGTCTGGCTAGACCAGAGGATGTACACTGGTACAGATAGGAACTGAAAATACAGGGAATCCAGGGCGGATGAGCCCTATAGGACCAGTGGTGTGAGTGGCAAAACAGGGAGGGTAAAGGGAGAATGGGTAGGAAAGAGGGAACCGATTACAAGGAACTATATGTGACCTCCCCCCCGGGGGACAGACAACCGAAAAGTGGGTGAAAGGAAATGTTGGACAGGGCAAGATATGACAAAATACCAATTTATAAACTATCAAGGGCTCATGAGGGAGGGGGGAGCGGGGAGGGAGGGGAAAATGAGGACCTAATGTCGGGGGTTTAAGTGGAGAGAAAATGTTTTGAGAATGACGTACAAATGCGCTTTACACAATTGATGTGTGTATGGATTGCAATAACAGTTGTATGAACCCCTAATAAAATGTTAAAAAAATAAGAATATAGAAAAATAAGAAAAAGAATTGGATTATTTTTATGTTGTTACATTTTAACAACTCTGAAGTTGAAACGTGTCCTCTAATCCCTGTCTGTCATAGTTTAGTGTGTTATGTAGTACATACTCTGTTATGTTTTCTAATTTATGGTTATAGTTGATGCCATATTGATAGCCTTTTAACATTATCTACCCTAAATCACATCTCAGCAGACAATTTGGGGTAGTTCTGGTCCATCTCCATCTTGCAAGGAACTGGTGGTTCTGCCTTCCAGAAGCACAACTGAAGTTAGTCATTCTACCTGGGGATTCTCTGGAATAGGCTGGCTACAGTCCAGATTCACGGATGAGAGGGACTTTAACCTGGATGGGATGGGGTTTGGGCTCTGACCACGACTTTCATGAAGAGACTTTTCCAGCTTGTGTGGTGGGGGGCAATTTTGAGAAGCTCCCCTTCCTTTTCCTAAATGGTGGTTCTAGCCAGGACTCACTGATGGTTGTAGGGAAAAGGGCCATGAGAATTCGTTGTGGTATGAATAGGAAGTGAGAGAAACCCAGTTGGATAGGCTTCACTCAGGCAGAATGGAAAGAGTTCTGACATGTTAAGTCTGGGCCCTACTATTGGCTACCTATACAGCCTTGTGCAATCTGCCCTCTCCTAAATCTTCGTTTGCTAATTGGCAAAATAGAAATCATGAGGGCTTCTGCTGTTGAGTGCTGTGGTGGGGCTCTGATGGATCAGCACAAACTTGACACTGCATTTGGCACACCTGGACCATTTCGTCTGAGGGCATTTGGGTGAGAGACCGGGCAGCCAAGAAGAACCAGTGTCTTCTCAGAGGATATAGGCCAGGTAGGCCAGGTGTCGGACTTCTCCAGCATGCTTGCCTTGTCCACCTGAGGTCTCCTCTTCTCAGCGGTGCCTGTCATGTCACTTGCATGTCAGAACTCACAGACCAAGTGCCCAAGCTTCTCATCACTATATGACCATGCTACTTCTCTTCTGGAAGTACCTTGGTTTGACCATCTGCAGAATGGTTTTTTTATTATTATTTTTTTTCATGATTAAAGCTAGAGGGCCTAGGAGAGCATCTGTGAATTCCGGATGTGTAGTAAAATGTGTCACTCAGATCGAGACTACCCAAGGGGAGAAAAGGAAGTCAAAGAGGGTGTGACAAGTGGACGGAGGAAAAGACACCCATTACCCCTGAGCTCCACTTTCGGGGCACCCTTTTTACCCTCTTGAACTCAACTCATACCATCGAGTCAATGTCGACTCATAGCGACCATACAGCTCCGGGTAGAACTGCCCGTGAGTCTCGGAGACTTAACTTTTAACGGAAGGAGCAAACAGAAGAAACAAACACACTCATTGTGTGGAGTCATTGGGGACTCACAGCGACCCTTTAAGGGTTTACAAGACTGTTAACTGTTTATGGCAGTTGAAGCCCAGTCTGTCTCCCATGGAGCTGCAGGTGGTTTCACGCTGCTCACCCAGCGGATCACAACCCAACATGTGACCACTGCACCACTAGGGCTCTTCGGGGATGCCTTTATCCACCTGCGGAGCCGTGGCTGTGTCCTGGTTGTGCTGAATGTCAGTGGTTGGAAGCCAGGAGCTGCTAGCATTGCGGGAGAAGGCTCGGAAACCCACGGGCAAGTTCTATCCTGCTGTGTAGTCACTAGGGGTCGGAGTTGGAATTGGCTCCGTGGCACGAGGTTGGTTGGTCTGTCTCAAATCCACCTGAGCTGTTGGTGAGGAAGGACACACTCGGGAGATCCGATGAGACTACCAAGTGAACTCAATGCACATGCGCCCAGGTGAAGCCTGTACCGAGTCTCCGCTGCCTTTAGGCTGTTTCAGGGGGTGACCTCGCTCCCGCTATTTGCCCAGCCCCACCTGGGCGACTCTGGGCCCACGCAGGAGATGCCCGGGCCCCTCGGACTGCAGACGGTGTCTGCGCCCAGGGCCCTGAGCCATCAAAAGAGAGGACGGCCAGGTGAGCCAAGGCACGTAGCCTCTCCGGTCGCCAAAGCAACGGGTTTATGCCTGCCTAGACACGTCCTGCCGCGGGGCCTGAGACCCCTCGGGCCAAAGGGCCTTGTGCGCAGTTCCCCGATGGCGTTCTAAGGCCTGGGGCATACAGAACGGGACCGCGGCCCGCGGAAGTACAGTGGACGCGGGGCCAAGAAGGGTGCCGGAGACTTGGAGGTGCGGGGCCGGAAAGACCCTGGGATTTGGGGACGCGAGGCGCAAGGCCAGCGGGGACGCGGAAGGGACGCGGGGGCGCGCCGCCGCCCCGCCCCGTGACGCATTTCCAACCGCCTGGAACCACGTCCCGGGTCGAGCGCGCGCCCGACGCCCGGGGC
>NW_022111372.1:38580228-38591676 GCF_000313985.2 Echinops telfairi | reverse complement strand
TGAAGACGGAGAACGACCACATCAACCTGAAGGTGGCTGGGCAGGATGGTTCTGTCGTCCAGTTCAAAATCAAGAGGCACACGCCGCTGAGCAAGCTGATGAAGGCCTACTGTGAGCGACAGGTGAGGGGGGCGTGCTTCTGGGACCTTGGCATAGACCCTTAAAGATTGACAGTGACTCTAGGACCCAGCCTGAGTGAGCCAGGACCACTGGTGGACCACTCGGAATGTCCTTGGACGTCCATTTGGGTCCTGTGCCCTGTAAACTGGTGTTTGCCCCAGAGGCTTGACCAGACTCAAGTTCAGTTTCACCCCTTCCTTTTCTGTCTGGCTGGTGTTGGTGATGGTGAGGGTTTCTCAGGTGTGTTAGCTCATTAAGGGTCGCAGATGGTGAGTTCTAGCTCGGCTCTTGCGTGCCTCTACACGGAGCAGCTGGAGCATGTCAGTAGCAGCGTAGAAAAGGCCAGAAAATGCTCAAGTTCCCAGAGTAAGGTGTTGGTTGGTTAGCCCTCTCCGTGGGGGCCATTTCGACTAATTCCCATTGGGTGTGACTGTTCATGCCACTCTGAACTCAGGGTTTTATCTTATTAGCTCCTCTCAGTCCAGTCCTGCATCCTACAGCCCCAGTGGTCTGGGTCACTCTCTCGCCGCCTCGCTGTGCGGCACAAAGCCCGGCTCACCTGTAACTTGCTCTGCCCCTTCCCCGGTGCCCTGCTCCTCAAAGGGGAGGCACGGCTCCACCGCTAGGTGCCAGCTGTGCACTGCCGCCTGCCTTTGTGTGCTTGGAGATGTGAGGGGTCAGGTGCCTCTTCATGCTGTCCTCTTGGCATTGCCTATTCTTGTCTCGGGGTTTGGGTTCATGAGAAACGTTCCTCCTCAGAGGCAATCCCTGTGGACCCTCTGTGATGATGAGAGCAGGCGGAGATGTCGTCTCACGTAGCAGAAATGCCACCGTGGCTGGAACGACCTGCTCTCAGTTGAGGGGTTGAGTCAGAACTGGGGATGTGGGGGAAGGCACTCCGTCCTCTCTGGGGAGAAATCCTTACTTCCTCCAGCTTCTCCCTCGCCCCTACCCCATCATCTCCACCTGACACCTATGCTTCTGTCAGGGCCTCACCTGCTCTTTGTCTCAGAAGGGATTGGGTTTAGATACTTTCCACACTGAAACCCCCTCATTAACAGACTGGAGACCGGAATCCTATCCTAGGTGGGCCCCTATCAGCATGTCTAGGGCTTAGGACACACACCAACCACACACCACACACACACACCGGCTCTGTCGTAGGCAGAAAGGCCTGCACTCTGTTTGCTAAGCAACACAGCCCTTACGGGGCGGGCACCTGCTCACCCAAGGCTGCTGTGAGTTGGGCTTGACAGACACCTAAGAACCACAGCCATCCCTAACCCGCTTCTCATCCTCCCGTGTGAAGGAGGAGGCTGGATTTGTAAATGCTGTGGCACACAGCCCGTGGTGTACTTCCCACACCCCGCCCCCTCCTCTCCCCAGTCGTCTTCCGTGGCTGCTGTTGATGCTGTCTGTGCCATCAAGGCCCCGTGAACCTGTCTCTCTCTGTCCCCTGTTCTGCATGTGTCCCCCATGGGACCAGGGATCTCCAGGCACTACCCCCCCCCAACCCCACATCCTACCTGGAGTTCCTATCCTGTCATTGTTTGTGATTGCCCAAAGTTCTTCATTCCTTATGTTTTCTTTAAATGTTCTTTTTCTTCCATGTATTATTTTGACAACTTTTTGTTTTCTGGATGTCATTTTGTTTCTTCTTATGTTAAACTCAAAAACTAAACCCACTGCCATTGAGTTGATTCTGACTCATGGTGACCCGATAAGACAGTGTAACTGTCTGTTTCTGGCCCTGTAATTACGGGAACAGCCAGCCTCGTGTTTATCCCGAGGAGCGGCTGGTGGGTTTGAACTGCTGACCAATACATGACACATAATGGCACCAGGGCTTCTCTTCTAACGAGGTGACTGACTGATTTCCTCCCAGGAGTCCTTTCTTTCTGCACTGTGGTTACTTACATATTTGAGCCTTTCCCTGAACGACTACCGGGTCTGGTTAATAGAACATATTGAGGAACTGTGTACTAAAGCCTGGAGTGTGTGTGAGGGGGTTGTTGCTCGCAGGCCTCCAGTGGCCGCCCATAGGACAGCAGTTCTCAACCTGTGGGTCGCAACTCCTTTGGGGACCTAACGACCCTTTCACAGGGGTCACCCGAATCATCACAGTAGCAAAATTACAGTTATGAAGTAGCAACAAAAATAATTTTATGGTTGCGGTCACCACCACATGAATTGTATAAAAGGGTGGTTGAGAACCACTGACATAGGGTGATCTGCCAGCGTGTGTCTCGGGGCACTGAGTTTCAGGGGTGGCTCCTGCAGGCTCCAGCCTGGGCTCTGTGTCAGTGCTGGGGCCTGGGGAATGTAGCTGGAGGGTAATGAGGTGTGGGTAGTGCTGCCTTCCTGGTACAGCAATTCCAAGTCCAGACCTGAGCCCATGCCTCCTACAGGTGGGCCTCTGCCGTGGGAGGCACAGTTGCTAGGCCTCTCTTGGGATTAGAGTCCTGAGTTGGTGTCTGCCCAGGACCTTCCAAGCAGTAGCCCAGAACCAGCTGCAGGCTGTACCTTGGCCTCTCAGGTGGAGACCCCTGATCTCTTGGGGCTCCATGTCCTGCTACTCCCACCCCCTCAGAGTCCAGTGTTCTTCAGACCACCCTATCTCCTGCTCTGTGACTTCGAGCTCTTGACCTCGATTGCTGTCTGGCCCCGTTCCATTCTCCCTGTCCTGTCCCTTTTGCGTTTGTGCTCTGTGACCCTCATTAAGCAGGGTTAGGATGGAGCAAGGATGCAGAGTTGGCTCTGGCTTTTGTTGCAGTGAAATCGGGATGCTGTTTTGATGAAGTGGTCATGGGCCCCACAGCTGCCATCTGCTCCCTGGGACACTGACAGTCTGGGCAGCTCCTTCTGGATGGAGCACACCTCTGCCCTGCTGCCCTTTCCACTCCCAGGGTCCTGCTGCGGCTTTCCAGATTGGTGCAGCCTCCTCATGAAACCCCCTGCCCCAGGCCGTCTGGTCTTTGGGAATGTCTTAAATGGGAGGGAAGGTGCTGCGAACAGTGTAGTTCTGCTGGGCTTCTGGAGGAAGCGGAAGGCAGAGGTAGACTTGACCGCAAGACCAGGGAAGCTGTCTGGACCGGGGCCTCCCCTGGGAGACTTTGTCATCAGCTGGTTTCCAAATCAGTATGTGTGAATGAAGCAATGCTTAACTATGTGGAAGTATTTACTGATAATTGTTTTTTTCTTTTCAGGGCTTGTCTATGAGACAGATTAGATTCAGGTTTGATGGACAGCCAATTAACGAAACAGACACCCCCGCCCAGGTATGAAAGCCATCATCATACTTATGACCCCACCCCTTTAGAAAAGCCTTGCTTGAGAATTCTTGAGGGATGCAATCATGTAGTCAGCCAAGAACAATTTTAATTAGTGGAGTATTATCTCTGAAGGGGAGTTTTTCAGATGAGGAAAGCCCACATTGTCAGATGTCATCCTTCTTGGACACTGTTGTTTGTCCACTTCGGTGGCTCCCCTGGGAAGGCTGGGCAGAAGGGCCTCCCCTTTGGTATTTAGACCATGACTTTGCAGCCTGGGCCACTTTATGGCTTGCTCATTGGCTGCTCCGGCCTTACGTCCACTAGGCTTGGATTGGGTAGAAAGGAGAACATGTTGCCACCCAGCAGTGCTCATCGACCTGTGCATCAGCAGGTAGCAGCACGTGCACACACCTCTAAGAGGCGCTGGGTCCAGTTTTGGTGCCACAGAGTTAAGGGAAGGGCTCTTTGGACCTAGAAGCAGAGGCTAAACCTCAGTGGTTGCTCTTGCCATCTGTTGGCTGGCTGGGTGACCTTGGAGTTGAACCACTGAATCTCTTAGGGTTTGGTTTCTCTAGCTGTGAAATGCAAATCCATTTTCCTCCCTCCTTTACAGGGCTGGGGACAATACTTGTGTAAAGCCCTTAGGGGCTTAATGTAAGGAGTCTTTATTTCTGCTCACAGTTAGGAGAGGGACTCTTCTTAGCACACAGTAGAGGCTGCGGAGCAGGCTCTGTGGGCAGGAGGCTGTGGAGGGTGGGGCAGGCTCTGGAAAGTGGGTGGGCTGGAACAGGAGGCGAAGGGCAAGGCCTCCTCAGCCCTCGAGCACAGCCTGCAGAGAGCCCAGCCTCACGGCACTCTACACCTGAGAAATGCAGCTGCCACCAGCCTTGGTCTTTGCGGATCAGCTGGCAGCTTGCTTTGTTGAGAGAATGGGGAAAGATGAGGGTGGGTGTTTTTGCTCCCTGCTGTGCCAGAGGAGGAGACTCGGTGGGGCATGCGTACATATTTCTGCTGGGTCTCTGCAGGAGATGGCGGGGCAGAGGGACCTACGCCGGAGCCCCCTTACTGTGGTGGGCCTGGCATGCTTGTGCTGGCTTTGAGCCTCACATGGGTGATGGAGGGCGATCCATACAAGTGCCTTCCCTGTGTTTGTTCCAGGCCTTGTGCTCCGAAGTCATCCATTTGTCACACTGCTGTGGAATTTGATGTTGTGTGACTCTCAGTAAAAACATTAGACATTTTACTCAGTTTATTTTTAAAGGGACCTGTTGTTCTCTGTCAGTTACTATTCGTAGCCTCGGAAATCATTTTGTGAACTTCCTTCTGGGAAACTTGGTGCAGAAACAGGGCTTATTAGAAAGCTAGATTAGAAGGCGGCTCCCTGCCCCTTACGCGTGCAGGAAAGGTGGGCAGGGCCAAGGCATGGTGGGACGGAGGGCTTCCTGGCCATGGGTAAGAGACAACTAACCAGACTCCCCTTTTTCCTGTGTCTGGCCCGCCGCCTTGACAGCTGGAGATGGAGGATGAAGACACGATCGACGTGTTCCAGCAGCAGACGGGCGGCACGTGGGTGGCTGGAGGCCTCTCGGGATGGGGCGTCTAGGTGCTGCCCCACATCCGTGTCACCTGTCCTTGCATTTGCGCTCTAGTAGGAAACACATGAACACGCCAACACAAAGGAGTCTGCGGAAACTCGAGGACAGTCACCAAATTACTTTTGTCTCTCTGACGTACCCGGAGAGCAACTCAACACTATTTCTGCAGGGATTAACCTACAACTGAAATTGGGCCAATATAAATCACTATCTTTGTTTAGGTAAAATGCATTGCTAGGTTTTTGGGCTTGTTTTTGTTATTGGTTCCCCTTTCTGTAACACTTCTGTTCCAAATGTGTGGCCTGCCTGTCTTGTCGGTGGAGATGTGGCCCCAGGTGTTGTGGTCCCCTCTCCCACACTGTTGCATCCAACCATGTAGGTGGCTCCTATGCGCATGTGCAGTGCTTTGGGTGCTGGGCCTGGACACCTGTTTGGGAGGGTCTGGTGGGGATGGAAGAGGGAATTTCACTGGCTGCTTGTTGTAAGCACAGTTTATTATGTTTTACCCACTGGTTGCAAATTTTAGCTTTGTTCAGCATCTGGTAAAGTCAAAAGGCAGATACTAGGATGCTGCTGCAAAGAGAAATCAGGGACACTGTGGGGCCCTTCCCTGGCATTTCCCCGCAGGGTTCTGGACCTAGAGTCCAGCACCACTGCTCAGGGCCTGTCGATCGGTGCAGCAGGCAACCACTGCAAAGCTTAATTGGTTTCTCCCCGTTTATTCATGTAGGAGACCACAATCCCCCTTTGGTCGCAGTATTGTGGTCTCAGTACCTCTGGTATCTGTTTCTGCTGAGTCATTATGGTCCCTGTATGAAAAGGCAAGATTCAGGATTGCCGAATTTGCGGTTCTGTTGTTGTGTTCAAGAGCTCCTTCGGGGTGTGGTGACAGATGAAGCCCATGGAAAGATGACTTCATGTGATTCTCACGGATTTTTGCTGTGCTGCTTTCCAAATAGGTATTGAATTTATATGCATTAGTTTGGTGATTTCAGTTCTGTGAACTCTTTGGGGATCTATACCAATCACAAAGTCTCATGCTGCCTGCCGGCCTGCAGTAAGGGTTCTTTGCTGCTTGGCAGCCATTCTCTGCTCTTTGTAGTCACCTGGTGGTGTGACATGACCCCTCATCTCTGGCTTGTGTGAAATCTTGCTGAAATGTTCTTGTTTCCTTTGCAGTTTGCTCGTGGGCAGGGGTGGGGTGTTTGTTGACTCTGATGTGTTTCTTCACCAATTTGTACATTATTTGTTGTCCTTTACTACTGTCAACAGTAAATATAGTTTGGTATTCTGTCTCTTGGCTTCTATTAAACATTGCATCTGAAGGCTGGGGACACGTCTGTCACAGTTCCGTGTCTCTGATACTCAGCAAGGACTCTCAGCAACCTTGATGAGAAAGCTCTCACCGAGAGGCAACTTGCCCCTGCAGCCCCTCTGCCCGCTGGAGCAGCCAGCGTCTCCTGCCCTCCTCACCAGGACTCTGGCCTCACGTGAGACCCACTGTGCCTCTCCTGGTGACTCTGTCAAGAGGCAGTGAGGGGTGGGGGGCAAATCTGGGTTTTCGTCTGGGGTAGGACGATGTCTAGTGGACATCCAGCCCACCTGTGTTGAATCAGACTCTCACAGCCCTTGAGTGGTGGGTACTGACTGGTCCTGCGGGACAGGGTAGAGCTGCCCCTGCGAGTTTCCAAAACTAACTGCCTTTCTCCTGAGGAGGGGCTGGTGGTTTCAAACTGTTGGCCTTGGGATTAGCAGCCCAACACATAACCACTGTGCCACCAGGCTCCCTGTTGAAACAGAAGGGAACCGATACCCATTCAACACCATTGCATCGCTTCAGACTCCTAAGCAAGCAACACTGCGCCATCTCGGCACACCGCCTGCCGTGGCAGCACCAGGACTGGCAGTGCTAGACCTGTTTGGTTCATAAGTTAAGGTGAGCACAGAAAGCTCTAGGGCAGTAAGGGACCCCAAGCTCGTCCATACTGGCCCTCAACTCAAACCACGACTAGGGCTTCATGGTAGACCGGGCTGACGAGAGAAACAAATCCAGAGACACTCATGTGTAAGAGAGCTTTATATCAAGGAGCAATTGTACATTGAGAAAACATCTCAGGCCAGTTCAAGTCCATAAGTTCGTTATTAGCCCATCTGTCCGATACTATTCCATAAACTACTCTTCAGGCTCACGTAGCCACTCAAAATGGTGCCAAATGCAGTGGGTGGAAAATCCTGTGGATTCACTGGCAGTGGAAGCATCTCAGTGCTGGTGTGGGTGTCCATGTGGCTCATGTGAGCTTTTCCAAAGGGCCCAAAAACAAGAAAAGGAAAAAAAAGGGTTTTCCAAGGGAAAAAAAATTCCCAGAAGCCTCATGCGAAGGCCACGCCCACAAGGAGACATCATCAGGCTGTGGCCTGATTGACAGGCTAGCCTCCACCTCTACACTTAATAAGTCGACTTGAAGTTCTGTAACGACCACGGGGTTAGAACAGAGCATGTTCTGGAGTAGGGAGTGATTTGCCAGGTGTGTTGGATGGGAGGTGGGAAGGGGTGGTTCTAATTCAGGCAAAGGTTAGAGAAGCAGAGGGTTGACTTGGCCGCAGTAGAGCTGTGGTGCTTGGGTGTCTACCTTACACACAGCTGTGGAGAACAGGGCAAGAAATTTCCAACTTTTCTGCTTTAGGGATTCATGCAAGTTGGGTGTCTGGGAGAAAAGATCTTTTAGTACTGATGTTTTTGAAAGCATAAACCTAGCTTAATTATCTTTGGGTTAAACTAATGTCTCCGAAAGATAAGCCTTATTTATCTCTCCATTAGCATTCCAGTTGAGACACTCAGTTTTAGTTCTGGAAAGTTCCACATTCTGGGAACCCCCTCAGTCCCAAGCAAACGAACTGTGGGTTCCCTGAGCTGTGCTGCACAGGTGATCAGTTTGAGAAGTGGTATTAATGTCAAAGCTGTCTCATTTAACAAGGAGCCCCAGTCACATGTGGGGTGACGAGATGGGCACTAGTCATGGGGTGACGAGCTTGGAACTACCAGTCACCCTGGGAGAAAGATGAGGCTGTCTGCTAGAGACTGACAGTCTCAGAAATCTGTAGGGGCAGTTCTGCTCAGGCCTACAGGGTTGCTTCGTGTTGCAATAGAATTCGTGGCAGTTAGAACATGTAATAGGTTAAGCTGCGAGGTCTTTTTTAATCTTCAGAATTTGAGTTACCCGGAATCTCAAAGATGTTTAATTTGCCCTGAACTTCCTGCACCACCACCCCCGCCCCCCGCCCCCCAGTGTCTGCTGCTAAGGAAAGCCATGAACTATCACCTGCCTGCCACTGAGAACACTTGGACAACCAATAACTGACCAACTAAGCTTAGAGTTCCTCGAGTTAGCAATAATTGAACACATCGCAGTTGAATTAGGTTTTCCGATGACAAGTAGCTAGAGCAGTGGTTCTCAACCTAGTGCTGTGACCCTTTAATATAGTTTCTCATGTGACCCCCAGCCATAAAATTATTTTCGTTGCTACTTCATAACTGTAATTTTGGTACTGTTGTGATTTGCAATGTAAATATCTGATATGCAGGATGTATTTTCATTGTTACAAATTGAACCTAATTAAACATAATTAAATCACAGTGATTAATCACAAAACAATATAATTATACATTGTGTAATATTTACGTGTTTTCCGATGGTCTTAGGCGACCCCTGTGAAAGGGTCCTTTGACCCCCAAAGGGGTGGATGAGAACCGCTGAGCTAGAGCTTGAGGAAGTGGGGTCAGGACAGGAACCATACAAGGGTAGTTCTCTGAAGATACTCGCAGCAGGTATACACCGATACATGCGTTGCTTGTTTGAAGCTCCTCCTAGCTTGGGTTTCTGCTACACACTCACAGTCACTGCAACAGTCGGGTGAAGGGCACCCTCTGCACTGCTTTCGGAGACATTGTCAGGAGGACAGATTCAATCGAGACATACCAGGAATATTCGAGGCTGCTGGTTGGCGTGCCACAAACTTCACAGGGATAACCTTTTGCCACCTGCATTTCCTTTATTTGAAAATGTGGGATTATTTTTCTTTAGTTGAGTGGGGTGGGAAGGCCACCCTCTGACCCTCATGTGACCAAAGGACGGTTCTGTGGACTGGTTTGGGACTTGGGATGCGTTTTGTCATTGCAGGGGAGAGCTGCTGTCTGGAGTGGAGGAGGGGCGTCAGCATTTGCAAGTCGAGTTTTCCTTGATGCTGCTTCAGTGTCTTCCCTGAGGACGCCATCAGCTAACAGCTAGCCAACTCTGGCAGTGAGTTTGGTTCGGGTGGGAGAAGCCAGCCAGCAGCAGCCCTGCAGGAAAGTGGCCAGGGGTCTGGGATGCTGGAGCCTGTCCTAGACCACGCTCCAGTGTGGACTGCAGGGAAGTTGACTTTTATTCATGAAAATTGGAGTGGCAGAGTATCAATAATGATCTGAGATCTTTTAAGTGGGCCACACCTGTTAGGCTGAAAACAAAAGAAAGTCAAATTAAGAGACCACTGTCACAACCCAGAGGATTGTCTTCTGTAAAAGCACGTACCTTACATAGCCACAAGATACCTAATGTGCTTACTCTTCCTTGCAATCAATACGGATGTGAGTTCTGAGGAGCATACATCTCTGCAGGTCAACCAGGAGTAGAACCAGTGCATCAGAAAGGGCTCATTGGTTATAGGGATCAATGGGGGGAGCAAAGGCAATGAGGGAGTTGCCGATGAACAGTCACTTGGTGCTCCTGAACTGCACGGGAGGGGGTGCCCAGGGGGCCGGTTGAGCTACACAGGGAGCTGTGAAGAAGCCTGCTGCCTTCTGCTTTCGGTGGTGACCTTGGGGTCACCGTCAGCAGAACCATTTAGGGATGACTGCGCTACAGCGTACCTGATGTAGAACTGCAGAGAAGTCCTGGGAATGTGTTCAAGACTAGCCACTTCGAATAAAGGCTGAAACGTGTTCAAACTGGTTCATTCAAACTCCACAGATATACTGAATTAGAATCACCTGAGGATGTTGTTCAAAACAAGGTTCTAGAAAACAACAAAAAACATGGAAATTGATTTGGTGATACTTAAAACATGGAAATTGAGCTTCCCTATGACCCAGCAATCCCCCTACTGCGCATATACCCAGAAGAGGCAAGAAACAGACCACGGCCACTCATCTGCATTCCAATGGTCATCTAGGCCCAGCTCAAAATCGCAGAGTTGGAAACAACCTAAATTCCCTCAAGAGATGAGTGGATTTAAACATTCTGGTACATACACACAACAGAGTACTACGCATCCCTGAAAAGCAGTGATCAACACATGAAGCACATACCTCATGGAAAGAGTTGGAGGAAATTAAGCAAAGAAAGCCAAGCTCAAAAGGACAAGTATAACATGAGTCCACTGAGGTAAGCTTAAATAGCACAATGGGCATTGGGAAAAGCTACTAAATGCATGAATTCCTGGGGCGAGGTCCAGACACTGGCAGGGGTCAGACCCAACCCACAGATACATATGGCAGCCAACTAAAAAGGACGGGAAAGAAGAAGGAAAAAAACAGGACCTGGGGAATAGGGCACTAACCCAACCGTGGGGAGGGTATTGTTTACGTCTCCACAGGACAGGAAGGGAACAGACCTCATCCCAGTGTGCCAAGCCTTGAGGGCAACCTACCTACATGGAGCACCAAACTAATAGGTCTACAGGCCGGTCCCAATCCCAGTGATGCTGACCTCTCCCCAGAAGAATGCAGTACAGAGGACAATACTGAAGACATAGCCCTGGGAGAGGAGCAGGTCTGCCCAGACCACAAGGGAGCAAACGAAGGGAGAGACAGAGAGAGTGGACTGCATCCTGGCCCACCAAGCCTCGAGGATGACATTCCTGCTCGGAGCAGCCAATGCACAGAGGACCGTGGGGCTGGCCCCACCATGAGACACAATGTCCCCTCACCCACAGCACTGGAGACAGTGGGAATTTTGCCAGGTCTGACAGTCGCCCCTTCCCCCAATGGGGCAAAACACGAAAGAAGTGCAACAGAGCAGCAAGGGGAGCAAAGCATTAACATCCCCAAGGAATCCCCAGAATGGATTTCTGACTCGGGCAGGCCTTGGCTCCTCATCAGACCAGATGGGAAGCTACTTTGGAAACCTCAGTCACAGGGCACCCCGTGAAGAGCACAGTTCGCATCCATGCCACATGAGCCACTGTGGGTAGGAATTAACTTGATGGCAATGTGTTTTGTTTGGGGTGGGTGCTAGGAAAGGAACAGAGGAAGTTCAATGAGGACTTTGCTCAATGCTAGATAGGCCCAGAGCAGCATCTGTGAGGTAGTTAGTTGATTGTGCCAACCTGGCCAATAAACACACGGGTTAATTGAAGGGTGGAGGAATAAATGGCTCAGTGAGCCTCACCTTTCAAGTTTTCAGGTCTCTTGCTTTCTGATGGTC
>NW_022111372.1:38573350-38578278 GCF_000313985.2 Echinops telfairi | reverse complement strand
ACAGTGGCTCACTTGGGCACCCATGCCCCTGGCTGTCCTGGGAGCTGAGGGGAGGCACGAGGTAGCCCCCTGGATCTCACCTTGAGGGAGAAGACGAACCCCCAAAGGGCACTAGGTGGGAATGCCAGAAAGCAGGTGAGGGACTTGAAGCGGCCAACAGCTGTGAAGCCGAGACCCTTACAGTGAGGGCCTGGAGCCTGGGTGTCCCCACAGGGCGGGCGAGGGCGCTGGGGAGGACTCCGACTGCACTCAGGAGGATCATGGGATTGGGGTTCTCCACAACCCGCCATGTTCGCATTCGTGGTGATCCTTCCGGGCCAGCTGAGTTCTGGGCACCCTCCCAGAGGAGTTAGGACCTGCCTGTGCCCCTGAGGTAAATTGCGCACTCTGAGAACACTCGCAGTGGGGCCACCAATGTCTGGTCGAAACCGCGTGTTCCCACCCCATGAATCCGATGACGGGAAGCTGAATTGGGTGATCCGGGGTGTTTATTCAGGTGCCGATGGCAAGCTTGAAGTCAAGGTCGTGTCATGGAGCCCAGAACTGGGAGGAGAGAAAGGGGACCCCAGTAGGCAGGTGGAGACTTGAGAGGAGCAAGCCTGGGGTTCACAGGAGGGCAATGGGCAACAGTCACTTGGACTGTGGAGACATAGGGGTGCCCCATCCTCAGGTGTGGAGAGCCACCTAACAAGGTCATGACCTGAGTGAGAGTGGATGTGAGGAGCCAACCATCACAGGTCTGGAGCCCAGCTGGCCTGTGGCTTGCCTGGTCAGCAGCAGGGGTTGTGGCAGGATGAGGTGCCACAGCAGGCTGGGTGGGGACATGCAGGGCGGCAGAGCAGGGACATGGAGGAGGAGGCAGGGGCACAGCAGGTGGGCTTGCACACGGGTTGGCAGATGAGGGACATGCAGGAGGAGGGTTTGCAGCAGGAGGGGCCACAGGGAGAGGGCTGGCAGCATGAGGAGGAACAGGGGCCAGCCCCACAGCAGAGGGGCACACAGCAGGCGGGCTTGCAGCAGATGGGTGTACAGCAGACAGGGTTACAGCACACGGGTGTGCAGCAGACAGGCTTACAGCAGGAGGGCCCACAGGAGCTGGTGCAGACTGATTGGCAGGGGCTGGACCCACAGCTCACGGGGCTGTAGAGGAGGGTCAGGCAGGAGGCTGGGACACAGCAGGAGGACTGGCAGCAGGAGGGGGCAAAGCAGGAAGACTGGCAGCAGGAGGCGGCACAGCAGGTGGGGGCACAGCAGGAGGACTGGCAGCAGGTGGGGGCAAAGCAGGAGGACTAGCTGCAGGAGGAGGTGCAGCAGGGGGGCTCGCAGTAGCTCTCCGGGCAGTCATCCACCTCCCAGGAGGGGCCAGTATGAGCACTGGGCATGCAGACCTGGCTGCCATAGCTCCTGTCCCTGGAGCAGATGGACCTGGTGGACACAGCTGGAACACAGGTCCCGGAGAAGCAGCTGTCAGCCATGGTAGGAGTGTGGACTGGAGGAGGTGGTGGGACGAGGGAGGGAGGGAGGCCGTGAGTGAGGTGCTCGCTCCAGGAGGTCTGGGCTTTTATATCCCCCTGTGGCCTGTGTTGTTGCAACAAGAGGCTCATAAGCCACCCCTTGTTGTTAGAACCCCTGCTGGAAGCCCTCATCAGTGCTGTTTTATTTGTACAAAAGGGCTACTCAGCCTTGAAGACTGCAGGTTGTCGGGCTCTCTAAGCAAACACCACAGAGAAGCCAGGTACTCCTGGAGCCCTTGCCTGCCTGGAGCCTGCTCTGTCCGTCTCTGAGGGGCGTCGTGAAGCCAGCGTTCTGTGCCATGTGCAGGAGAGGAGAGCGCAAACCCAGCATCTCATTGACTGGACATCTTGGAGATGCAAGTTCAGGCAGAGAAGGGCCCTTGCTGCTCATGAGCTGTAGTCTCCCGCCCCACCCCAACAAAAGGTGGGCTGAGTATAGACGAGACCAGCCAACGAGAGAAGTCGTCAATGGAGAGACACACAAGTCTCTGGAACCCAACACGGGACAGTGATGGAACACATGAAGGAAACACAGAGGATGTTTCCAGAAGAGCCAAATTCACCATGTAGGATCCAGAAAGAGATGCCAGGGACTAGACCAGAGGATGTACACTGATACAGATAGGAACTGGAAACAGGGAATCTGGGACAGAAAAACCCCTGAGGACCAATAATGAGAGTAGCGATACCAGGAATAGAAAAGTGGGTGAAGGGAGACGTCGGACAGTGTAAGACATGACAAGATAATAATTTATAAATTATCAAGGGTTCATGAGGGAGGGGAGGGGAGGGAAGGATAAGAAAAAAATAAGGAGCTGATACCAAGGGCTCAAATAGAATGTTTTGAGAATGATGAGGGCAGCAAATGTACAAATGTGCTTGACACAATGGGTGGATGGATGGATTGTGAAAAGAGTTGTACAAGCCCCCAATAAAATGGTTAAAAAAGAGAGAGATGCCAGGGAAAGGGAGAAATAAAAGTCCCCAGAGTTAGGGGAACCATAGGTCCTTAGATTTGAAATTCTGAGCAACTATGTGTCTGATACATGGAAAACCATGTCTGTCTAAACACCCTGGTAAGAGTTCTGACAGCAAAGACAAAGTCCTAAAAGTGTCCCAAGAGATTTGCAGCCCGGGTGCCATCGTGGGTACATGTTGGGCTGCTCACTGCAGGGTCAGCAGTTTGAAACCACCAGGCCCTCAGAGGGAGAAAGAGGAGGCTCTCTGCTCCCCTAAAGAGGTGTCGTCTCTGAAACCCACAGGGGCCCTTCTGCTCTGTCCTGTAGGGCCACGATGTGTCGGAATCCACTTGATGGACGTGGGTTTCCAACTCTGTCGCTCTCCGTCCTCAAGGCAATGGAGCGGAATCTTCAGCACCCAGGGAATGGCATGACCCGTGAGGTGGAATCCACTTGCTGGGCTGTCAGGAGAGTGGAAGCATTTCGAATGGACAGCTGCACTGAAAGTTTGCCCCCATAACTGATCAATGAGAACAGCACAGCACGCACCGGCCAGCACAAGGAAAGGCAACTCCAAAGGGTGGGGGTGGTGAAACGTAAGTAACGGTGCGGGAAAATCAGCCCCAAGCAGTTGAAGGTTCTTCACTTTTTCAGGGAAAGAAAACGCATGTGCTCGACTTGACCAAAGACGAGATGTAGGTGGAATGGCATCACGGATAGCGTACGTGAAGAAAGAGAAAGGTCACAAAGAAGGCAGGACAGAAGGACAGACCACAGTGCATGGCAGAAGGGACTGAAGCGTGCTCTGGAAGGTGGAGCACTGACCAAGGTAAATGGGAGGGGCTGTGACGTGCAGGCGCCGAACAGAGTGTTTCAAAAGGCAGCTTGAGAAGACTAAGTATCATCACGAGCCAGGCAAAGACCTGGCGTTGGAACATAAAGAAGTGAAGAATACGTTCAGCATATCTCAAACTGAACGAACTTAGGAGGAAAAAAAAACCATTCCAGCCTTGGGCGACAATTTTGAAGGACTCTGTGGGCAAAATACCAAATGATACAAGAAGTGTCAAAAGAAGATAAAGGGATACACGGTCACTGAATATATATAAAGACTTGGTCGACATTCGCTCATTTCAAGAGGTAGCATATGATCTAGAAATGATGGTATTGAAGAAATCCAAGCTGCATAAATTCATTAGCATAAAACAAGGCTCTCGAAATTAATGTAATATTAATATCTTTTAAAAAATATTTTTAATTAATGAAGCCGTGGAAGTACTCACTAGTAGGCCAAGAAATTTAGAAGACAGCGACCAGGCCAACCAACTTGCGGAGCTCTGGATCTATGTTCATTCCAAGAAAGGTGCCCAGCAGAATGTGGAAATTATCACTCAATATCATTAACGTCACGTGTAAATAAAAATTTTGCCGAAGAAAATTTAAAAACAAATGCAGCAGTACTTCAACAGGAAGCAGCCAGAAATTCAAGCTGGATTCAGAAGAAGATGTGGCATGAGAGATGTCAATGCTGACATCAGATGGATCTTGGCTGAAAGCAGAGATTAACAGAAAGATGTTTGCCTGTACTTTATTGACTATGCAAAGGCATTTGACTGTGGATCATACCAACTATGGTTAGCATTGGGAAGAACAGTGTGGTAGTTACATAATTTCATGTCAAGTTAATAAATAGGTCTATGGTGGAGTCTAGTCTATCAATCAGGTCACAACCTGATGATGCCTCCTTGTGAGTGTGGCCTTGTCATGAGGATTCTGGGAACTTCCTCTCTTTCTCCCTTGACTCTCGCTCAGCTTAATCTTCCTGTTGGCAAGTCAGGTGGAGCCACGCTGAGACCTAAGCAAACCATGTGGCAGAGGCTCACACCAACCCCATGATGCTTCCACTGATATTCAATCCACAAGACCTTTCACCCACCGGCCTGTGATCTTCCTGTATTCGCCATCATTGCGTGTTCTGCGTGAGTCTGAAGAGGAATTTTTGGACTAGGATCAGACATATAGGCTAATATAGGACTTACGGACTTGATACGAACTAGGCTGGGATATTTTCTCAATGCACAATTGCTCTTTGATATAAAGCTCTCTTGCACACGAGTGTCTCTGGATTTGTTTCTCTCGTCAACCCGGCCTAACACAAATAGGAATTCCAGAGCACTTAATTTTACTCATGTGGAAACTGTACAAGAACCAAGAGGCAATCTGACACAGCTTAAAATCAGGAAAGGTGTGCACCAGACTTGTGTCCTTTCACCACACTGTTCCCTCTATGCTGAGCAAATCACCTGAGAAATCGGGCCTATGTGAACAAGAGCGTGGCATCAGGATGGGAGGAAGGTTCATTAACTTGTAATACACATATGACACAACCTTGTTTGCTGGAAGGGAAGAGGATTTGAAGCACTTACTGATGAAGATCAAGGATCGAAGCCTTCAG